>NW_028145527.1:0-497500 GCF_977016875.1 Pavona decussata
CCTCATCCTTTGGTACCACCTTGTAAACGTCATTTCCGCCGCTCCCATGTATTGCAACATCCTCCATAATATAATATTGTAATTTCATTTATATAATTTAGTAACATCTAAACCTGAAGAAGGCTGGTTTGGCCAGCCGAAATATTGTTTTAAAATATATTACGTTGTGTCAGCTTTGCAGTAGTCTTTGGACTTCTCATCGTCTATTTTTCAAGTTTGGCTGATTAGATCTCCTGTGAGATCCAACGTACAAGCAAGCAGGATCTTCGTTCGCGGCTTTTGCAGTTTTTAAAATTTTGCAGAACTTCGAAAGCAGAATACAGAGAGGGTGTAAATTTCGGATTAGGGCATCAGTTAGGGCGGAACGGCAATATATTTGTATCTACCAAGTCATCGTTTCGGATTGAAGAAGAAGAAGAAGAAGAAGAAGAAGAAGAAGAAGAAGAAGAAGAAGAAGCAAAAAACACTGTAAATGTCTTCATGGCTACACCGACACATACATGACATGGATTGCTTACAATAATATCTTTTACGAGTCAAATGAAGCTTGAGTCATGTACATGTCCAGATTGGTCTCCCTTAGGGGTTTAATTCAAAATTCGAATTTTCAGACGAGCACCCCTCTCTTTTCACATGGAAGCCCCCCATCTCCACCCCAGGTTCACAACTGGAGACATATGATGCACTATTAACGGTTTTGTTGTAGTTCTTGTTCTCTGCAGCTTTCGCGTTCAAAAGGAATTGTAATATTGAACCTTTCTTCTCCTTTGTTCACTTTTCCCTGGTAATTCGCAAATCATCGCATATTAAAAAAACAATTTTTTTCTGGATAATCTCGTTGTAGACGAGCTCGCAGCCAGCTCGATGCTGCACGCCTGGATGGCTGTAATTTCATATATGATGTAAAATCTATGAATGATTGTTAATTTTAAGGTCGGCTATCATACCTTGATAACCCGTGTGATCCGCAGCCGGTCCCGTATGTAACGTTCCTGTGGCTCCACTGTTTAGTGTCCAGTCAAACTGATCACCCAGAGGCAAGTTGATCCACTCGCAGAATCCACCGTCAAAATTGCATGATCCTGACGAAAAGAAAGTTTACAACAACAAAACATTTTATAAATTACGATTTTTATTCTATTAGTAATAAATTTGAAATTTGAAAACATAGAGATTACGAAAATTATCCGAATTTCTTTCTCATTGTGCAGACTCGTTTTGATTACGAGGCATGATTACAGCCTCCTGAACTTTTATTGATGATTAATTTATTGAGAACTGTAGAGCATATTTTCAACAAACATGGTACATAGTATGGTTTAAAGCCCGGGGATCCAACAGCCTGCGAAGACAGCCGTATAATTCTGACACGTGACGAGGAATGAGCCCACGTGTCCAGGAACTGCAAAATCGAGAACTGAACTAACGGCAAAATCGAAACTGAACCGCATTTGCGGTGAAATCATTTCGGATCATTTCGAGTGAAAAAGAAAACGACTAGACCTTAGAATAGACCTTAAAGATAACAAGAACTTGGAGAAATGTTTTGTAGGAACAATTTCGAGACTGATAAATCGTTAAAAATGACACAACAGAAGCACTTCTAGTCAAACCTGGCGTTCAAGAGTGATGAGAGGGGCGCCTCCATTCCCAAGTGCGTTGTACGATCCGTCGACGGGATTTGCGAAGGTTAGCTATAGTCAAATTTTACAGCGCGCCCAAACCTTATCAAGCAAATAAATTGTCTATGTCCTCCATTACCTGGCTCTCCTTTTAATTCCTGGGGAAGCGTCATGTTTTGAAGCCTAGCGACGTAGTTGAGTTCCTTTCCATCACAAGTTCCGTTAACAAACGTGATATCGTCTATTGCGATGTCACCCTGATATGACGTGCCGACCCTAGCCGAGAAAATAATCTAAAAAAAAAAAGAATGTTTGCAATCAATTAATGTAAAGTCCTTTTACTTTTTAAGTTGGTTTTGTTTAAGAAAACGGGCCGTTTTTTAAAGTGGACGCCATTGCACAGCCGAAATTCTCCGCACTCGGAAAAATCCCTACTATCATTAGGCATATACATGTATAATTTTTAAGCTCGGTTTGAAGTATTCAACATTTGAATGGCACACTATTTTGAATACAACTTTATATGATGATCAAGTCTAAGAGTATCTAGGACTGACTACGAGTAGTACCTTGTACCCGAGCGCAAGCGAAGATGTCCTCCCCTCGCGCAATTTTCACTTACGTTCACGTGTTTTGCTTGGTTTACTATCCCTGGAAATAATAACAACTATTTGTAGTCTACGCAAGCGTGCGGTAGCTAAGTGCTTACTGAGCATTCGATCGGTGTGAAGGAGGACATCGGTTCACCTCCACTCTGAGATCCAGATTTTTCTTTATTTCATACTCATGACATAATCGTGAATACTACTTCTTTCTTATCAAAGTACAGTCTTCCTTACTGTATAGTTGTTGCCAAACACTGTAGCGTTGCTATATCTCCACACGTTCCCTTGGTTCTTATATCGCCCCCATACATAGTTTTCCATTCCAGTATCAAGATCTCGCATGTAGATTTGTAGGTCCGCAATATGCCTTCCGTACATATGGTAGTAAAATCGCATGCACCTGATGCCTGAAAACGGACCACCAACCAGCCGAGAAGTCTCACCAGGCTTCCGCGGCCAAGATGTCTCGATGTAAACGTAGTATCCTTGGGAAAAAAATAATAACATTGTTCTTCAGTAAAATGACCTAGCTCGCTACTGGTCTTTCTTTACTTTGGTGGTAAGAGCATCCTATGAAATGCAAGGCTCATTGGTCGAACACTCAGGTTACTTCCTTACTTCGTCCTCGCGACTTGCTATAGACATTGCTTATGATGGAAGATGCCTCTGAATTTACAAATAATAATACCTTTATTGACTGAAATGGCAAAAAGATTTGAAAAACTCAAGTTTACAAAATTAGAATAAGACGCATGTAGAAAAGGTAAAAGCTAAAAGGGTCAAAGGCTACGATATTACTATAGTTAAACAGATAAAAAGGAATAAAAGCTAGAAAGAGTCTATAATTAACTATCAATACAGAAAGGAAAGGAAAGGAACACGAAATTAAGTGCAATCGTCTCAGCGTCTCACTGCCCATGATTCAAAGGGATGGCTAATGCTATTATACAACAGCTTAAGACCGTGATTCCAACTCATCCATTTATCAATTCCGTCCACCTGTCTAATGAAAACTGACATTTTAGTGCGGGTGTACGGGACTTTGGGTACTCATCACGAAGGTAACGAACAATCCGAAATCTCTTAAATTTTTTACTCCTAAGATTGCTGCCTTGAGGGAGCGAGATGGTTGGGAGCGCGTGCGTGATGGTTTCCTGCAATGCTCAAGTAGTCATCATCTAGGAATTGACCGATGATCGATCGCGAAGGATTAAATCTCTTTACGGTTAGAGCCCTTGTCTCACACTAAGTGCTTTTTATTAGGCAATACAAGTAGTAGTACAGCCGGTGTAAATGCAAAGTAAGCTTCTTTACACTGAGAAGATAAATCAATATACCGGCTAAGTGCCGGATGTGTTCAAGAGCCATTGAGGACACAGAGGCAGTCTCATCGCCACGCCTACATGGCTCTTTAGGTATGCCGGCCGGTCACATTGAAAAAATCATATGTAATGATGTAACATGAATCTAAGAGAATAGGGATACTTCTGGACGCTTTTTGCTTAGGTTTTTTGGCGCTCGAATAGTTTATGCTTTTCCCCGTTTTCCCATAAAACCCCAGGCTCGTGTACCTTCTCCTCTTCGGTCTTTCCATGGACCTGTCTTGCTACTTGGCGTTTTTCCCTTTCTTCGTGTCCAGTCGAAGTCATCGATCTTGCTTTCATTTTTCCAGTTGCAGAAATCAACGTCAAAATCGCAACCGCCTGGCACTGCAAATAGAGTATGTAAGCACACTTTTTCAGATTTCAGCTTAAACAACCCCACCATAGATCAATTTTTAAATGAGGCTTAACAGGAGCTTTTCCTGTTCCTCTCCTGCAACTGAACCGGGAGCATCTCTGAATGGTCTTCAAGTACCCCAGTAATCTAAAATGTTAGCTGCCTCGGGGGTAAGGGAGAGGAGACGGCTGACGTTTGAGACTAGTACTCTTACTCGGGCATTTGCGTTGATGGGTGATGAATTGATTAGGCGATCGGTCATCGATAGGGTCAGCATTGACTAGTCTTGGTTGTGGTGTTTCTGGAGATCAATTTCTGTCGGTTGAATTGAGTACATTCACTGTCATTACTGTCAGAAATTTACACAAGAGGCCTGATGCATGTTTCCCTGTCTGGTTGGTAACATAACACTCATGTTGATATATTCCTTGTAATCATTCACAATTAGATTAAATTAAAACCTCCACAAACAGGAAACTGGTGAAACTGAAATCCTCTTAACCAGCTGGAACTCTCACGTTCACTTTAGTTTACAAAACCGCCGTTCTTAAAAAACAACTATTTCCGTCATTGCTTCACTGATGAGCTAAAGCATTGCTACTCTTGTCAGAAGCAAACAAAGAGGAAATCAAGGTGGAAGACTTAAAAGATATTAGGGCATTTTGAGTCATGCTGCTGTAAACTAGCACAGGTCGATCTGTCTGGGTTATTTTGATGAAAATTAAAGCTTTTGCTTGAAAACGGTATCTCTTGGTTTTTCTAGTCAGCGAGTTTTAATGTTTCCTGCCATCATACCAGTTACACGTGCCGCTGGGAGAAAAAACGAGAAACAAATTCCTCTCACGGCCGCAGTAAGCTCGTCCATCTTCGTTTCTCAGCAAAGGGGCCAATTTAACCAGAACTGCTCTGAGTTCGTTATCATGTCATAGTCTTTGTGTTGAGTTACTCAAGATATGTTTTAGACCGACCCATCAAAAACCGTCTAAAGCATCGAAATTCCGCCGAACCTACTAATTAATTCAGGTGTTTTTTTTTTTTTTTGTTCTTTTTTGTCAAGCTACAGTCGCTCGTGCATTGGGCCGCCATCTTGGATCTCCAAATGAAGAGAGTCTTTCGGCCACGTTTTGCTACTCTCCCAAGTCTTCTTCTCATCATAATCCAAGATGGCGGAAAGGAATCCGGGAAGAAAACTACTGAACGTTGGTTCGCCTCCAAAGTACGACTGCAGGCTAGTCTATGATATGGACGCATCGCTCAACAAAAAAGGAATTTCATTTAATTCTCTTTCAGTATCAAGATATGTATAAAATTCTGCAAGTATGACCTTTGGGAGTTATTTTTCTCCCAGATCAGAGTGGTTTATATTCAAAGCAAACAAATATCTAGAAGCTTATCTTGATAACTGCGAATTCTTGGCATGATAGAAAGGTTATTGACTTTCGTTCACTTATTATGTCGTGAATTTTCAGACTACTTGTCGCCAAAATAGTCTAACAATATTTTTTTGTGAGCCGATTAAGAATACCTTTTCATTCTTAGACTGTTGAAAATAATTCCCCCACCTCCCGGTGATTTATTCCTCGGATTTTTGACTGGGAGTGTCCTGGTCTCATGAACTATCTGTATTCATATTTTAGCCCGGAATTTTACCAGAAAAAGAACGAGGGAAAGCAATCAGAGAAAAATGAAGGGCAACTGTTTCTTATTTCGTTTGATAGTTGTTTCAATAATGAAGTACATCAATTTATACTTTTCATCAAATTATATATGCTGTCCGCTTTAATTTAGTTCAGATGGTTAGTGGTCCTGACAACTACCTCAGTAGGTAGAGAACAATAATGACAGTATCACTGATCGTGAAATTGCCATTAAATACTGATACATTTTGGACACACAACAAAAAACAATCACACATGCCAGTAAATTAAATAAATGCTCCCGTGATTTCATGGAATGATTGTTAAAATTCAGCAAGGCTTGTGCTGCGAGCCTTAAATTCATTCTGGGTCTTTCTGCTCCACAGGAGACGATGAAGCGAGAATTTGATTTCATTGAGTAACTCTGTTATTGCATTTTCAGGTTTTACGGGATTTCAAGTAGAATAAACTCCATGAAAGAATCAGTGCTCGTATTCTCTGGTCGATAAACATTACTCCACTAATGGCATTGGTAAAAAACAAAGTCTACATGAAATATTCATGAAACAATGAAATATTGTCAGAAGGAAGCCATCAATCAGCTGACTCAGAACATTACAGTAATTGTCTTGGGTCATTAGTAAATCAGTTATCAGTTGAAGTCCTCACGAAAACCGTGAGAATCAAGACATTGCATGACTCTCTAATTGTATCAGATCGATTGTCAATCACAAAAATACGATGATTGTGCAGATAAAAGCGTCATAAAATAGAGACAATCATTCAAGTGTAAAAGGAGAAACAATCTGTGACCGGTTTACTCGTCGTATTTGCAAGAAACATGTTGTAATCGGGTACATCCCAAGCTACAAAATGTAATGAAACTGGGAATGAAATGATGACAAAGACAGGTCTGCTGCTGTGATAATGTGATAGCTATACGGATCAAAATAAAAAAGGGCGGAAAATTGTGCTTGGTTTTGTTTTGTTTGGTAACTTAGTAGTAACTTAGTAACTTGGAAGTGTTCGGGGAGGTGGTATTTAGGCCAGTTCAGTTTCTACTGAGGAAAAGTACAATTAGTCCACAAAACCCACAGCTAACAGGAACTGTCCGAGATAGACCTTAGTAGAGTAATCGGGGCAACACTGAAAATTAGAATAAAGGTTGGTGTGAGAATTCAAATCCCAAATATGTATACTTCAGTGAACATATTTGTTTATTTGTTTGTTGTTGTTGTTGTTGTTGTTGTTGTTTTTCATATCGAACCAAACATGTAAGATAAAGAAACCAGAAACCGATGCCATTTATTTGTATATTTCCAGACTGTTTTATTCTTTATTTATTCCTGTAATTTCAGATATACGTAAAATGTATGGGGAAAACACATTTGAGAATAAAATTCAAAGGAACGGCTACGGTGCCGAAATACATCCTGTTGCTTCTGTGGATTCGTATGTTAGGTTCCGAATGGAGAAAGTTACAAACAGTATATATTTCGAGCATAGATTTTTTGGCTTTACCATGATAAGGTGTAGATCGGTTTCAATTGAATGCCAAAGTAATTACTAGCTCTGACCAATTACAACAGACACGAAGAGCGCAATGAACCAATCAGAACTCGGAGAAAATGCAAGTGACTGGCGTCAAGCGTCGGAAAACACGTGCGACCAAGTCATGGTTGGTTTTCGGTTTCCTTCTTCTTTGTTGAAAAACTGGCGCTAGTTTTGCCAACGCAACTGACGCAATGAAACGCAACGCAACGCAAATTGCTTTCGACACAAAATTGAAGTCCGCTCTCAGTTGTGATGTGGCAAGTTTCGAAATTTAGACAGAGAACATGGCAGGAAATGATGCAATTCAAGAGAGGATGAGCTTGTGCAATTGTAATGGAAGGCCCTTGAGACTCGAACTCAACTGAAACTTTAAGGTATGTATGCTTCTCTAAATCTTCCAGCTGCTACGCTTTGAAGTCAAGCTGCAGCTTCTGGAAACTTCTTCTAGTAACTAAATCGGCGGCAAGAGAGGATGACGTCGGCGGATATAAGGAGATTTCAACGAAGCCTGTTTCGTGCGTGGTGCGAGTCAAATATTTCAATGAATGTCCTTGACTTATTGACAGTATCTTTCATCTCACAGCTTTGGCAAAACTTCACCGCACTTATTACTTTTGTGGTCGTATGATCACGAGAATTACGTTTTTCCATGGCCGTAGAGTATTCAAAACGAAAAACTAATTTCCGATTTTGTAAAATGCTAAAAAAAAAAACAAAAAAAAAAAAACAGGATCCTTGGGAAGTGCTTGTACTCAGTAGCTCTCATCTAAAGAGGAACGTCTTAGGAATTACCCAGATACAGTATAATATCCTGAAACAGCACCAACACGGGAAGCTACGGCAATTGCTTGCGGCTTATCCCCCAAAGTTTCGTTGCGGATGGCCTCTTGAAACAAGCACCCATTTTCAGTGCACATGCAATATGTGATCCCTTTCCATTTTCAAACCATAAAATGCAATTTTCACTACCCATTGTAAGTCCCGAACACTAAACGGATACTCTAATTTAGACATAAGCCCTGACTCGAACCGTGAAGACAGGCAAATGGGATATAGATAACCTGACTTAAGCCGAAGTGTTAAGGAAATACTTTTGACGCGTGAAGAGCAGTGAAGTGCTTGTTTTTCTTTTTAATTTTGTAACACGCGATTTCCTTACCAGATGTACAATGTGCGTTTTGAGTTTGTACAATTTGTACATATGGCATCAGTGATTTTTAACGAGCATAACTTTCCTTTAAGACTTTCCCTTTGCGATGTTGATTCTTCAAACAAAATGACCTCGTGTAATTACGCTGGTGCGTCTAAAGCAGGAGAAATTAAGAACACTGCCAATAATGTTGGCACAAACGAACCTATTCCGTTATCATATTTTGACAGTTGCGCTCGATTTGAAGAGTTCATAAGTTGTCAGGCGCTGCTCTAAGTGACAGGTAACAGAGTCAGCGTTGAACGAATGATACTTTGATCAAGTTTTTTTCGCAATCACCAGTCACTCAATTTGTTGTAATGGTTCTACAGGCCTGTTAGAAAACAACAAAAACGTTTAAATAGGAAATGCTAGTTTGTACCCACAACGAGCACATTACCCAGATTGACGCATTAGGTTCATGAACGCATACACTGAATTACCGTACTTACAAAACTCGAATTCTGTATCCACTCGCACGTCTGTTGCGTTTTCCTTGGAGCTTATGGCATTACTGTCCGTGAAGTTGTCGAAGCCTGACACAGAGTGGCTTCCAAGTAGGACGAAGGCAGTCGTGAAAAAAATCTTCCACGGCGAGAGATGCATGGTGAGACCTTCAAGCGTTGTGCTGCTGAGCTTCCTGACGGGTCGGGCATAAACAATGATCACGGTCTCGCCCGATCCTCTCAGTGGGAGCTGGCCCTGGAATGAACACTATGCGTGATTTCCAAACGGAGTGGGAAGCCGTACACGTCAATAACCGATGGAAAACCAAACGTACGTCAAACGTGGAAATGGAGGCGAATTAGACGTAATTATAAACAGCCGCGGAATACGTGTGGCAAGACATTACATGATCGGGTGCATCTTTTGACCTCAAAAGGGTAAATAAATCTAATATAAGAGGATTTGAGTGAAAGTAGCGACGCAGCAGCCAAATCGATGTTGACGCATCGTGTAACAAGCCCGGGGGGGATACTTCCTTATAAGAGGCTAATGGGGATATGCCGCTGGATGGGGTCGCATTTTCACGACTGGATTGACTATAATGGGGTTGCATATTCAATAGAGTTACTAGAATGGGGTCGCACATTTTCGGATTTTTGGGTTATTACGAAAGGATTCAAAATGGTCTCGGCTAAAAAGGTCAAAAAGTTGTTGTTTATTAAATTATAACAATCACCTCGCATTACATTCCGTTCTTAAAACCACAACTTCAATAAACCAGTTACACAATAGTACAAAACCACCGGTCCAGAACAAAGTAGATTCATAAATAGAAAGTGACTGTTGGGATCGCGAAAATTGCATTTTCCCAAGAGTGACTAAGATGGGGTCTATAACTGGCCACAAAATAGACTATAATGGAGCAGGGGCTATGAGAGCCCAGCGGCACATACCCAGCAAAACTGAACCCAAGTACCCCCCCCCCCCCCCACCCTCCGATGTAACAAGAACCTTGATCCTCTCGTATTATAAGGTGTCAGTTAGGTGATTAGAACGTAGAAATTGGCCTTGAAATTTAATTTAAAACCAGTTTTGCTTTGTTTACAAAGACGGAAAACATACAAGCAAAACGAAGGGAACAGCTGCTTCAAAAAGGAAGAGATTGAATGGTCATTGCAGTCATTGCAACCATCCCCTGAAGAAGAAAAGCCGTACCTTTTGAAATATTGAAAAATTTACTTCCCTGACCGTGAAATCAGCCTTGCTCTTTTTTTAGATTATTCGTTTTACAATTTTTTTTGCTGCGGGGAGTTAGATCCTTCACTACAGGATCCGGTACTTCTATTTTGTCGCGGTGGCCCTTGCAAACACAGTTAATTACTGCTTTTTATTGCAACCATCACGCGTTTGGCTTGGATGGAAATCAGTTTTGCGTTACTTTGCAAATAAAGAGCCGTCTTAATTCTCATAGTTCGTATTTGCAATAAAACAGATATTTCCTCGATTCCTACTAATTGTCTTGAACGTGCATCTGTAGGTCAAACTATTTTGGGGAAAATGAACAGAATGAATTGTAGTTTCAGGTAATTACAAAATGATTTCAGTTCAGGAATCTAGCACCATGGTAAAAGGATTTTAATGATTTTAACTGTCAACAGTTACTTTTTAAGCGTCAAATTCAAATTAATTAACAAAATTTCATAGTTTAACCACCAAACGATAAAAGAGTACATTTGAGGACGAGCATGGTTTGTGGTGAAAGCTGCCCTCTATCACTAATGTCACTAATGCCGTGCCCTTGGGTTTGAATTCCAGACTCGGCCTCTTTGATATCGATTTTTTTTTACGAGTTGTTCCTTCCTCCTCAAAAACTCGCAAACAAACTTGATACTCACTGCAAACTCAGGAAAAAACCTCTTTCAGGCCCTCAAATGACGAAATAACCCTAGTGCACTGCATTATTTGTGGAGCCATACCACAATTCAGCAAAAGGTCCCATCAAAACCATTACAGTCCGGGCTACCCTGGAACTAGCACCCAAGATAATAGAAAGATAAGTGAAAGGATTACTGTTGATTGGCTAGGCGCAGGTGAATTAATTACATGTTTCCTTGGTAACAGCGGCAACGAGGAAAAAGCAGAAATGAGTCTAGACAACTGAAGCCCCATTTACACTACAGAAAATTTTTGGCACGGCTCGGTAAAAATGGCACGCGTACCCAAAAAAAAGGTTCAGCTCGGGTAAATTTTGTAGTGTAAATGATTTTGCCGTACCAAATTTTATCCCTGCCGACCCAAAATTTTACCCGTGCTCGGCCCTTCTGAAAAGGTAGTCCGAGCAAAAGTGAAATTGGTACGCGTTCCCAAAAACTCGGCCCGGCTCGGACGAAATGTGTAGTGTAAACGATTAGCCGTGCCAAACCAATTTTTTCCTGACGAGCCTTCGTAACTGTGGTCAGCACCATCTGTTGGAGCATGTGTAGTAATTCCATTCAACATGGCGGAATCGGCGCGCCCTGCAACAAGCAAGTCACCAAGAAAATCTCACGGTCACTCTAAGAAAGGAAATGAAGCAAAGGAATACACTCCTTGTCCCTGAATACTGTTTCTAGCAACTCAAATCAGTGACCATTACGTGTTAACATCCAAAATCATTGCTCGATAGGACAGTTACAAGCCAGCATTGCTCCTATGACAATGAACATATTTGTATCTTCACGTCTTTTCTATTATTCTGGAAAGAAGAACAGGAAGAGACTAATTTTCGACGTCCCTGCGACAAGATGTGTGGCCTTTTTAGAAGTAGACACTCCCAATACTTCTCACCCGCCATGTTTGAATGAAATAAGCCATTGGCTGCATGCGCCCTATGGAATAATCGCGTACGCTACCAAAGATGTTGAGCCTTTTACCTGTACCAAAACATTTTCTCACGCCGCTTAGCACGGCAGAAAAAAGGACGTGTAAACAGGGCATCAGTGCTATAGTTTTTGGTACGTGTACCATTTTTATCCGAGCCGTGCCAAAAATTTCCTGTAGTGTGAATGGGGCTTGATTCGCCAAACTGCGTTACTGAAAATAGCCGAGTAGCCTTCTATCCACAACCGGGAATGCTTCAGAAGAGTCTTAGTGAAAAACGAAAACGCAAATGTGTCGTTTATAAAAGTGCGAAATTAGGCCAGCTAACATTTTCGGAAACAACGAGCAGCTCGGAAATTCGGGTAACAAGATTCGGTTCCCTAAAAGTTTCAGCGACTTAAATTTTCCAGACAGAAATCCGAACAAATTTTGTTTGCTTACATAAATTTCCTTTCAAAAAAGTGACAAGACGATCTGGGAATACGGGAGACAACATAGCAGGCAGTATTTTTCTGAAATGTTCTCGCTGGGTTATTAATTGCGTTACTTCATAGTTTTAAGCCGTCATGTTGATATTGTGATTCAAGGTCTAGGTCAGCGTTTTCCGTGTTGTCAGTGGCACCCAACGGATCGTCTCGGTAAATTATCTGTTCGGAAGGCCCTTAATCCCCTACAATTTTCTAAAAATAATTTTCGCCTCGAACTTTCGTGATATGGAAAATTTAAGGCCTGGTGTTTTCGGATTGATAAAAATGTCGTTTCGGGTACCCAAAAAAGGTCAGCTAAGATTTTCGGAAAGGAAATAAGACCTACGTTTTTCGGGAAATGGACATAAAAACCCTACTAATTTCGAAAAGACTCAAGTTCCCCTAGAATGACCGAACAGATAAAAAAATTATAGCGCAACTTTAGATGAATCTACAGAGCTTTAAAGGCACTCCAGATAGCCTAAAATAGCGTTTCAAAGGATCTGAGAGAAAACTCCCATTGGGTGCCCCTGTGTTGTCGCCTTCTTGATTAATTCAGTTAAGTCTTAAACAATAGTTCTCAGAATAGACGTGCTTATTAAATAACAGCTCTTGTTGACCTTGGCTTGGGCCACCGTGAAAACTGCTGTTCTTAGGAGCACATTGTACAGTTGGGTGCTTATTGAGCTAGCCTGAGCGGAAGCGATGCTGGAGACGATTGTTGTTTGTTCTACTATATACAATATTGTGGGAGAGGCCGGCAAGTCGTTTAGTGTTTAGATAGTTAAGCCGGATAGTTTTATTTAAAATCACCTCGCAGCCTAAAGGCTGAATTATGTAATTATTTACAAATATTAAAAATTAAACCTGATTACAGAAATAATAGAAAAAATAGAAAAATGTAAATGTGTCTCATCAGAGATGCGTACATTAAACTAAAACTAAAAACTAAAAACTAGAAAGCACTGCCCAGTTAAAGTTTAGCTAAATCTCAAGTTAAATTTCCTCGACATAGCAAGTATAAACGTATTCTTAGTTCTATCAGTACGAAGCCGTGGCATATTAAAATGGTGCTGTTTCCTAAGGTTATAACGTGAATCATCCTCAATGGTGGAAGGATTGCCCTAAGCATGTGGCATGGGCATGAGTATGGTGTTGAAAAGCTTCTGGCACAAAAGCTTATAATGATCTAACATAGGCCTTATGCCCTATGTGATCTGGAGGCACTTCCTCGTTCATGGAATATTCAGTACAGTTTCTTCGCAAGAATTTAAAGTGGATGTTCTCATCATGGCTCATTAAACCCACGGACACTGCGAGTGGTAACGAGTACCAGGTCTATATACAATATTGTGGGAGAGGCGGGCAAGTCGTGATCTGGAGGCAATCCTTCGTTCATGGAACATTCAGTATAGCTTCTTCGCAAGAATTTAAAGTGAAATATTCTAATCATGGCGCCAAGGTAACTCATTCAACCCACGGACACTGATACCAGGTGTTGATTGTTGTCCTACTATATGCAATATCGTGGGAGAGGCCGGCAAGTCGTGATCTGGAGGCACTCCCTCGTTCATAAAATATTCAGTACAGTTTCTTCGCAAGAATTTAAAGTGAAATGTTCTCATCATGGCGCCAAGGTAACTCATTAAACCCACGGACACTAATACCAGGTGTTGATTGTTGTTCTACTACATACAATATTGTGGGAGAGGCCGGCAAGTCGTGATCTGGGGGCATCCTCGTTCATGGAATATTCAGTACAGTTTTTTCGCAAGAATTTAAAGTGAAATATTCTTATCATGGCGCCAAGGTAACTCATTAAACCTACGGACACTGTCACTGGTAACGAGTATCAGGTGTTAACGTTTTGGCCGAAATAGAAGATGGAAATGATAACTACGCTTTCTACTGCAAATAAGGTATTGCATCCTAATCAAATGTTTTCGGGTGACGTCGTCATTCTCTTCGGTATCAATGTATTAACCTTATGACAGATCATCTCTAAGCCAATTGAGAAAGGCAAAACACGGAGCTACCAGAGCTGCGGTGGCTGTAAGTTTACCGATGAGGAAAACGGCAATGGTGTCAATCAACAATAACGTAAGAGAGTGAAAAACTATCACACAAACAATCCACCATTTGTAACTTACCATGAAGAAAGCAATCGCAAATACACGACTGGTCACCATAAATATATGAGTTACAAAGAGAAGGAGTTTGTCAGGTTTCAGGTCCAGAACGCCGATTTCAACATCGTGTAGCATCTCATCAAGAATCACGAAAGCCAAACATAAACTTAGGATTGATACAGGTAGAGAAATCATCTGAATGATCTTCACGGACTCTTCTTGAACGCTTATGGCGTAGAGTTGGATTATTATCTGAGGGGCTGATTCAAGAAGCGCCTCAATCATTGACGCTAACTTTCTGTGAAGAAGGAGTGCATCAGTTTTGACATCGGCCCAAGCCGGCCGAGGAGGCGGTTCACTCTTACTGTATTTTCTATTCCAGAGGTCTTTAAGATTCTTGAAGCAGAAAATAAACGCTTGTGATCTCGCCAAGGCGGGAGAGAAAGGGTGGAAACCGAACAGCAAATCCTTCGCCCTAAGCTTAAATCCACTGTTCAATGCAGCGTTCAAATCTCTCCGAGTCGCACTCTCAGTTGAGAAACAGTGGACGAACCGATACATTAAGGTTGCTTACTACTGTTTTTGTACTGTGCGAGTCTTTGATATGCGCGCGCGCTGCCTAAAGCACGCGAAAGCATAACGCACGAGCAAAATCACGCGAGCTTGCTGAGGAAATCCCGCGAGCACAAAAACAAAATGGCGGCTCTCGGAAAAATTTTCTGGTATTCCAGGTGGGTTTCAGAGGTGTGTTTACAGTAGCTAGATCGTGTTTGCGCTTGATAACTGAAAAAACGTGTTGTCTAATGGTTGCCGTTCCTTAACAGCCTTAAACACTGCACGAAAAAACGCCTTTGCGCACATCAAATGTGTGGTCAAAGATTGTCACAGGCCGCCTTTGATTACCTTTGATTCGAATCAAAGGTGGCAAAGGCCGCTTCTGATTCACGGTGGAGTCAAATTTGTTTCGAATCAAAGATATCATATATTTGATCCACCTTTGATGCGCGTCATAGACGGAGTCAAAGTTGTTTGATTTCAATTTGACGCGCGTCAAAGGTATGGTCAAAGTTGTTAATACATTTGAACTCACTTTTGATTCGAGTCAAAGGTATATGCAAAGGCGTCACATATTTGATGCGCATCAAATGTGTTGTCAAAAATGTTATTATATTTGACCTCATCTTTGATACGGATCAAAAAAAGAGCAAATCCAATTTTTCGTGCAGTGAAAGCCTTTGCAGAGTTGTGATTTTGCGCCAAATGTTTGAACACGACGGCAGCATGCACTCACCAGTTGGAGCGCGCGCGCGCGCTGGAACCCGGGTTTTCCCAGAACAAGCATGCGCAATGGTCTTCTCACCGTAGGTCGCAATAATTATTTTTTCTCGCTTAATTTCTCCAAATCTAGCCGTACAACCTATGTTCAAATTTTTGCTGTTGACAGAAAACACTAAAACGGAAACGTGAACATTTTTTAAAGAAAATCTGTCAGAAAGTTTTTTAGGAATTTTCAAATAAGGCAAAATTTCCCAATTTTGTCATTTGCCAAATTTCTCCCTGACAAAATTTTGTCTTCTTCCCTGTAAATACTTATTTTTGCCCACTTTCCAAATCCTGAAATTTTGAAGTGGGGTCGTACGGCTAGATTTAAAGCCAGACAACTCTAAAAGGTGTAGTTTCCAGGCCCCCACTAAGACTTATTCTTCTGTAATTAACACTTTTTGAGCATTCGAAATTTAATTTCTGACTCAAAATCATCTCTATTGTATTTACTGTTCTAGAAAAAATGCCCAAGAAAATTCCTCTTGCCGTTTTTCTTAAGTTTGATTTAAGGCCTTCCTTCACTCCAGAAAACTGTAGTAAGCCACCTTAAGCATGGCAAGGTGACAAACATTAGTCCCACACCAAACCGGGTATAGTGCTCCGCTCGGTAGAATTCGACCAGTGTGAGTATGTCAGTAATTGGATCCGCAAAGCTCAAACAGGCCAATACAAGAAACAGGAAGGTGTCGTACCAGCGAATGCGGTACAGCTCTTTCAGAGTGAGCTCGAAAGATTCAGACATGGCGGCGTTACACAGGCCCCCCAGAAACAGTCTTTGGTTGGAGAGTATTGAATTTGAATAAAATTGTACACACTGTAGTGGTGCTTCAAAGTGACAACTCTAGAACAATCAAGTTACATTCTTTAGATTACGGGATTATTGAAGCATTTCAGTCATTGAGTGATTACAAGTTCCGTTGAGTTTAACTGAGTCTTGTTCCTTTTACATACGTCTTGAAAGACTACAAATTTCTTCCCGAGTGACTGCATTTTAGTCCTCACCGGTATTAACTGCTAATAGCACGGAGGGCAAATCATAGAGACCAACATCGAAATGAGTTTCCCTTTCAGAGTGAAATGATCTTTCAGAGTAGTCAAATATTTCCCCATTTCTTGAACAAGAAAGGGAACGTAAAATTGCACTACGGTCAGTCCTAAGTGGCCGACATGGCCGGGCCTTAACCCGGTTTCTGTAGCATGAAGCAACTAGGAGTATTGCTACTCCACCCTGGATGGGATGCTAGTCCATTGCTAGAGTTATGAGCGTGCACCACTGCGAATGTCTCCTCTGCTATAAGCGGGCTTTTCAGTATGTCGCGGTACCCATGTATACGCCTGGGTGAAGAGACTGATTGCAGTGTTCGTTCAAAGTTTTAAAATAAACCCGCTTTCCAGACGAATTCGTTGGTAGTAGTCGTACTGACAATGTCAATTCTGGGAATTGCTTGTAAATGGTGTTCGGCATTGTGATTGTTGATGCCACCATTCGAAGTACGTCGTTTGTGTTCAGCAAGTCGAATGTTTGAATTTCTGCCAGTTTCTCAATAAGTAGTCTCCTGTAGTCGCAGCATTTGATCGCGTAAACTGCTCCCTGTCTGTCGCTCGGTTCTTCTCTACCCTTAACGTTTGCCGGCAGTAGTTGTCGCAAGGTAGGTCTGTGATGTTGTAGGGCTATAGGATCCACGCGATAGGTTTATAAGTCCCTTTGATGTAAGGTGGAATCGCTATGATAACAGGTATCGGGTTACTACTACTACTACGAGCAAATTTCGTATTGAGGCAGGTTCCCTTCATAAACAACAACAATTATAAAGAATAAACACACTATCCAAGCTACAAATGTAACTATGTCATTGACGTAAAAAAATTATTGGGAAGTTCTTGAATTTACTAAAATTACCAGCGCTTTTATTCAACGTCAAATATTGTTTTCACAATATACATCATCTAGCATTAAAAATTAAAAATTCCAGTCAACCTGAGTTATTTACCATTTGATGTGGTATTTGGCAACAAAAATTTACCCTGTTCCCCCTAAAGTCGGCGACACACTAGGCGATATGGCACTTCAACCTTGTTCCCAGGCTTCAAGTATTGCTGATATCCGCCATTTTGAAAAGTCATGTGATAAGTCGCCCAACCCGGTTGGTTGACTTTAGTGGCGATTCGCATCGATGAGCGTAGAAAATCGCGGGAACGGGCGAATGCCGGCGAATTTAATCAGCGATATCTGACATGCCATGTATTGGCGATTTTATACGCAAATCGCGGCGATGGGCGAAAATCCCAATCGCTGCACCGGGCACACTTGGCAATTTTCACCGACCGCGGCGATCGGCGTATAAAATCGCGTAGCGTGTCACCGGCTTAAACGTTCCTCATACACTCGATTGAAAGAACATTCTCAGATAAAACCATGAACGATAATATCCAGCAACTTTCTGGAAAACGTCTTCCTGGGAAGTGAGGTAGCCAGTACTCCCATTATTTGTGTGTTACATTGTAAATGCTTTTTTGTAGATTCTGGGGTAAATAAAGTTTGTTGTTGTTGTTTGATCTTTGATCTTGTTTACGTTCCTCTTTTTAGGAAATTAAAGCACATACGGTATTTGGCCTTAAAATTTACATTTTTTCTCGCGAAAAAAAAAAAAAATGAAAGGCGGATATGTGCATATTAATTAGATCGCCCCATAATTCCACCAGGTCGCATCGTTTACGATTTGCACTTTGCACCCGACAACGTTTCTTCACAGTAAACCTGCACCCTTTAAAAGCTCTATTTTCATTGGACCCTGATAACCTGCAGCTGCACTGTTTTTTGGGGTTGGGAGCACAATAAAGAAAGTTTGTTCTGTTGTTCGTTCTTTTGTCCTTTTGACAACCATGTAAGACGTTGCAAATGGTGCAGGTCGCCTGTGTCTTCAATCGAGTGTATATACGCATACGATACATGCTTAATTCACCTCACAGTTCTTGATATTTACCGAGCAGCAATTTCTAAGAAATAGACTTAAGATATGCATAAATAATAAATACATACACTAGCCATTTCAATAGCCATAAATAACAAGGCTATATACCTACCATGGTCTTTCTTGTAAGCTTGTTACAAAAAACTGACCTTAAAATTCACACCCTTCTGCGGGATACGTCTGTAAAATTTAAAAACCTAACTAGTTATTCAGTAATCCCTCTACAGCTTCCCTGTGCTTGAGAAATTCTTCTCCTGGTAGGGTAGCTCGTCTCATGTGTTCACAGAACTGCTCCTCAGTGAATGAGTCATAAGTTTCCCTTGCTAAAAGGGAGAACAAAAATACACTGAGCAACAAATCAACAATAGGGAATTTAAGGTGTAATTGGAATAGGACGTCTGTAGTGAGTCCGCCCATTAGGTCCTCTTGTATTCATTACCCCCTAGCTACGATTACGATCAGGGAATTCTTTTACGCGCAGGAGGCGGAGATGTGAACACTATAACCGAAAGAAAATGCACCCGGTGGGTTAGGTTCATGCAAATCTATATATCACGAGTGTATTGCGGTTAAAACATGAACTTTTTTGTGTGATAAATGTATGTGTAATAAATTGTGCAATGAAACTTCGGGCGCATTCTTTTGGGAAACACCAGGGGTGTTTACGCAATCTCCCGAGCCAGAGGCTCATTATAAAGAGTTTGACAACAATCCAGATAAAACTGGAATTTAGAAATGTTTCTATGCTTTTATGCTGCTGATATGACAATCTCTGCTGGACGATTCTGGCTATTCTTATTCCAGTTCAGGAATAACAGAATATACAAAATATGTTACTAAAAGAACGCAATTCGTCTGATTTCCATTACCCTGAAAAATTTTCCAAAAGAATGCAATTTTGCCTCCTCTGAGTAAACTGTATTCCGTTCATTCACCAGGGGCAGAATGAACGGAATACTATTCCGTTCATTCCGAGAACAGGATACGTTCCAAAAGAACATGAATACCGCCTTTTCCATGTATTCCTGTTCCAGAATAGTTTCAAAAGAACGTGCCTGTTATTAATGTTAAAAAGCATTAAAAGATACCATTAATTCCTATTCTCCTGAAGAATGCCCAAAATTATAACGCTGGTTTTTTTGCTGAAATGATTACACATTCACTTAAACGAATGATTTTTGACACTAATAAAAAATTATCTCCTGGTAATGGAAGGCAAAAGGTGTAGAGACAGATTCTTACTTTCTACGGCCACAAAGCCACCGAATTCACAGACAGCCATGGGTCGCTCATCTGACCCAGCATAAGAACTCTTCACTTCAGAACCTATAATTATTAAAGAACAGAACAAATAATTGTTAGAAAAAGTCATGTTTCTAAACAATTCTATGAAATACGTTCCATTTAATTCAAGTTACAACAACAACAACAACAACAACAGTAGCAGCAACACAGCAACAAGAAGAAAATATGAATTTGTACCAAGGACAACAGCTGATTTCATATGATATGAAAAAGAGTAGCACATGTACAATGGGGCAATTCGAGTACGATTTCCATGTATCTTAAGAAAAAGGGGAAAAAGGTAAAAAGATAAAAGAAAAAGATCATAATGCTAAATTCCTTCTTGAGTAAGTTGTACTTACCAGTCACAGCAATTCGAGGCCAGAGGAAGACTCTAAGAACGGAATGTTCATTTTCACTGTGAACAAACCCATTTTTCAGCCCTTTTGAACTGCATCTATCTCCCCGCATAATAACACAGGTATGAGCTACCTCGTTGTTTATGAAATATGACGACACTTGGTGTATTTTTCTGCAAGCGAAAAGATTCATCACAAAGCATGAGGTAACGCAAGATAACGAAAGAGTGTGTTAGGGTGACGATGACAAAATGTAATGGCGAAGGTTCTGAGCATTTGGAGAAGATGATTTCAAGCAACGAAAACCATGTTGCAGCAAAACTCTAGCCAAGTTTCAAAGACACCGAGTCATATCCGATGTCATTGACGTCGTCGTCGTCGTCTACATCTCCTAGTAGTGGAGAATACGACATTTTCATTATAGCGTCACTTTACTACAACTACCAGAATCCTTCTGGTTTTTCTTTTCTAATGCTAATTAGAGCTATTGTTCTTTGCTGTCCACTGGGATTACAAAATTTACATTTGAAAAGGAAAACGAAATGAATTCTGGTAGTTGTAGTCAAATGACGCCATCATGAAAATGGCCTATTGGGCTGCATAGCCGATGTGTCACGGTCAATACGGTCACGGCCAGTTCTAAGTCTGTCTGTCAGTCAGTCCGTCTGTCTATCCATTTGTCTGCCAATGAATTTGGCCAAACAGCCATTCAGTCGGTCAGTTCCTCTGTCAGTAGTCAATTTTTCAGCCAGTTAAACAGGTCATATTTCCTAAGCGCTTTCTGAATGTTTGCTTGCTTGATTAATTGTTCCCTTACCTTGCTAGTAAATGAGCATCAGTTTGCGGTCCTAACTCAAAGACAAATGCAGTTGTTGCGTAGTCCCTAACTTCAAACACGTCTTCACAAATAGGAATGACAGGCTGTGTCAAATCATCAAAGTGAAAAAGCAATCCGTGTGAGATTCCAGTGGAGAAATCGTTATCTATATAAAAGCCAATTGATCACGTGATCATTAACTCCTTGAGCATCTTACAAACGAAAACTGTGACTGTTTATTACTCAGTCAGCAAAGGTGACCACTCATCGCCTAATTCTTGGATTTGTTTCGTTTTTGCATGACCACTCATCGACTAATTCTTGGAATAGGTTCACTAGGTGGTTAACTCGTATTGCATCACTGGAGTTTATGAACTAATAAAATTATTAAAACGATTGTCAGGGCAGAACATGTTCAGTAATAACCCCTTGTGAACTCACCGCTGTTTCCAGATAGGAAGGGAACTTATTGTACCACATATGGAAATGTAAATGATTCACTGAGCAAAAAGCACAAAGGCTGTTGAATCCCACACGAAAACCTCTGCAAGAGGAACAAATCATTTGTGTCACAGAATGCATCAACTACTGTGCACAGTACATACGTAATATAACAAACTGTCTATTGGTCAGGTTCTACTCTTAAAAGCTCTGTTAATTCCCTGGGGAACTTACTGACTGCACCTCCTTCTTTACTGCAGAGACTTGATACATTTCTTAAATTGTATAATAATTTCTACCAATTCAATTCTGACCACTAAACGGGAGGAATGGGGTGGGACTTTAACGGCCACCTATAGTTGTATTACCAAGACTGATCTAAAGAGGAGGGAGCTGTCTTTAAATCAGGAACGAAGGACTCTATTACAAATCTGACCCTTTCAAAATTTTTTGTAGCTGTAAGAAGCAAAACAGAATAGTCTACAGTGTAGGCAGCAAGGCCAAGTTGCCACCCTGTCCACAAAGGTTATCCAGTGTGAAGGAAAGTGGCAAATACACAGTAATACAATCGACTGTACGCAACAAAACTTGTCAGCTGCTGGCACATTTTGAGAGGGACTGAGAACAATACAGTTATTTATCTGAAACCTCAATGATATGATTTGTAGTCTGGTTTGAAAGAGACTGTTATGCAAAGGTATCTTGATTAAGAATAGTAGTTGCAACCAGAACTAATAACAGTTGAAAAGTACTGACACCTAACTATGTTACAACTACACAGTATGCCTCCTTTGACCAGTGGCAAACTCATTTATGTAGACATTATATATGTCTTGACAGAAATTTTCTTAAACATGTTTAAATCTTCATTTACCTGTGATTACTCAACATGGATGTCTCCAGAGCAAGTAATATTGCATTTTCTGTAAGGACCTACAAGTGAACAATATTCCCATTAAAAAATATTTATTAACAGAACAAACGATCAGGAAGTCGAGAGTAAACAACTGAAAAAGAGATTTCACATGCAGAGTTTGAGTATACATCACTGCACCTGTGGGAGACAGGAATTAACACTTGGAGCCAGTAGCGAGTGTCCATATTCCATGGGGCTGACATTGATTATCATGAGATGGTGGTCATTACTTGAGGTACCTGACACAGTTCTGTGTGTTGGACACAGTTCAAACAAAACCTACAAATATGGAAAGAAAGTAGTGTTAACTGATGGAATAGGAGTTACTATAAAAGATTGAAGATAAGATTTACTGTTTTATTGAATGTTTGGTTCAAAATTAATGTGGGGTGCGAAAAAGAAACATTTAGAACCCACCTCTTTGCTTTGAACTTTGGTGAAGTTAAACTTTTCAGGGTTGAATGGCTGACAGACACTGTTCATTGGATCTGGCTTTCTACGCTTGGTGAATCGCAGCTCATTTAGCTTCCATGAAAACAGAGACAATTTAACAATTTTTAATTTGTTTATTACAACCTTTTATAAGGACTGTAATTTTAATAAATTATAATTATTACAGAATGTCCTGTAAAAAGGCACAAATTAAAGGAAAATGGTTATTTGAAAAATAAGATATAAATACAAACAAAATAAGAGAAGATTTTGGCAGTACAGAGCTTTCCCAGACAAGTTGAAACTTTACATCCATTTTAAGATCCTATTGTACTATATGTGTGGGATTGATTCTGTAGGATCCTTTAAAGTTACCCAAACAGGTTAATTAGTAAGATCTCCAAAAGGACCTTTCCTATAAAATCCCAAACACAAACTTCCAGGATAATGAAAAATCCTGAACTTATATACTTGCCAGACAGAATTTAAAAAACATAAATATTAATATAGATTTATGGTGAAGTGTACGCTAAATACCTGTATATACAAAGCGTATTTTCCAGGTGCAAGCCTTCCTTCCACATTATCAAGTTTGTAAGTGAAATAACCGGCATCTGCAGCAGCATCCCAAGTTTTTTGAAGTTCCTTGTCAAACTAGAGAATTTAAAAATTTAGTGTAAATACTACATTTACATGTATATCACATTCTACAATCATGTACCTTGTACAGCTGTAACTTGATCACACAATAATTAGAGTTTCTAAAGAGCAGCATGCTATCTGGGGTATTCAAAAGTGCTCAGGAGGGTTAATGATTCTTTTGGGTTTAAAGTCTGAGAATCTGACTAGTTATTAGCATACATCTAACACTGGAGTTACAAGAATGAATTTTGTAAACTATTAAATGCATTATTCCTGTTCACTAAATAGTGTTAAAACGTTTACGTATTACTCAAATTTTGTTGTTTTTAGATACAGGAATTCATAAGTTGCAGTGAGCAATACTTTTTTAACACAGCTGGGTTGTTTCTCCTCTTCTTCCCACGGGGTATGTTGAAGCATTATCCCACAGAAAATTTTAAAAAATTGACTCCTAAAAAATTATTCGACCATTTTAAAATAGCAACTTAGATCCCTAATTTCCCTTTTTAATGGGCTATAAAAATAAACAACTTCTCACAAAAATTCACAAAATTCACCTTTATGTAACAAGGCTGCTCAGCTATATTTAACAATTATTCCACGAGCGCGCGTTGGATATGAGATGATAGATAGGCAACGAGGCGCGTAGCGCCGAGTTGGCTATAATCATCTCATATCCAACAAGCGCAAGTGGAATAATTGTTTTATTAAAAACAACCGAGAAATATTGCTAGATCTTACTGATTTCGCTGTGCAAGAACGACCAGAAGGCAATTTAATGGTCGCCATTTCTCGGCCATGGTATAATTGTTCATATACCATGGCCGCTAAGCCAATCAAATCCCTCGAATTGCATTATACAATGATGCAGTTTTTAATAATGTTTTTTACCTTATCTTATTCGAGATTATTACTATAATGTGCATTTATCTAATTAAATGTGAGATGCTAAAATATTACAGGCAGAAGTACTCACATTGCTCAGCTCAAGTTGAGATTTTTGATTTCCACTTGGCCAATGGAAATCTTCTGAAGTATAGCAGAATTGCCGTTCCGATGCTATAATCTTTGAGGAAGGCATGAGAGTGGCTTGTTTATTTTCTAGATGGTTTACCTAAAGAGAAATATTTCAGAGTTAATGGCAACTGTATGTGTGCTGCCGAGCACTGCAGGTGCTCTCATCTGAGTGGGATTGGAGGCAACTTATAATACAGATTTACGAAACACAAGTTGACAAACATTTAGCAAAGGAAGATGAAATGACGAAAAAGCATGAGGCTTAAGGATAATTAGGTTTCCTTTCAAGATTCAAGATTGATTAAATTTTGTGCTTCTATAAAATAAATTAATGTGGGTCAACAAGAAAAAAAAGGGACAAAAATGGAGAAAACAAGATTGATAAGATGAAAACATAACCACACTTCCATACCATAACAGCTACTCACAGGTAGAACTTAAGGTGATTCCGTTGAAAAAGAAGGAGTATTAAAAATTGTCTAAGACTTGGTCCAGTTCATGACTATGTTATGAGCATTACAAAAATGCAATAAAAAATGGGGGTCACCGTGCTCGTTTTTGTGCAACCTGGATGGCTATTATAGTAAATAGATGACCCACGAGGTTTATATTAGGAACGCTAGTAATCAGAAAAGGGAACTATCATATCTATAAAAATTAATTTCTTGCATTAAAATATCGAAGCAGTTCAACAAAATTTACTTTAATCTTACACAACAAACTATTTTAATTGAACTGGAATAAAGATTATGAAAGAAATTAAAGATTTTGCTGCGTGTGCACGTAAGCAGCACTACCCAAATACGTGCTTTTTAAAGCATTCAAATAAAAATATCTCAAAGTAGAGTATTAAACTTTTCTTTAAATCGCGATATATAGTGGTCAACCGTATGACATTTAAATTGATGCATTAAAAAATGGGGGTCACCGTGCTCGTTTAGAAGAAAAGGACCATTTATTTTCCTGCCGAGCTTAACCTCAAGGAAATCCTGTAATGTTGTGCGTGCGCGCGCTCGTGCGCGCGCTAAATGACGCAAAAAAATTATGCGCAGCAAGGATGCGCAATGCAATTCAACGGAATCACCTTAACTGCAGAACATACCAGGCCTATGGGGCAATATCTACTAGCCTCACACAATACCACACCCCTTTAATTTTCCTCTTTTATTTTTCTATATGGTAAAACATGCCCACAATATGTTCATCTTACAACCAAAAATGCCACAATGTCACCAATACCTGCCCGCTCCTCCTCCTTAAATAGAAAGGAAACAATAATAGTTTTCCTTTTTATTTACCCCCACCCCCCACCCCCCGCCACAAAAAAGGAAGAGAATAAAGAAAATCAAACACCAGAAGTAAACAAACCAACAAGATCATGAACGTCTGAACCAAACAAACAACACCGACAACAAAAACAATTATACACAACTTTCAGAGCTTACTGTTTCACTGTACTAGACATACTATACAGCCACTAACAGAATTTCTGTGCCCCCTTGCAGCCCCACCACAAAGAATCATCTGCTCAACACCGTCACAATGGCAACTTAGATTCTGTTGTGATCTCCCGGTTATCGTTTTGGCATTTAAGCCTACACTCACGGCCATCGATTATAAGTTAGTTCGCATGCGAGTTTCCAATTCACAGCAGACTGCAGAGCCCTCCTGTCTAGATCTCTTGAGAATACAATTCTTAGGACAGCTGAAGTTTTAATTTTGTGGCAAAAGCAACGCATAATCCTTCCTATTAAAACAGTAATTCTTCATCCACTGGCACTTCTCTGCCCCCAACTCATCAACCATCGCTAGCATCTTTGCAATGCAAGGATTATCGTCGCTCAAATATCTTTTATTTAGTGCCACGTACGTAACTTAAGTAACTTCTATAACTTAAGCTTACGTAACAGGAATCAAACAGAAGTACCAAGGAGAAAATAACTTACCGTTATCTTATCATTACAACTTTTCAGCCTTTCAAGTCTTATTCCATGAGAGAAGCGGTATTTTGTACAAACAATTCGGCGAAACCCTACAAGCATACCTAAACATCAGGCCGCCATTTTGAATACCGAGAAGCCGCTCGGTCGCTAAGCGGACGATTTTTGTGTTTTAAAAAATGTCACGCAATTGGAAAGTAGAAACAGTGGACTGCAGACTACGGACTACGGACTGAGTATAAAATACGGACCAGGGTATAAAACCCGGACTAGGATATAAAAGTCGAACTAGGGTATAAAACACGGACGAGGGTACAAAACGCGGACTTGGTATAAAATGGCTAAATAAAAATTACAGGTTATTCGAGGTCCCATGTAAGTTTATCGGTTTTTCTAACAACCACCAGAAACGTATAAGATTACGATTATTTTCACAAATAATAATTCTTCGTCCAATTTTGGGGGCAGTACTTTTGACTGGTCCATCTATCAGCCAGCGAATCCCTTTTTTTGCGTCACTTGTTTGTTTACTTGTTTAACTTTTATTTTAGTCAATTCAGTTGTAAACACCAAATGTGTTTGTATTTAGTTAAGTATAAACATACCTACCCGCCTCGACTAGCTTCAGCTATTTGCGGGTTGGTATATAATTATAAACACCTTATAACTGTCTATTTTTAATAAAGTGTTGTTGTTGTCCATGTTTTAGTGACTTTCAAGATACTAGTAGCAAATTTCTCACCTCAGCAAAGTTTCCGCTGCATAGGCTTCTTTGAAAAATATTTTTAACGAACAAGGTGAAAACCTCGGTTAACCTTTAATCGCGGATTAGTTTTGATCGGCTTTCAAACAACCGGGCCCTGGCTTGTAGGTTTGCAGGCGCATAAGAATAATTGCGACTGGAATAAGCTCATGCACTGTACAGCAACCAAATGTACCACACCTCGAATTCACATATCGTACGTAATAACCAAAAACGCGTTGCCTTGAATTATGCGAAAACTTTGAAATAAAGACGTTTGCTTATAAATCACTGTTAGACGGGGTGTATTAAAGTGGTTAAAAATTGTTTGATAACCCTTACCCTCCATATAGTCATCCTTACCTTACCATGAATTATATGCCTAATAGTTGCTTTACATGACCTCAAATGCCAAGAGGCCGAACCCTGGGCCGCTAAAAAATTAAAATGTCGGACACTTATTCTTATTAGTGCGACCTTAATCCAGGGCCCAGTTGTCCAAAGCGCGATGAAGCTAATCCTGGGTTAACGTGAACTTTGGTTCAAGTCTAATTACTTATCAATAAAGATATTTTCATCCCTTTACAGTATTCACTTAAACTTTTCCTTGCCATTAACTTGAAATTAGCTTTTTAAAAAACATTTGTAACCGCAAGCGAAATGAAAAACGCAGTTAATTTTTCATCGGGAATTAGCTTTAAAGGGCTTTCGAACAATTGGGCAGGTGTTTTGGGGGGATAGGCGGTTATGACTAAAGCGCGTCGCATTTTTAATCGCCGGTCGACTTTCGTCGGAAGATCGGACTTTCGGTCTGATGATCGGAGGGTTGGTTGTTCGAGGTTAGGTTCTCAGTCACTCCTCACCCAGGTACATAATGGTACATATTGCTGGCTTCGAGGGTCACTTTGGCTTCAGTGCGACTTTACTATTTCAATAGTCAATTACCAGTAATTTATTTCGGAATCATTCAAAAATTCATTTTTCTTCCGACTACAAATTAAATGAATTGCTACAAAATGTGCCACAATAATAAATAAACCGTTCAGAACCCCTTCACTGCCCACCAAAAGGTTTTGCAGTAACAAAAATAATTTAGGAACTGTGTAAAGACCGTTTTAAAATAACCCTTAGAAAAAATGGGCAGAACTCGTGCAGTCGCCACCAGGAATTCATAACCATGACGATGTACACGCTACCTTTCCCACGCTTAAGTATCCAATTGTAAATTGTAAATTGGCAATTGTAAAAAATGAGAACAAGAATTTTGACAATGGCTAGTTCTTATAGCTTTAAAGCAAAAACCGACGAGTCAGTATCAAACTTATTATTCACATTTCAGTCCTTGTTACGGATACTCCACGTTAAAATCTCAAAGCACCAAGTTTGTAAAGTTCATATTCGTATCCAGCTCTTCCCTTTCAATAATTCTCGTATCGCCTTCTTGTGCTTTGTAAACTGGTCTTGCGGTAACGTAGCTCGTTTCAAGTACGCACAGAAATGTTCTTCAGTAAAAGAATCATACGTTTCCCTCCCTGGAAGACAACGGTAAATAAGATAAAAAAGAATTATTGATCTTCATCTTCGTACTTTTTTAAGACAACAATAGTGTGTGTAGGGGGGAGGGGGGGGTGGGGGGAAGAAGAGGGGGACACTTTACTCTCACATTGTCTCTCTCCACCCAGGAGTACAAGTGTGTACCGGCGAACTGTCAGGGAAATTTGACTTAAGTGCTGGAGAGGTAACTTACGATGGGCTAGCATCCCATCCGGCAGTAGTAAACAAATAGGCTAATTAATTTATTAATTAATTAATAATTAGTTGAAGTGTACAATTTCCTTACTTTCTATCGCCAACGAGCCAGCAAACTCGTAGACAGCAATGGGGCGCCTTTCAGACTCGTAGGAATTCAAATCTTTTGCACCTGTTTGGAAAAAGATTAACCTTTAATCCTGATATCAAAGAACAAAATCTCCTATCTTGTCCTCATACTTTTCTTATAAAAGTACTGGAGAGAAGTTATTAAAATATCAAGAAAATTCACCTTAAGGTGACCATATCCTTAAATCTCATGACTGTAGGAGTTGATAAAGCAATTACAAGGCAAAATTTGATGCTGATAATTGTTGGGGATTAAAGGGTTAAAAGAACTGAGTAAGTTAACGTGTAAAAGCAAGATATAACGTACTATGTAAAATTCATGTTAAAATAACTGACTTGTAAACAATGGTTCACCAGCAGCCCATCCTTGCTAACATACACGTTAATTACTTGATGATTTAACCCTGACTAGTAGTCTAAGAAACAACTGAGAGATAATTCGTTCACATGGCTGAATCACAGACTAAGAGATAGATAAAATGATTTTCATTACGGGTCGTGTGACCGGAAACTATTTTTGTTTTTGGTTTGCATGGAGAGCGTGCGACAACATGCAGTAAGGGAACGATGCCTCGATCAACTGGAAAACAATCCATATTTTTTGCTTTGGTCCATCGTTGGTCCATCATGCAAACGCAGTCTGGAATGATGAGAGACGTTTGTTTTTCTCGCCTCCCACCTCCTTCTGGTGTGGGAGGTTCGCACGCGAGAATCCGCGCATTTGAAGCATCAGGCCTCGCGAGTTCGCGTGTCCAGCGATTCTCGTCTTCCTCTGAGAATTTTATAAGAAAGAAAGACTGTTTTGAAGTCTAATGTCTAGACTGTGGGCGATTTTCCTGTCCTCGCGTGGGCGAGTTAACTTTTATCGTCTGGGCGGCGACTTAAATGTAACTGATATCTTTTCTCGGGTGGGGCATATCAAACGTCGCCCACGAAGGGATGTCGCTGGCGGGATATTAATAAGTAGTTGCAGATGCAGTTCTGACGGCGATATCGTCCATTGCGATCGGTGTTTACAACTGTTATCTTTACTCGTGTAGGCATATCATACGTCGCCCACAAAGGGATGCCGCCAGCAGGTTAATAAATCGTTACAGATGCCTTTCTTACCACAGGCAGTGTTTCTAGGCCTATCGTTTGGACGTCGCAGAGATAATATGCCGCTCTTACCATGTACAGGGTTTCTAGGCCAAAGAAACACTCGAAGGACTGAATGTGGTCCACCATTGTCTTGATGTGTATTTCCATTCACTTGGGAGCTTGACAGGCATCTCCTTCCACGGATGATGCGGAAGTTGTGTGCTACCTCATTTTCTATTAAATATGACGAGACTGTGTGCATCTTTCTGAAAAACAAGAAAATGAGAGCAATGAATATACATACACACTATTATTAAAAATTGGATCATTGTATGATGAAATTCCAGGGATTTGATTGGCTCAGCGGCCATGGTATATATGTCATTTACCATGTCCGATCCGAGAAATATTGATCATTAAATTGTCTTCTGGTTGTTCTTGCAAAGCGAAATCAGCATCAGTGCTTGTTGGATATGAGATGATAGATAGCCAACGAGGCGCGTATAGATCTCAAATCCATCGCGCGCTCATAGAATAATTGTTAAGTTACACCTGTCCCGAGGGTTTTTCTTCGGTTTCTCAATTCTCTGTAACACAAGGAAGCCACAGTTCGTGTAGGTTTTTTTTTTTTTTTTAAATTAAACAAGGTATTTTATGGTCAGAAATACGTGAATTTAATTTTGTGGACTTGGCACTTGTGGGGGAGAAAGTATTAAGGACCACTTACTTTGCAAGACAGGAAACGACGGTTTCTGGCGCCAGCTCAAAGACAAATGCATTTGTTGGGTAATTGTTCACTTCAAAAAGGTCTTCACAAACGGGACTAACCTCCTGTTATCGCCGGATAAGAAAAAATATATATTTTCAATAACAATTTGTTTACCAGTACATTTTTTTTTTGCAATGTTAAGTGCAGTGGAAATAACAGAATGTTGGCAACAAAACTACAACCTGCTGAGATGTTTGACAACACAACACATGCACTGAGGGCATAACTTGCAATAAATTTGAATAGCAAAGTCACGAAATGGGAGCGCACTTTGTAGTTATTGCAAAACTGCAATTGTCTTACTTTGGACTTTCAGCAGCTATGCGTTTTTCCTTGAATGCTATGTGCAAGCAGTATTAGTTTCGTAAATTCGTGTTGTTTCTTAACACACTCTTCTTCTTACATAAAAAAATTACCAAGCAAAAGAAACTACTGGTAGTCTACATGTAGCGTAACTTCTTATGCGAACACTGTTTGCCAATATTTCCTAGTGCCTAAATAAATAAATAAATAAATAAATCACTTTATTTAAGTGTCAATGTATTTAGCGCAGAGCACTAATTGGGGACACTTTTCAGATCGAATTGGAATTTAGAAATGTTGGGTTTTGAGGAGAGGGAAAAACTGGAGTACCTACCCACTGCTCAACACAGTCCGAAAGGAATTACTAAAAAGAGTGGAAATGTGGACCTTCTCGTGGTTAATTTAATCTGTATGATATAAGAATGTCACAGTTTCTAACACCAGTGACATTTACAAACTTTGTTTTAGCCGGGTCTCTAAATAAAAGAGGTCCTGCCATTGTTATGACATCTACAAAAGGTTAAACCTTCACACGTCTTGGACAAGGGCAGCCCCATATTCAATTTGGGGATGAAAAGACCACTGACGATGGAACAGAATCAGACTGTGAACAGTCAACACTCTCACATCCTGCCTCACAGAGGCTCTTTAGGGTCATCATATGACTAGCCTGCGAACGAGACAGAGAGAAGCGACAGCCAGAAATACGTCTACGTTTGCAGGCTATCACGTGACAAGATGGGGAGGAAGTAAACTCTTTGAATGAGTGCAAGCTCCAACACTGACTCACCGCTGTCTCAAGATAGGATGGATGCTCACTGTACCACGTGTGGAAATGCAAATGGTTCACTGAGGCATGCGCACAAAGGCTGTTGAAACCCACATGAAATCCTCTGAAACAAAGAAAAACAGGCACATGTGCATAATTGTCACTGGTGAAATCAGTCTGACTAATTTCATGTCAATCAGAAAAAATGCTCTTAATTACTTGTACGAAATTAAGTCCTGCATTATTTTCTGTGCTACCTGTCTCGATCATGTGTCTTCTCAGATAAGGACGATAAATTGTGGGTCCTGTCTCACAACCCTTGTTCATGATTACTTTGTGGGACGATAAAGAACCCACACACTGTTCGCAAGAGTAGGGGACGTAGTTCCCAGTGTTGTGGTCTGGCCTTCTGTCTTTCACACTCATGCTTGGGTTGAGTGGGTGGGTGGGTGAGATCTAATATGGACCGATAGTGGATGCCAGAGGCGCCTTCACATGCTGATTGCCGATCTCACCCCATAGAATTCTAAACCACAATGAGACTTGGTGATATGTGCGGTATATAAGAACTCATTCAATCATCCATTCATCCATGGGTGTGTCTCATGTTGTGATTCTCAAGGTTGCTAACTGATGCTTCAGTGTAGTCAACTTGTATGTAACCTAGCTACACTGTAAAGGGCTGAGAAGAGCCCAAACAAAGAATGGCCAGTACTCCTCCAGGTTGGTAAATTGCAGTACTTCAGTAAGGAATGACCCATTTACCCCCTGCTGTAAAATTTTCTAGACTACAAGAATCCCTACAAGATCCACTAACAGTTCATGCCTCAGCATGAAGTTTTTGGGCCTGCAATATGAGCCATGTAACACTTTGAGGCTAAGTAAGTAAGTATCTTACCTGTGATTACTAAGCATAGATGTCTCTAAAGCCAACAATATTGATTCCTCTGTAAGTATCTAAAAACTCATCAAGACAAAGCTGTTTACAAATTATGTAGAATTTTCTGTAAACTACATGTATAACATTGCAATGAAATAAAGTGTTCAGACAAATAAAAGCTACAACAAAATAGTAATACAGTTTAACTTTAGTTAATAGTTTGTTTTAAATTAATTGAGTGTCATTAATTTAGCTGAGGAAGTGCGACTCTTCAAGTTCCCACAGTTGATTCCCTACCTCATCTGTTAAGAGCACTGCAGTGTCTATTACATAGCCTGCAAACAAACTCTCCAATCTGGGGTCTCAAGCGAGGGTGCGGGCAGCGAGCAACCCCACTCACCCTGCAAATAAATGTCTTGCACTAGACCCCAATTGGAGAGCTTGCTTGCAGACTATGTGTTACAAGGTGATGGGTTTGAATCCCATTCAGTCCCTTGGGATACAGTAATAGAAAAAAATCACTGTCTTGACCTCAAAAAACATTTTGTAAAGTGGGCATGCACAGGGCCATATGTGTCACTGACAATGTTACAAATAATAATTAACAATTATTCCACGAGCGCGTGTTGGATATGAGATGATAGATAGCCAACGAGGCGCGTAGCGCCGAGTTGGCTATAATCATCTCATATCCAACAAGCGCAAGTGGAATAATTGTTTTATTAAAAACAATCTAGGAATATTGCTAGATCTTACTGATTTCAATGCGAGAGAAGAACCAGCAGACAATTTAATGGCCACCATTTCTTGGCCATGGTATAATGGCTCATATACCATGGCTGCTCAACCAATCAAATCCCTCGAATTGCATTATACCATGATCCAGTTTTTAATAATATGGTTTATCCAGTATAATAATATTATTAATATACCTGTGGAAGACATGAATTCACACTTGGAACTAACAGTGAGTGTCCATATTCCAGAGGACTATTATTAATTATCATGAGATGCTGATCATCTGTAGTTGTTCTGTGTTTTGGACAGAGTTGAAATATCACCTATACAAAAATTAACGTAAATAATATATTTATTTCTAAAAGTGAACTTGGTGGGGTTATTCCTAGGATACTGTATTTTCTGGGTTTGTCTATTCTATTACAATTTTCATGTTATGTTCACACCATTATGTTCCTCTTGAACTGATACAAATACCATACATGTACCTAAATTCTGAAAACCTGGAGACATTACCATAAGAGATTTAGGGTTTCAATGCTCAAAGCATAAAAACTGCAACACTTCAGGGCCTACATGGAAAAAGGAAGAAAATTTGGGATCCCAGGGCAATCCATTCCTCAAGGTATTTTTGTTCACAGCAAAGAGAGTTTGATTAATTGCCCTATAACAAAGAGAAGTCATAACATGCAGAGGGCATGTTATGAGATTTGGGGGGAGGGGGTGGGGGTTAATTGTAACCAAGAAAGACTGGTCAAGAATAAGCTAAAACTTGATAAAATTCTAACAAAACATAACAGCTATACTCACCTCTTTGCTTTGTACTTTGGTAAAATTAAATTTTGCTGGGTTGAAAGGTTGGGAGATACTGTTCATTGTTTGGGGCTGCCTTCTTTTGTTAAATCTCATTGCATTCAGCTACAAGTATGAAAGAATAATATTAGTGACACAAAAATCAAAGAACATTCCATAATGAATTTAACATTGATTATAATTTGTTAAATCTCATTTCATTCAGCTACAAGTATGAAAGAATAATATTAGTGACACAAAAATCAAAGAACATTCCATAATGAATTTAACATTGATTATAATTTATTGAACATGAAGACATATTAGAAAGTTAATAATATGGTGCAAGTAGTTGTAGTCAGCATCAGTGGTGAAAAGATATCAAAAAGAAGAAAAGCTGACACTGGCTAAAATATTTTTAAAAGGTTCCAGATGTTCTGACAATGTAAAGCTGCATTGTTCAATTTCCTAGTTAAAGAAGACAGCAGTACATTGCTGAAATGTCCGAGACCTTTTTAAAATGTTTTGGGCAGTTTCAACTCGTTTACTTTTTAATATACATGTATAATTATCAGAAATTTCTACATTCATCTTAATGTAATAGAGCAGTTTTCAATCTAGTGTGAAACCAAAACCAAAGTAATTACTCTGACCAATCACTGTAGGCATAAAAGGGAAATGAACCAAGCAGAATTCAAAGCAAATACATGGACATGTACCCAGCATCAAGCATGCAAAAACACATGCATGCAAGTCATGATTTGTTTTGGTTTAGATTCCCATTGGTTGAGAAAATGGCGTCAAACTTTGCCAACCAATCACAAAGTACAGTAGAGCAAAACCAGAGCAAATGGCGCTCAGTAGAAAACTGCTCAAATAATAACAATATTGTATTACAGTGTAGTGCAAGGCCAGAGAGATTGAGGGAGCAGTGACTGGGCAACTACATGAGTACGCTTGGTCAATGAATCCTGTATGGTAAATTATAAATGTAACCTGGAGGTACATTAAGCAGTCAATCAATGAATACAGTGAAGTGTAAAACAACATTCATTTTATATTGAGCTGATTAGTAGTTTGAAAAGTGAATGAAGGGGTTCACATAACTGCTAATATATGAATTTCTATTTACTACAAAACAGTAACATGTATTTCATGGTACCATATCAACTTAAAATAGTACCATGCCAACTTTAGCTATTTTACCTGAACAAAAATGTGATATTTTCCAGGAACAACTCGCCCTTCTATATGATCCAATTTGTATGAAAAACAACCAGTATCTACAGCAGTATTCCATCTTTCTTGCAGTACCTTATCAAACTGAAATACAAAACAAATGAATTTACACAATGGTTACCCTGATAAAGTTAGAACACTGGCATCTCATTTTCAGTAAGAATAATTATTGTAATCTTTCAACCTAAATATTTAATCAAAATGTACAGTGTACAATACCTTGCTCAGTCTATGCTCACTTTCTTTATTTCCTATGCACTGCCATTTGAAATCATCTGAACTATAACAGAATTTTTGATCTGATGATGAAAGCTTGGTGACTGACATAGCTACAGCCACTATGGTTACTAAGGAGTCACGTCTACTTCATTGATGCCATGCTAAAAAATGAAATGAAATCTTCATCAATATACATGTAACACCAATCTGATATAAAATACCAAAAAAAAGCCCGAGATTCTCGATGCTCTTGGTGAAAGATCTTTTACAGCATCAGCCCCACAGTTGTGGAACTCACTGCCACCAGCCACAATGAACTTAAGAAACAGCTGAAGACTCTTCCATTTCGTAAAGCTTTTTCATGTTGAGTGATATTATTTTAGGCATGTTTGGCATATGAGTTTATTTTTAATATACCGACTTATTATTGTTGTAACAGCACATTTGATCATTGTTATGCCAAAATGTGCTTTACAAATGGATAATTTATTAAAATTTGTTCGAGAAATCAGAATCTTGAAAATGGAATAATTTTTATCCCGGGACGAGTCCCTTCTTGGAATGAAAATTCTTTATTGCTGACATGAGTGATTTCATCCTGGGATTCCAGATGAACCTCCTCCCACCTATAAACACTTTGAACAAAATCTCATTAATAATTCATAAGCCCGTTGACCTATCAAATGGTTGATAAAAAATCACATGCAGTGGTTTTAAAACCCGATAAAACCACCTCCTTATTAGTATGGGGTGTCTCGTATGCTAATTTCCAACGTTCACAAAAGCATCATTGTTATGAACTCTCTTGAAACATGCTTTTCCAGAAACGTTTTGAAGCCATTCAAAACACTCCCAGCACGTGTTATATCGGGTGTAAAACCACTCGGCTGCACCTTGTGGTTTTAAATCCCGATAAAACAATGCTGCTTATGTTTTAAATAATACTAAGAAGTTAGTAACCAGACACCAAGATGAAACTCATCCCAGGATGAAATCACTTGTGTAAACAGGCCCTTAGTGTTAAAGTTGACTCTACCCTGTAATTTTACAGACAAAAGCCTTAACAATTTCAGGGATCAGGAAAAACTGTTCTTAAAAATTGCAGGGATAAAATTATAAGGGATAACCCAACCACGTCACTCCGAACAGGGTCTGACACTTTTGCATGTGATATGAACAACGCAGTCATCTTTTCAACCACTATTAAAACTAACAGTTTGTAAACAACAAATTTTTACACCTAACTACAGGATACGTCCCATGATCACCCGATCGACAGGGACCTTTAGATTTCAGTGCGAGATTGAGTAAGAAAGTGTACAGTCCATTTTCAAATTTCAAGCAATCACGTTTCCGGAACTTTTGTCCTTCCCTGTTGTTTACCAGAGAAGAAGGAGACTCTAGTAACAAGATAGATTCGACAAGTGATTATCTGAAACGCATGACCTAGATTTGAAAAGTCGTTATGGTACTGGAGCTGAAATGTAAAGGTGCCTAGCCACGCATGAGTGACAAGGTCACTTTATGTTAAAAATTAAGGTTTTAACACAAAAAAAAAATAAAAAATCTTCATCCACTACAAAGATGATGTTTTTAGGCGCATGCGATTGATATTTCGAAGCGATACCTTCAATCTTAGACATCTAATCCGGCGAGTTCTCTGAAAAGTCCAAAAATCTCCTCAGCCAGCCGCCATCTTGAAAGTCGCGAAGAGGCTGGAAACGGGATTTGCAAAAACTGCATGGTTACAAAGCAGAGTTGTTTGGCGGGTTGTCCCGAAAACACCCGCACGAAGCAGGCAAGGCAAGATCTCGAACTTATCGAGGTTTCAATTTAAGTTTGATCTTTAAACTACTGTATAGAAGTCAAAGCATAACACTCTGAACATGGTTAAAGTTGTAGTCAGGATCTCGGTCGATTAAAGCGTTTTTTTTGGTTGTTGTTGTTGGCAAACCCCATTTCCTGCACCTCAACTGACTGTCCCCTGGTCGACGAACACACTTTTCTTTGATAAGAAATAATCCAACGTTTCGGCAAGTGAACATGACGACAAGGAGCACTAGAGACGGGTCAGAGGCCTTTTGAACAGAGTGTAATTTCTCCCAAACATTAATCAATACGTTGGGAAATCATCAACTTTTGCCAGGCATACAAAGTTCAGTTTCCATGACGAGCTTTAACCCTTTCAGTACTACCCAGCGGTGTGCCAAAGTATTTTTATTCTTTGAAGAAAATGGTTCTGGACTCTGTCATAACGAGTTTAAGTGCACGTTCTAAGTGGTCGCGTGAGTCCTCAAGATTGGGTCACAATACATAACAAAACGAAGGAAATTTGTCAACCTCCGAAACGTCTAAATTCAGGCACTGAATTAGACATCTTTTTACTTATAAAGTTTCTTTCCCTTAGCGTTTTTTTTTTCTTTTAATAGCACAACTGAAAGAACAGATCACTAGCGTTCAATTGAAAGATCACAAATCCAGTAGATTCTAATGTTATTGACAATGCCGGCAATATTGACGTGAAAGGGCCTGTCGACTGAAAGTGGGCTGCATTCCAGTCAGTATAAAAATCGGGCTTTTTAAAATGACAAGCAAGACGTGAGTAAGCTCACCACCGGGCAGAACGCCTGGTCTAAAAACAGACAAGTTTAACGCTAATTTAGTGGAGTGATGTTCCATGATGTACTCGAGAAAGCACTAAAGAAAACATATAAATTAATTACAGGAAACCTTGGTTTCAGTATCAACACAAACTGACTTCATAACTTGACGAGCTCGTACAAATATCGTGGTCTAGCCTTGAAATGCTTTTAAAAAAGCCGGCACACAACTTGTGAGCATATAAGCCCGAAAATGCATTATTAAATAAAAGGAACTTAACTGGTGACATTTTATTACACAACTGCATGTAAGACATTTAAATCTTTAATAACTGATGGGGAATTTTCACATGGGCTTATGCCTTTATAGGTTTACAGCAACTTGTAAAGTCAAGATGAAGTTTTCTTCGCTGATCGTTTAGACTTTGAAATATGAGAGGCCACAAACGCAGATACTTAGACCTCTTTTATGATATGTTGTTCACAAGGCAAGCTGCCAGGGACCAGAACTTTCAATTAAATGAAGTTTACTTAGAATTCTCTCAGAGCTGAGAAGGTTGTCATTTTGAGTAAACATTTGTTTAAACAGGAATGTGTAAATGAATGGAAAATGTTCTGGGGTTTCACAACATACCTGAAATGCTCTGAAAATTTGTCCGGGGCAAGACTTTATAAATGAATGTGATTTTTTTTCTTTGAGCAACCTAAGCTAATGAAGGCATTCAGGGGAATGGGAATGTAACCGCTTCTAAATAAGTCATTATTTCGGACTGAGAAGCGGTTAATAAAAATGTAAATATATTGGATGTATGCCATCTAGGACAACTTTAAACTACACACAAACGTCTACTCACTTCAAACGGTGTGCAATTAGTTTCACTTTTGAGGCTACCTCTCAGTTTTGATCGCTTGGATGCCACATTAGACGACCCAAAAGAGAACTAATGGTTATTCAATGGGTATTGGAAAATTAATGTTCCGAAATATCATCGTGTTTGACCACATTTACCAGGTTTGCATGTTTAGCTAAAAAAGTTTTTATCGTTAGTGCTGCTCTAATGAAATTCTTTACTAAGACGACTTTATTGGAACACTTTATTTGCAGTTGTATACATTTGTATCGACAACTCAGTATAGCAAACATGCGGTTTTATTGCACTTTATTGAAACCACTTGAGAAATTAAGAAACATTGAATAGCTCTTCTCGACTTACAAAGGCGGGACACCACCGGTTTCTGCCCTTTCATTGCCTCAAGTTCAAAATAACTGTTTTTTTTACATGCATTCGTTTATAATCGATAGAACAAACTACCCCTCGTGGTTCGTACTCGTAGAAAGGGACAATTCGAGTTGAACATCGCCAGAGCCTGTTGGAAGATTCGTAAGAGGACTTCGATGACGAATTTCCCTAGCAAAATATTTGCATCAGTCTAATGGTGATTAATATTTACAGGAGAGCTAGATTAGATGTTCGATGAGCATTAATCAATCAGCTAGCTATCAAAATGCACCTGCTCTATTCCGCTTGCGATCTGAAATGTCATTGGTCGACGAGAGATTCAGGCATAACGGCTATTTATAACCGTAGAAATATGCAGTCCAGATACTTTGTATTCCCTTCACTCCAAGATGTGTGTAAGCCGTTTTTGGAGCGTTTGTCAAATGGATTTTTCGTGCTATCCTTCACGGGAATTCGGGGACTGATTTCTTAACAGCGGTTAACGCTAGTACAATATCATTTGTGACGAAACCAACGGAGAATTTACACTACAAAAATGCGAGCGTTCGGAGGAACTCTCTTTCTTGCTCTCCAGGTGCGATTCTCCTTAGTTTAACACCAGATATGATTTATCAGTGTAAAACAAGACATTTTGATTGTTCTAACGGAAATATTCTGTTTCGATACAGAGTCTACTGCTGTTTGCGGGCCTTGCTGCTAGTGTTGGTAAGTGTCAATTTTTTTCTTACCTCGTAGGTATAGTCACGTATACGATCAAAATGAATAGCGCGGCTCCAAGCGCAAAGTTTGTATTCGAAGAACAATGTGTGTAGTAAATTGTCCGTCCATGTTATGGTCTGGTTGATTTAATGGCACGATTTCAAACAGATGCGTGAGCTAACGTGGATCATTTTCTTGTTGCATTGTTGATGCGTTTACTGATTCTACACACGAGGAAACTGCAGGAGAAAAGAACCCAGGAGTTGAATCATCGCTACAAACAGCTATTTACTGTTGCGTTTTAATTGCCCAGAGGAATCATTACCTCATTCAAGGCAGAACTTTCTTACCTTACTGTTATATATGTATAACCATCGTCTTTTAAATAGTATGCTTAGTGCTTGTCGCGCGTTTAAAATGAAATGTTATGAAAATAACCTCCCACGCAATGTAAAAAGCATTGTTTTATCGCCACCCTACAGTTATGTTAAGTTTCCGTTTGTAGTTCGTCTTTTTCTTGCAAGTGGATGAAGCCACTCTCCTCGAATTTAATTCGATCTTCCTAAGTAGTTGTCTTAATCTACAGGAAGTCATAACTTTTTTTCTTTCTCCAGCGCTCAGATAGTTGGTGACATACGAATGTATCAATTTATACTTTCATTTGCTGTTACGCATTTACGCAATTTGCTCAACAATACATTAATTTCAACGTTCGTAAGTGCACGAAACCTCCCCAAGTCAGATGGAAAATGATAGAGATTCTTTGGGAAAAATTGGAGCGAGCAAAAGTTTTATTAAGTAAGCTCTTAGTTGATTCAAGAGTTGATTCAAGGTGAAGTGAAAAAATCAGAATTGTAAGATGCGAAAAATTAGTTTTCGATGACCACATATTTTTCAAGCTAGATAACGTTCCCTAGGAATATGTTCCAAGTCACACACGCGAGTAATAACTTAAGATATCAAGACGATTTGGTTTAATTTTGGTCCGAGGCAAATCGAAAATGGATATCTATATATTTCGACTTAAGAGTCGCGTCAGTATTGAATCAAAATAACTTTGTCGTAAGGCTAAAAGAAGGAACTTTTTTATAACGTCGTTTAAATCGATCGCGTTTTTCATAACAGTGTGCTTTAAATTAAAATCGACGCATATATTGCCCGTAACAACTTTCGCCGAGACAATAAATTACTGTTGTGATGAAATTGGTAATTACACCCTTTTATGATTCCAGTGAAATGATATAGGTTCTACGGCCGTTACACCGTATATTGCAGGTCTGAATTTTTAAGTATAGGATTATCAAATTGTGTAAATCGGGAGCGCGCAATATAGTTGATAATGAAAAACACTAAATCCTCGTATCAAGGATTGGCAGCCAGCGAAGTGAGACGAGGCACGCTTTTAAAAAACCGGAAATATCTCAATCTACTTGGATTAACAAATTCCTTCTCATCTGGAGACGATATGAAATTAAAAGGCGGACATATTTGCAGATGCTACCGGCTTGTATTTCGAGCTGTTTTGTATTTTCTGCGCTTATCGCGCGTACATAGCCAAGTCGTTAATAACTCTATGAGTTAAAGACCTTTCACATTCATTTTTCTTTTACAAACTACACGAATCTGCAAACTGATTTGTTTTCTACTCTGATATGCGCTTATATTGTCGGCCAATACCCTAATACTTATATTCACAGGAGAGCCCTTAGCTCTTACCATGACCAGAGTCTTAAATTCTCTTTACAACATCATTGAAACTCCAAGAAATAGGTTAAGAGAATGGAATACGTTATCAACTATGCGTATTATAGCCACGAGATTATTCGTTGCAGACTTCAATATAGATTTTTATCTATCCTACAATACTCTCCAGGCTTTCCCGGCAAAGACCCGCAAAGATGAATTGGCTCAAAGCACGATTGATTTTGTACTTCAGTAGTTCACCAATGTAAAATAACACTCTAGTGTCCCGCCAGTAATCAAAAAAGATAGAACTTAAATCTTAGACGTTTACCTGCGACTAAAATGTTATTCTTGTGTAAATGTGCAACCAATTTTACCTGTGGAAATGATTTTATTAGTAAAACGAGATAAGATGCGATCCCAGTGATATGATTAAGTTACGGCTTATCTCTTTTCATTATATACAAGTCACAGGAAAGCTCCAGAAGTTAATTACTGAATCAGACATTTCCATGATTTTTTGCGTTCCTTTTTCTGTTTTCTCAGCTAGCTCAACAACGTGCCAAAACTTAAGCTAATCAAGGTATTAACGAATTATCAGCCTACATAATGTTAAAACAATTTTGCATTCCTTTGATCTAGTGTTAAGCCATTTTGCGAGTTCGTTGCGACACAACTGCACGAGATCGAGTGCAAGATGCCCCGAAGTGAACATGTCCCGAAATGGTTTGTTTACCGCAGTCGTGGCTACTTCGTGCAACGCTGCCTGCAATAAAAACGTTGCGAAACATTTTTGTTCCAGGACATGTTACACTTCGCAGCGCTTCGTACAACTTGTGCCGTAACAAACGACGCAGAAAAATATTGCGAGATAAGTTGCCAGAAAGTTTGCTTAGTGCAACAGCTTACTTCAACACAGGAAAATGAAAAAGATACTGATTTCAGCTGGAACTTTCTGTCTAATTGGAGCAAACTGGTTTTGTGATGAAGGTTTGAATCAACACAGCGTACGTGCTTGCTATGATCTGCCGATTGTTTGAGAACTTTTCAATAATTTATAATCTTTCTTTAATTTGGATATTAACAACAATTTTCAGGCATTTTATCTTATTCTCGGAATCAGGACGCCGAAGGAGCCAATTAGATCGTTTAAGACGGAAAACATGTTTTCGCTTTTGCAAGAAGTCGATAAAAAGATAATCCAATTGTTTCTTAAGCATATAAGTCGACCACAAGCGGCCTGTAAAATACTCGCGAGGAACGTGGCCACTCGCTGCGCTAGGAGAGTCCATTACTTCCATTCCTCCTCGACAAGAATCAGCGACTTTAAAGTAACAAAAAATGCACGACAAAGAAAAAGACAAGTAATACTGGCAGCAATACGAGAAAAAAGAAAACAAAACAAACACGCAGTATCATCATTAATGGTTGCCACCGGCCGTTTTAGTATTCTACAGTACCACTATTAAAGCTAAAAAAGTTTTGATAGTGTTTAGCATATTCTGCACTAGTCAAATATTACATGTAACGCTGCTAGACTGTTCAACGTTCGTATTCACCAATTATTTCCCTGAATAAATTCTTAACTATGTGAATATGGAGGACTTTAGTGCCGGGAGCGATGAACTTGACCTTAGATATATATTACTTGGGTCAAAAAGGTTGTTTTCCCTTTTTTTCTTCTTACATAACTTGAGCATTTGCTCACGTGCCATCAATAGCCACTCGCGAAAAGACGCCTGAGCAATTTTCCAAAATTTTCACAACAATACAACTCAGGATTCTGGAAAGGTCGTTTGAATTTCGTTCAAGTTAATGCTGTTACGTGGTCAGTAAACAAACCGCAATTCGCATCACATGCACATGCAAGTTTCTCAGTACTAAACAAGACCGCAGGAATAAAAGCTTCTGACTTATTCTGAAGAGCTAGAGCGAAGGTACGCAGAAAGGGAATACTTGTCTAAGAAAACAACATGACAATGCAAAGACAAGCTACTTACACCAACAACCCTCCGGGGATCTGGCTAGCTGGTCAACTCTTTGTTTGTAGCAGCTTTTTTAGTTTCGTCATTTTAACGTGTGCGCGGCAGATAAGTAAACGAATCAACAAGTGTTTTTCTCCCCCAACTATAGACCTAACTGTTTAAACCCCCAGAAGTGACGCATTTATTTTCATCTAACAACGTCACTACTTCATCAATCATGTTGGGTAAAGGGAATAAAGTAAATGATCATCAAAGATAAAACGTCTTGATTTTAAAACAAATTCTTTCAAGCAGAACTATAAAAAACTATAGAAAACAGTGAGGAGAATCTACACATTGATACAAGGAAACTTGCCACTATTTATCATCATGACTCAGAAAAATGAATTTTCACACAAACAGTAACTATGTTTCGTAGGAACACAGTCGATTAAAGTCAGATACAGCAATGTAATCTGCCCTCTGTATGACTTTTATGCCATTCAATCTCAAAGAAAATTTCATTATAAACCTTACTTAGGCTTGAATAACAATGGAGTGGCATTACTGAAATGATTTTATTTAATAGGACGTCAGAAAATCACTGTACATATGGAGTTTCAGCGCTGCATTATGATTTAGTGAGAAGATACAGTCAGGGCCTGAGGGGTATCATTCAACGAGAACATTTTGGAAAAATAACTCAAATACTTTTTCTTTTGTTTCCCAAGATCGCTCTTGGGCTTTTAAAACTACAGGATATTTGTGTGCGCTAACATAGTAGATCTTTTTGGATTCTTTGACTCAATCTTTTAGTTACAGAAAATTTTAAAGAAAAGTATACCATCTCCCGAATTTCAGAGCGGCTCTTCACTTTCCGAGGATATTGCGTGGCCCTTTTTTGCTCTCTTAACAATATTTTGATTTAATTTTCCCATGTTACTAAAGTTAAAGGGTGACGTTACACCAAAAAAACGCCAGTTTTACATCACAATTAAATCCGAATTTCTGTGACGATTTATGCCTTGCAAACAGACTGATACACCAAAAGGAACTATTGAATATCTCTGATACAGTGACTTATTCTCTTCAAGAATGTTCAGGAGCCACAATCACTTTTTCCCATGCAAATCTCTTAAATTTGTGTGGTGAATAGCATTTTTGCATAGCCTAAAAAATAAAACACTCGAATGTCCTGGAATACTGACCTTATTCATACTATATTATTCAACACAAAACTACCTAATCAGATTTCGCCAACATGGCGGCGCTTTCCAGAGTAAACTTTTCTATGACAAATCTCTTAAAATTGTACGATCCATAACTTACGGGCAAAACACCGAAATTTTTCTCTTATACCAAATATTGTGATGTGGTTTTGATTTCTTCGGTAAACCGCCAAGCAAAACAATAAAAGCCGAGGCGACAATTTTAAGATAAGATTTACAAACGAGTGGACAGAGGGATGCTCAAAGTTTATGTGTTTTTATTTTCTCCTTTGCTTATAATCTTTACATATGTACTCGTTATTTTAGACGAGCCAACCAAGCATTTTCCGGCGTTTCTGTCGTTTCAAGTCTTTTCTGTTTTGTTATAAATTTTCCCATATTGTTTCTCAGATTTCCAACAAATATTGAGACAAACTTGAGTATATCCGGACTGACGGCACGCTTTCATGTACTCAAAGACACTTCACACTTTGAAACGAAGTTGCTAGTACAACTAACAAGTGAGCGGATACTTGTACCGCAAAATGTGCGGATGTTCAAAGACGTTTGTATCACCTCTATGTTCGGCATTTTTGATGTCCTACACAGAATAGCTCAGTTCGTATTTGCTTTTTTGTTTTGGAAATTCTGCTTTCTGTTTCTGGTTTTTTTTTTATCCTATACTGTTTCGGGGAATCAGCTCTATTTGTTCGTTTCCTTATCATAAACTGCAGTGAACACTTTTTGAAAGTGACAGAATTTTCGAACCAACGTACAAAGCGACATTTTGCTATTAAACTGAAAACTCTAGCTTAATTATAATTAGGCATAGTTTAATGTCAATATCTGAGCATAACTTTCCAAACATGCAGACACTTCCTGCCGTTGAATGTCAAGGGTCTACCGAACTTTGGCAGATAGTTTTTAAGCTGCATATATATATTTGGTCACTAGAACATTTTGTTAGTATTATATTCTTTAATCTGCTCAGTAATAATAATAAAAATATGACATTATTTCACTCTTATGTCCTGAATTCGGCGAGCCTTTTTGTGAGTTATGTCTGCCCGTTATCCAGGAATGGAAGAATACCTGGCGCATATTCCGCAAACTCCAGGTCGAAATCTGGCTAAGAAAGGCGAGCTCATTGGGAGAAATTAATCACAAACGAAAAGCTAGCCAGAAAATAATATTATCGATCCTGTTGACTATTTCTTCGAACGCGAAATAGTAAATATTCCAAATAAAAGACGTTTAGTCAGTATTTTGTCTGTGTGTTACAAGAACAAAACCACAACGATTCTCAGATCTACATGCAAGGGGTCACTCTCTCGGCAACTAGAACAAGAACTTCAGCATCAATAGTCTATGCTGATTCCTGCATGTTTTCATATTCAGCTGGAGATTTAGAGTTTAGGTTGTTTCTTCTTTCAAAGTTACTTCATGTTTTCGTGACATCGTTATAAGTTTTGGATCTGACTCATATTTACGATTGTAAATATAAATATACATATTAAAGGCCAAGTTTATCTCGTAGATGCCAAGTTTAGACCAAGCCGAGTTAGTATTGGTGCTTAAAATCAGTTCCTTTGTTACATGGTGTAATGTTTTCCCATCCTATCGTAAGGCCAAGTTTAGGCCGAATCACTCCCTACTGCTGTTCTGGATGATTACAGACCGAATTGGACTCCACTCAATCCTATTACTATTATAAAAAGCTATAAACAAGATTTAAAAAAAGCATCTTGGAAGAAATTAAGCTTATTTTAGCTTGTTCCAATGATAACAGCTGCAATGTTTATATAGAAAGTGTTACGTTGTTGGACATTTTTGGTCAGTAATGACAATTATCAGCGGCATTTACATATGCTTCAATGACGTCTGCTATGTCTAGGTCTGCCTGGTTTATAATTAATGACTCCATTTTACTGACATTCTTTTATTACTCAGCTATGAGTTAAAAATTCGGAAAAACAAACCACTCAAATTCTTGCAATTATTTATACTGCCCATCTTTGGTTACCGCCAGATATTTTAGATATTTTATTTACATGCTGACGTCCGATCTCACCCCACAGAAGAACTGTAAACCACCATGTGACAATGTGATATGTGCGGTATATAAATACATTACCATTAAATGAATTATTATTAAGCAAAGTTTGATGGAAATCCTTAAGTTGCCCTATTTGGTAGATGACTTGATTTAAATCCCACCTCTTCACCACAACAGAATTGAATGAATGCTCACAGGTGTTGCCTTTATAGATAAAATCAAAAGTTTAATTTACCGTTAAAAAGTGGAAAAAATAATGGAACAAAAATGACTGAAATAGGGAAAGATTTATTGAGGCAACTTTTTAGTAGAACCTTCATTGTCGTGATCTTTGTCATTCTTTAGATTAAGGTCGGCAAACACCAGGGGACAAGTCCGCGGAATGGGTTTCAGGGACTGGGTCTCGAAGAGTGGCGCTATCATCTAAGCTACTCATTTTCGTTACGAAATCTAGTCACATGAACCAGGTTTTGCCAAGCTCGAGTTTTTGATTCTGCGGATGAAAAGTTGAAGAGTAACCTTCCAAATTTTACTGTGTATTGGTGTATTGTTGATAAAATCCTAAAGAGTAACCATTCAAATGAACGCTTCCTGTGGTTCTAACTATTGACTCCGATGACAAAACCCTAAACGCGACCACTCAAATGAAAGTTACTGAGCAATGCTACCCTTGAGACCTTGTTATATGCTGTTCTACGCGTGTACCTAAAATTGCTGTAATCGTCCAAATGAAAGCTATGGACAGAAATACATTCCAGTGGTATTTCATGCATGTTATTTTAGGATGTTTGTTCCTCAAAGAAGCATCTGAAATAGGAAAGGAAAGCACACTCTTAGATCTATGAAAACTAGTCTCGGAGTAGTGGATACTAAAAGAACGTCAAAGACAAGACCACGATGGATTAAATTGAGGTTTAGATCAAAGGATGGCAAGTTCTTCACAGCTGCGTCGACATTATTCGTGAGGTCCGTCTATGGCACGCTTCAAAGAATTCCTTTGATCTGCCAATATGGCGCTCTCCTTCATGCATTAAACACCTGTAAAAGGTGCATTTTTTACGGATGAAACGTTGATGACCGTCACGTTATGGTTCTTGCTTCAATTGTCTTGCATAGCTTGTAACTTGAAAAGAACACAGAAGTACTATGGATCTTAACGATCACAGCACATCAAACTTTCTACTCTCACACCAGAGACGTCTGTGATTGCACAAACTCGTCAAGGACCATCGGTTTGTTTTTCTAAAGACACTTACGTATCAGTAACAGAGTGGAAAAGCCAGAAAAAGCGACGTGAAAGTTAATTGTCGAGTTCTGGTGTTTGGATAAGTGATTAGTTTGCGAACTGTCAAGGTTCAAGTGCCCAATTCAACTCAAGAAGATAAATGATACATTAGTGACTGACTCCAGACAGTGGAGAATATTGTCAAAGTATCTTCCTTGCCGTAGGTGATGCGTCAATGTTAAATTGGCAATGATCGTTTAAAATGTTCCGAATTTTTTAGGTATTAAGAAAAACATCGGTTAGCTAGCTGTTATAGTTTTGTGTACGTTTATTTGGGATGTTTTGTTTTAAGATCACCAAAATCAGGCCAAATGTGAAAGGAAATTTCTCCTGGGTTTTAGTAAGTTCTTTTGGGTCTTAAATTTATAATCCCATGGCTTAAACACTTAATATATTTTACCCATTTCAGCTCAATGTTAACCCTCTAAATGTTACGTGTAAAACCTCATGTGTCACAGATAAACCTAATTTAAAATAACCAAGAATGTCATGAGCAGACTCCCTCTAGCTGAATCGGTCATGCAGTATGATTTGCGGAAGTTTGTGGTCCTAGGACGTATTAGTAACAACTGTGTTTAAACAGGTATATTTGTATTTATTGTTTTCAATGAAGAAAGAAACAGATATCCACGTCAGCGACATAATATTGTAACTAAAAACGCTGAGTCACTCAAAATTTTTTTTTTTTTTACTGAAACTCGTCGCATTCCTTTTTTACGGAAATTGTACTTGCAAATTTTATCATGGGGCTACTGGACACAACGGAGATTTATAGCCTTCACAAAGTTTGAGAGCCGCGACGCGAAAAATCGATCACACACACAAAAAAGTCAGGGATTTCGACTTAGAATTAACAGCTTCCCTCTCTATTATGTTTTTTTATTCCGTGTTTATTGTTGTTTGAATTTTTTGGTCTTGGTATGCATACAATATAAGGCCCCTTTCTCAAATTCCTGGAAGTCAAAATGATGGAAGAAATACTGCAAACACGAAAAAGTTATTCGTGCTCCTCGAAACTAAACGTTTTTAAAAATAGCCTTGTTTCCTTTCCTGTCTTGTTTATTTGTTATCATTGTCAAAGAAATATCATTTAGGAACAGTTGTTAGTTCGATATATGCGAACTTGTAACACTGATCGTTTTCAAGTTTTCTGCTTTCGCCAAGAATTTGAAACTGGATGAATCATTGTGGTCTGGCTCAACGCTTCACTTCACAGTCTCCTACCTTACTTCGTAAACAAAGTAATAACACGTATTTTCAGACATACCTCATGGCAATTAAAAAAATACACATATACCTGGTTAAAAATAGTTATTAATAATATGTTGATTTGCGTATCATTTACGTCAAGAGACCAACATCGAGATGACTGTCATAGTTCAGATATCAAAACCTGAAAAGATTAAGGCAAGAATTTTAAAATTTTTATTGGAAGTTCGCTTCATAGTTGGCAAAACACCCACATCTCAAAGAAAGTCGCTTTTGTTATTGTTTAAAATCTCTCATTTTCACAAGTTGAAATGAGAACTATCAGACTATTTTCACGTGGTGTTATTTGCTTGAAACTATTAATTGCTCTATTAGTTAAATGCGCGCCACATAAAAGCGATTGTTATTATTAGTTACTAAAATTGTAAATAAATGACATTGTTTAGCTTGAACAACTTGTTTCTACGTATCCAAATGTCATCTCAAAATATGATTTGTAATTGAAAAATGCCGTGATTTATTTTCGATTTATTATCAGTCTGCTATTTTTTCGACTATTTATTAAAATAATTTACTCTGTTGCTATGAAATCAATATTTACAAATACTATGTAAGCTATCTATTTTTCGTTATTCCTATGACGACTATTTGTTTGTTTAATTTGAGCGTCGTTTGATATATTATTTGTTCAATTTAGGCTATTTCTGAAACATACGAGATTACGGTCTCCGCGTTGGGCAAAAAAAGTAAAAAAGCGGCATGATGCTGAAACAGTTTTCAATTAAAGCAAATGAACTGAAACTTTGCAACAATATAGAACACGTCATTAACTAAAATAGCATGTTTTCAGTTTTCAGATTTTGGCATTTTTCATGTTACAAAGCTGGTGCCAAATATTGTTTTAAGTAGATGCATGATGAGATATTTAGTTACGCATTCTGAAAGAGCTTCCACAAAAACTTTTAAATATTTCTCTCCACTCCTGTGAGCTAGGGTTTTCCTTTCCTCTTCCCTTAAAGCTCAAGCTATATTGACGTATTCAACACGGGGTGACGTCACGAGGACGTATGAACAACGTTTTCAAAACGATGGCCGTCTTGTATCTGCCATCTTGAATTTCTTGATTTTTCAAAATCAATCACCGTAACTTAGCAAACCAGTAACGCAAATCAATATAAACACAAAACTGATCCAAAAATCTCAGGAGCCAACTAGTGAATGAAAAGGAGTATTGATGCATAAGTTAAATCGTGGTTAAATTGCCATAAAGTCGTCAAAGATTGTGTGTAAAAATGAGTCACTTAAACGAGGATGTCTGAGCTGTAACTTACGTTTAACTTTACTAAAACAATGTGGCACAGACCGAAAATAAATTAAGTCTATAGACTATCCAGCGCTTAATTTAATATGTAACATAAAAAGGTATTATCTTAACAACCGATCGAGCGAGGGGTTAAGTACCATCCAAGCCTACTTCAAAAACTCGTCAATTCATTCACAAGTTATAAAGGACAATTCAAATAATGTGAGAAATTGCCTGTCAACATATGGTTGCAATGGTAACGTCAAATTTAACGAGGAATGAATGATAGCTCAAATTAACTTGTCTCTAGATAAATTTTCGATTAAGTCTCAAAGTGTGGTAGTTTTGCTTTTATGCTAGTCTGAAAGAAGTCTTTGGTATATAAAGTACGTACGTCTTTTGAGTACATTCAGTAGGAAGCTGTATCTATCGTTCTGATTAAACGTCTTTTATTTCACAGATCACTGTCCAGCCTCGGTACATCCATTGGAGGGCAGATGCAAAATCGACTGTTTGTTGGATTCACATTGTGAAAAATGGCAATACTGTTGCAAAGCTGGCTGCTGGCAAACATGTGGTGAGGACTTACATAATCAATACATAATCACTTGTTTTAAGGACACCAAGTCCGGAACTTTTGAATGAAATTTATTTTACCCGTGGAGAAATAAAAGGGTAGTGTGACTGCATTCAAATGGTTTTGAACTGCAGCTGCAATTTGGCCACTGGAGATTCCCGGGATAGGAATAACTGATGAAAGCATCTTTAGTCAAAACGGCTTAAGTCAAAACAGTTTAAACGCCCCAACCACACCGAGTGAATGGGTTCAAGTCGAGTTGACGTTTCTCGATCGATGATCCCGAGTTCAAATCGTCAGCCACGCTTGTAACTAACCAGCTGGTCTACCTCCTGCAATCTTTGATTCTTAACCTTGTTGTGTTCTCTTTGAAATGTTTGTTTCTGTCTTGTTTGTATCATTGTCCCTAAATAGCTCCCCCTGGGCAAGATGATAATTATCTTAAGTCGTGAGCTTCCTAAGATTTATCTTAGGAGATGTGTGGTATTTAAGAAGTCCTATCAAGAGGTGTCAAGGATAAGAGAGTGCATCCACATACATGTCCTATTCCATACTAGACAATCCGTCTTTAAGCTATTTTTGGAGAAACCCACAGACAGCAAGGTAACTAGGTGGCCATAAAACGGCCAGTGTCATAGGAATTATGTATTGTCTTTTCTTAACTGAATTTGTATTTGAATAACTTGTTCATACATGGATTGCTTCTACAGTGCTTGACAAGTTTAGTTGAGTGTGACACTTCACAACCAAGCCGAAAATCTCCCTCTCCTGCTCCTCTATCCCCTCTCAATGTTGTTTTTCGCAATTCTTCTAGTCAATCTTGTGAACCAACATTGAGAGGACAGGGTGGCGTGATCTGTCCCATCTTATGTGACTTGCACTGTAGGTCACCAATGGGACGAAATCAACTGAAGTGTCAAACAAATAACGTCAAACGGCGATACGCTATTCCCAGTTATTCCTAGGGCGAAAGGGGAGAACGTGGAAACGTCGGGACAGACTCTAACTTGCTGGCTGCAGTTAATCCAAAATAGCTCGAGACGGTTTGCCTATGGAATAGGACACGCGTAGGGGTATACGCGTTTCTCTTCATCCATCAATTTCTTCCCTATATCGGAATTTCTTTTATATTGTCAATTTAGATTCGTAAGTTGTTAAAACTCTCACAACTTCAGACACTTAATATCGATAGAAGATGGCCTTTCTACGCGACTGCCAGTCACTGCCAAAACAATCTTTTACATCAAGAACTAAATTATTTTCTAGCCGTCTTGGTTACTAATGAAATGTTTCCAATATTGCTACAGATAATTTAGTCTGTAGACTTAACGACATTTTAACTCCAAGTTTCCTAGCCGATGTGGCCTCTCTTATAAGCCTGGTGGTTTCCTGAGGTCTCCTTTCCATTACCTTGACTTGTAAATTGAATGATTCCTTTTTTTTAGTAAGGCAAATAAATGATGATGATGATGATGATGATGATGATGATGATGATGATGAATTTTTTAGAGCTCCCCTTTCCCCCAGAAGACTACGTTAAACAATTCATTACGGAAACTGTTTTAAATGAACAAGTTAAAAACAGCTTGACCCACCAAACCCTGATGATCCCTGGGCTCATAATCTGGAGAACGTAATTTTGTGGGGCTTGGAATGGGTTATATTTGAAATTTTAAGGTATACCAATTTTAATCTTTGGTCTCCATGCTAGTTAATTACACCTCATGTCAGCTGCAACAAATTGAGGCGTCGTTACTGAGAAGACCTTTCAGTCCCATTTGCAAGTCGGACGGAAGCTTCAGTGTAATCCAGTGCACAATGACTCCAAAGTTAAAATGCTGGAAAGTGGACAGGAATGGCAGAAAGATTGAGGACTATGACATTACGTTCAACTCCAAACCTCACCCTCAACAACCATCGGGGGTTGGAAAGGAAAAGGAAAAGAGAATCAAGCAACAGTCTACCCTGGATGATGAGGAAATAGGTACGCAAGCTGTAAAACACCAGTAATGTAAAGGAGATTTCACCTGACTGCTTTCATCGTATAATCTTGAGAAGTACCACAAAAAAAAAAAAAAAAACTACCGCACAATTAGTACCCTTCGCGTTATCGTTTGTACTCTATAAGGCCACTATTGAAAGCAGTAGCTTTGCTGTAGATTGGGTTACCCTGTTTATATAAAGATGACCTCTTCTTTTTACACACCGTAGGATGTCATCCACAAACTTAAAGCCCAATAACTGCTATAGATCTGCAGCTTTAGGTTTTCCTTAACGGCATTTAATTCAATTTATTTTCTAAAACCATTTAGTGTTGTTTTAATAGTTTTTATTATCTTTTGATCAATTTTGATGGTTTCCTGTTGCTATTGAAAGATCAAGAAATACGAAATGACGGATTCAAACTGGGCGGCGTTGGAAAATCATGACCTGAGTTCCACGTCACGTAGCATTGTCTGTTTAAACTGCGGACGATAAAATAAAAACTTTTGAATGCAGTTTAAAACCTCTTTTAAGACGTTAACTTAAAAGACTGTCACTATCAAATCTTCAACACTCTTGGAGCTATGAAGATGAGGAGTAATACTTCCTCGTGCCCCAAGAAGACGAAAAAATGCCTGGTCTAAATAGCTGGTTGTGGTTATTACTCGGTAACTGAGTTGTTTGCTGTTCTTTCCATAGACGAAACAACGGAGCCAAGAGGAAAGACGCGTTGTGAAAGAGCGCGTGAACGCAGACTTCAGAAAAGGAAAACACGCTCAGGCGCTTTCGTGCCCAGGTGTAAAGCAAACGGCGAGTTTAAAGCAACACAATGCCACAGAAGAACCAAGTACTGCTGGTGCGTGGATCGCGAGGGAAAGCAGATACCAGGAACAAGAGTGAGGCACAGTAGGCCCAGCTGCAGAACGGGTTAGTAGCATTCCTGTTTCCCCACCAATTAGCATGGACAAGAGTTGATGTGGGGTTCCGACTTCGGGGATGTTCGAGAGAACTGGGAGATCGCGCCCTTTGTGCGCGTTCTGGATACCCCACACTATTCTTGACCTGCTAGGAGGAGGAATAAAAAAACATAAGTTTAGCAGTGATAAAGGAAATTAAATGGTGGCATTACTGACTTAGTCTCTGATCTTAGGAATGATTTCTTTAGTTTCAAGTGACTGTGGACGGCGCTCCCTGTTGTACCCCAGCATACGGAGATCACGCAGAATTGTGGGTGGCCGTGAGAGTGTACCTAATTCATGGCCGTGGATGGTTGCTCTTTTCTTCAACCAAACAAAACTCAGCTGCGGAGGATCCATTATTAAATCTTCTTGGGTCATCACTGCTGCACATTGCTTCAGTAAGCCAATAAAAAATTACGTTTAATTTGTAGCAACCAGTTTGAACTTAGACGTCGCAATAGTGTATCTTGTGTATACTAACTTGGACAAGAAACTAGATTGGCTCAGAAAGATTGTCGTTGTTGAGTACGGCTCAAATTTCAAAACCTAAAGGGAATTCATCTCCAAGTGACCGGTCAAGGGCTTAAGATTAAAAGACTACTACAGACTTCTTGTTCATCTTCTTGAATGGAATTTCTGACAGGACGTATTCAAGCCATTGTTGAAAACCGTTTACCGTCGGACCCTATGGACACAACGAAAGTAGTTCGGGCCAATTATCTGTTCGAAAATAGATGCATTCGCGTTTTCTTTCCTCTATTTAATTACAATTGGGACAGTTCGAAATTAAATGATTTGTACTCTTCCCAGGTGACACCACTTCGAAGAATCCGGCAGATTGGGATGTTCGGATTGGAGAACATTCATTTAGGACAAACGAGGGAAGAGAGAAAAAGCTTGGAGTCAGACAAATAATCATTCACCCGAATTACCGACCAAGTAACACTTCACATCCCGGAGACAATGACATAGGTATGATGACTTCATCTTGTTATCAAGCAATAAGTAAGGCTCTTCCCGTTGGCTTTGACGCCTTACAATGTTGGCTTGGACCACCAGCTTTTTCCTCCCTCCTCTGTCCAAAAAAGGTGTCAAGACAAAAATAGATAAATAAATAATAGGAATTTACACTGACATATCCACAGCGTAGCTCTTCATTCTGTTTCCTGGTTGAATTGGAATTTAGAAGTATTGGTTGTTTTGAATGAAAAAAAAAAAAGGAAAACTCCGAGAGACAACCTCGGAGGCGGTACAAAAACAAACAACACTCAATCCGCATATGGTGTCAACTGTGCCATGCCTGGTCTTCTGCAAGAGGAACCCCAACAAGGGTGTTTGAATAACTTATAAAAACCTGTTGGCAGGCCGGGAAGAGAGAAAATTGTCTCATCTCAGATGATTTTGTCCTGGGGCAAGGACTGGTTGAACCGTTGGCATTGTCTTCTTCATGTTCGTGCACATAAGTTTATATATGAATGGAAAGTTAATAAGTCGTGACAGAGTCATCCTATGATCATAAGTTATGGAGCGGTCTCTGGTTGTATCCATGTGTTTCTGGTGTATTAATTAATAATCAGACTGTAATCATAACTTCAAGGTCTTCCTTTAATGACCAAAATATTGATTGTGCAAAATACTGTGGAATGAAGACCAATTGGAAACGACTCCGTGTGTACGCCGCGTTCTCACCGTTCTTATCTACATTTACATATATCCCAATCAGCTCTAGTGCGTCTGTCCAGTCCAGTACAGTTTGGACGCCATATCAACCAGATCTGCGTGCCAGACAGTTTCTCCTACTTCAGCCCCGGGAAACGCTGCCGTGTTACCGGGTGGGGTCACACGTCATGGAAAGGGAATTCATCTCAAGTATTGAGAGAAGCTGGGATAGATTTAGTATCTAAGCCAGTCTGCAACTCTGAGAGGTCAGTGATTGTAAATGAGTAAGACATTACTATTTGCTTCACCTTGCTGACCAAAATAACTAGCGTTTGACTTCTAAAATAGAAAAGGCTATTAAAAATAAGCAAAGTCCTCTTGCAATCCAGGATAACAAACTTGGTTTACTAAGTTGTTCAGCAATATATGTCTTTAACCTGACGTAGACTTTGCCAAAGTCTGTTATACTTAAGAGTAAGCGGGGCTTCAATATAGTTCTGGTCCCAGTTGTTCAAAGAGCGGATAGCTTTATCCACTGGATAACTCGCTATCCAGCGGGGCGAATATACTCCAACTAATGCTTTTGGCAAGTTTTCCACACAATCCCATTCTTAAATTGACATATGGTTCTAATCTATTCACAAGTTATAGGACTATCCGGAAAATCTTGCACACATTTTATCTGCTGGATAGCGAACTATCCAGTGGATAAAATTATCCGCCCTTTGAACAACTGGGGCCTGGTCAGTTTATGTGAAACACCAATAACGCCTAGCTGATTGAATGCAACTGAAAAGAGTTGGGACAGCAAAACGTCCCTGCAAGTTCTTGGTCTTATTGCCCGCAGCTCTAGCAGTAATGAGAATATAAGTGCAGGGAATCCATGGTGTAAATTAAACCGCGTTTTTCTACTTTTCGTAGCTCGTACAACGGAACAATTGGACCACATTTCCTTTGTGCCGGCTTCAAGGAAGGAGGCACTGACGCATGCTATTATGACAGTGGAGGACCGCTGGCCTGCCCTGTTCCCGATGGTCGGTGGATTCTTGCCGGTATTGTGAGTTGGGGGGAAAAATGTGCTTTACCACACAAATATGGTGTATACACGAATGTTTACGAGTACACTCAGTGGATGAGACAAACCATGAAAATAGATAGATAAAGTGTCAGAGAGCACTGGTAAAAGTATTTAAGGGGGCTAGCTATCGCTCTTTTCCGCGATTAATTACGAGCTCTGAGGTGAACGTAAGAAGGAAATCCGTTCCATGACGATCTTCTCGGATACTAGGAAGAATTTCCTTACATCTCAGACCCTGTTCTGGTCTCATAAAATCTTCTTAAACTTTATATTAAAACCCATGTTACAACGTTTGGAATCTTTTATAATTTTCGACCATGATACACTTCTTCACATGAAATTTAGTTTGCATTTTTCTACCGTTTCAAACCATGTTGTTTAGATGATTCATTTTAAAAACCTCGTATATTTCTTACTTTTCGCCCGACAGTGATCCAAAGATGATTTTTCTATCTCTCGTCCTGTTTTGGTCTATAAACACCTTTTGGTCATTTGGCGTCTTGTATTTACCCTTACTATTTCAACGGGTTTTAATCCTTTTTACAGCTAGCCAGTGTAGGAGTTTAATACATAATTAAATGTACTCTATCAGAACGAAGGGAAAACAAACAAACTTTACAGACTCAAAAGTTGGAGCCATCTTGTACAGCATAATAAACATTACCACGGTGAAGTACTGCTCAGTTGCTTTCATTTGAATGGTCACACTTTAGGATTTCATCCGCACACTCAAATGTTAGAATCACCAACCAGCACACACACACAAAAATTAATACCACACACCAGAGTAAAGTACTACTCGAAAGCTGTCAACTTCTCAGTCTGAAGGATTTCATTCAAAGATACAAAAGTTAGAACTGCACTGAATGACACGAGAAAGATTCTTTTGTAACAGAATCGCCTGAAAGAGCGTTTGCGAGCAATCCCCCTTCATCAGTCGCCACTCGACGAGAACAGAAGAAAGAGTTTTCTTGTGCCGTGAAGGGTATTCACTACAACATCATGGCCTAAAAGGTCGTGATTTTTGCATTTAAAGAAGATACAATCTGTAAATACAAAATACGTTGATATCTATAGAATGCTTGATAATCAAGAATGAAAATGGCTCTTTAGGGCTAAGCTGGCATAACTGAGAAAAGTTAGTGCTTGTAAGGTAATTTGATATCAAATATCGGGATGTGTAGTCTTAGTACGCCACTGTCCAGGTCTGGCCGGCTGGACCACTCAGTTTCTGTCACACAGACTAAAATGGTCTTCTATTTCCCATTGGGGCGACAGCCACCATTAGACAAGTCTTCTATTCCTGCACAAACGACGGAGGCTTCCTTTAATAGAGGAGCTCAAAAGACAAGAGTATTAGATATTCTTTCTTACCACACGATGCAAGGCCAAGTTGCCAATCGCTTCTGCCGGCCAGGTCTGGAATTTTGAAATCGCCCTTAATTCGATTGCGGCTTCCATAATAATCAATTTATATGTTCATAACTTTTCATTTTATACGTTGTTATATGATTTCATGCATGATTTATTAATCTAAACAAACCTGTTTGCTCTCGCATATATGATCTTTCATCCGAAGACCAGCTGGTTCTGCCGCAAGTTTAAAGGAGTCACAAAGTCTGATTTAAAACAAAGGTGTATCTACTGAAAACAAATTTATCAACATTAAAACTGTGAAAATCGTTTTGGATATAGCCACAAATGAAATCAAACCAAATCAATCCAGTGTTTTTTTAGTCCAGTGAGAAAACTCCATTGACACAAAACGTCGGCTGACTCTAGGCGTTGAGCCCACGTAGCACTTCTTTTTGTTAGCGGTTTACTTGACAAAAAAAACTGAGAGCATGATCTTGACATCGCGTTCCTTGTTAAGTCTAAATCATTTTTTATCATACTTTTTCAAATCAGACTGAACTTACCTCATTTATGCTTTGGCACCATTTACCTGGTCTGAAATGAACAGCAGCTTTTAGTAACGATGGTAGAGGAAAGATTGGCTTGTTCTTATAAAGCTTTGGAACTCTTCACTGTTCCTTATTGATTACATATTAATAAATGCCATCAATCATTCATTTATATCATATATTTTTGCAAATAGTTGCGCAGATTAACGCTTTCTACTTGATTATATTTGGCTGGACTTTATTCTTAGTCAAACGTCTTTGTCAGTGCTAGATTTTACAACTGATATAAAATTGAGTAAATAACAAACTATTGTGCTAAGTCCGTAAGTATAAACTTTTGGCTTTTTGTTAATTCAGAGTTGATAAGTTACCATATCTTGACATAGTGACACTTCCCTTGCGTGGACACCCATGGCACCATACTCAATAAAATATTTGTTGTAGAGCTCTCTTTATTGATGGAAAGCCAGAAATATAGTGCTCGTACGTAGCTGAAAGCACGACTAAGTGCTCGCTTAAGAGAGATGTATGTCCGATTGTGGGAGGTGTATGCACCTAGCCATGAATTTGGGTACTTCACATAAAACAGACCTTTCTGTCGTTTTCATATGACTTTACGTTTGACAGAATTATTTGTGTTTTAGTAAGAATTAAGGTTAGGGGACACCTTGTGATGTCTATCATACGGTTTATGAATCTCATTAGCGTGCATTTCTGGACATACGGGAGGTGAGAAGTTTGTATTTAACTGGGACCAGGAGAATGGGTGTTCACATGCGGAAAGTGTCTAAAAGCAGAGGTTCGATTGTACTTAACTACGGTATACCATATTGTGTTACTTTATCCAATAAATAGATACCGACGCGTATCCACTAATCAATTAACTGTTAAGCTGGGATGAAAATGCTGACATAACGCGGCTATTGTATCGTTGATTTTCTTCAACAATTAATACATTGTAATGAGGTATGTTTGACGAAGAATACTTACGATGAAAGATGTACAATATATATTCAAGCTGTTAGTTGGCTGAATGCATGCGTTACTGTGCTGATGATGAAACCGTAAACACATTGATTTGGCTTCAACGAGCGAAGCGGCCAAACGCATGCGTGATGAGGTCACATGAAAAGCTACAACAGACGGTTGACCGCAAAAACACTTGGCTTCTTTTGACTGACCAAAAAAATAAACACTTGACCTATTTAATTTGTCTATGCCATTATTTCAAAGTCAAACTTAAGTGTTCACGGTTTTTGAATTGGCTCAGTAAACGCGCTACAAAATATCTTACTTTTGGCGACTGAGCATCGACTTTCAGACCCTTATCTGTAGTCAGAACGCCAAGAAATTCATGGATTATCATGCATAAGTTGAAATGATAACATAATAAAATCAAGCGTAACATGCATTCTCTAACAATTTTGCGTTCTTTAATCTCTGTTGAAGGGGAAGTGTCTTCTGCTGTAGTGTGTTAGGTTTGAACAGTGACTTAAAATACTTCAGCTGGGAAAAGTTGTACAAACCGTTTCGCAGCTGTCAAAAGGAAGCCTGAAAAACTGTCAGAATTGAACGGGATTCGAACCCATGACCACTGCGATGCCGGTGCAGTGCTCTACCAACTGCATGAGCTATCAAACCAGCTGGGAGCTGTTCACATGCATGTTAATTCGAAATTTACTCGTAGAGATGATGAGGTGGAAGCGAAATATATCTTGAACTGCGGATGAACGAGTGAACAAATGAGAGACGATCGCAGTTCTGTACATAACATAAGCAGCTGCGAAAAGAAAGCATGAAAAATTTCAGGTTTGAACGGGATTCGATCCCAGCGTGACTTCGGCCATACCGGTGCAGTGCTCTACCAACAGGGAGCTGGTCATATTGTGAGATCGTAATATAACCGTAGAAATAGCTCCACTTCTTGAAGCCTAAATTTAGTATAGTGGGAATAAGAATGTCTTGTTTTAATTTTTTTTTCATTGACTTATTGATCCAATATATTTGGTGTATTTAATAGATATTTGTCACCCTGTCCAACCAGGGCAGAATTAAGGTTCAACAATTAAAAACTTGATCGATTTGAATCATTTTGACCATAGCTTTATTTGATAGTCGTACTTGAATACCAGATGAGAACGCTCACTAGCAAAATATGGCGTTGTCGTGACTGACAACAATTAAAATTGTTTTTCCTTCCTTCTATATTTTACTGACGGTCACTTCGGACAGTCTTCGTGGGTTTTTCGTCTCTCATTCGTGCTCCTTTCGTGTCTCATTCGTTATGCTTTTCGTGGAATTCGTCTCTCTTCGGTTTTCTGTCATAGTGACAAATACAAAACAATCACTCGCGTTAAAACCTTCAAACAAAACATTAATTACATGACTTTTGCGGCCAGAAAAGAACGAGAACACTCTTGATATCTTACAAACTCTTGCTGAGTTAGAAATTGTTGTTAACTAACTGGCTAAAACCAGGCCTGTCAAAGCAACAATCTTCTGCTCTTTGCTTTCCAAGACTACAATAACTAGCTGTACCGAGGTTTTCCGTATCGATCGGTACTGATAATATTATTCAATTTATTGTTTAGAAAATCATAATGTGAAGACGATACCGCTTAACTCGTCACCTGTACAGTCAGTACTCGATCGACATAAACAGTTTCATCCTCATCTCTTGTCTTTATGATACACTGATTTATCCCATGCCATAGAGAATACAGCCAATCGAAAGCTAGAAACCCATTGCATATTCTGCGGTATGCAACGGGTAGTATTCCACGAAAAAATCCCGGCGTTTAACGTGCCCTATAAATTTTTCGTGAATACTTAAAGCATTAAAGAGTGACGTTTGTGTTAATTCAATGGGTGGCATGGGATCATTATGCAATGCTGTTTCGTGGTATACCGTGAAATACCCCACGAGTGACTTGATTTCTTTTTTGTATACACACTCGCCTAAAGGCTCGTGTGTATACTAAGAAAAATCATTCGTGGCATATTTCACGGTATACCACGAGCAAACATTGCATAACTATTATATATATTCGATTGAAAAAACGTTGTCCAGTGCAACGAGTAAATCGCAAGGACCAGGCGGAATTATGGTGTGATCAATTAGCATACGCATATTTCGTCTTTTTTTCTCTTTGTACCTGAAGCAATCTGTAAAAACCGCAAGTACTTTTATTTTCTAACAAAAGAATGCAAATTAGCTGAGAAGTCAAACACGTCCCAGAAAGCTGTTTGGTCTGATCATTCATGGTTTATACTTTGGACCTGACAACGTTTTTTCAATCCAGTGTATATGAATGCATACAGTTGCCAATCATGTTGGTTAAACTGAAATTAGTGTACAATTTATCATACCATCACTGGCAAGCAAATAATGCCGTTTATTATCTTATAACAAGTTAAGGATAGTCTTGAAGATGTGAAACAGGCGATGTCAGTTTGAAAAGGTCACTTTATCGCCAAGGAATACCTTCAAAAAGCGAGACTATTTAGTCGTACTTACAGCGACAAGTTCTTCTCTGAGCAACACACACTTCATCCAGAGCAACAATTCCAGTTTGATGTGGAGTTTTGATTCCCTCAATATAGATCTGGAACAACAGGGACTGGCTCTTTACCTTCTATTTTTCATAAACGACTACACTTATCTTGTTGGACCAGTTGTTATTGCTGTTACTGGCTTCGTTTTCGTGATAAAACTAGCAAGAAGTCCAGCTCAAACGTTCCTAAAATGATGGTTGCTCATTACATGATTAAAGCATTCATGCATTTTTATTAGATTTTATTTGACCTCAATTCATAACTGTCTTACAATTGATTTTCATTTTCATTTTGACTAATTTTTTTCACGGTACCAGGTCATTACGTCATAGTTAATGGAACGGGCAGTATCAGTTTGGCTAAGTTCCCGGATGTAAAGTTAAATTGACTGAACATAGACCTGATGGACAGCCACTGAATTGCATGTAAGAAATGTTCTCAATTTTTACCAAAGAAACATTCAATTTGCAGCTTATGTACTCAGGGAAGGTCGAAGCGTTTTTAATGGTAAACAAGCAAGAAACCAAATTTGAACCTCCCCCCTCCACGCTTCCCTTCCCCGACTCAATGTTGTTTTCTGGTTCATGAACAGTTTCTTGGCAATTACCACTTCCCAAATCACATTGTGCAAAAGATGACCAGTTGGCCAAGGAAATTGCAAACCTTAAGAAAACTTGGTGTGAAATTATGAGATTGATTTAAGTACGCATCCCTTCATGTCCTCAGACAAAAGAAGAGATTTGGCCATTGTAATGAAGGGATACTGATGGTAATGATATCGATAATGATAACGATAATGACGATGACAATGACGATGACAGTGATAGTGATCATGATAGTGGTGGTGACGGCGGAACTGTGAACAACTAAGTTAAACAAACATTAATCTAACAAACCTTGTAAGGTTTAATTGCACCTGTAATCGATTTTTCCATCTTTTTCCAGCTGTTACCTTGCGGACCCACTTTTTCCCAAATTAGCACATAAGGGTTCCTTCTCTTTGACTCTGCCTCATTTATAAACACTCTCAGATAGCCGCCAGCACTCATGTGATAGTAGAATCGTAAACAGCATGGTCCAGTGAAGAAACCACTGTACAGCACACCGCTGCTCATGTACTCGGCATGGGATGACGGTTTTTTGAAGAAGATGAAACTCCCTTGATTGAATGAGACAAAATGTGTAAAAAGATAATGATAAAGAAAAATTTAATGTAATCTCGTAGATCGGATATCATAATTTTATTTTGCGTAGCATAAACGTACGAAAACTTAACAAGCCCGAGGTTCCGAGACTGTTACATGGTTTAAAGGGACAACATTAGGCTTGACGCATCATTTCTGGAAAAGCGTTCTACACCTCTCTGGAATATAATTGTTCCGAAATGGAAGTATATTTGTCATATCATAAAATGGAAGAACATCACTGCCCAGAAAGATATAGCATGTGACGTTTGCAACAGCATGATTTTTTGTTTGCTCTTACCGCAAGGTTGTACGTGCGTATTTCCAGAGTTAGACTCATCTCTCAGTCTTCCTATCTTCCAGTCAAACTGGTCTTCCACTTTATTTTTCCAGTTTTTCCAGTTACAAAATCCTCTTTCAAAGTTACAGTCTCCTGTATTCACAGTAGAAACCAACGTCAAACAGAAATAAGGTAAAGCTTTGAGGCGTGCCTACTTGTTACATCACTGAGAACTGCAAATGAGGCGCTGCCGATTGTTAATGTCAGTGATAGCAGCTCGCAAAAATTAGTTTCATGCACTCGTGTTGGAATGTATCAGAAATTACTCTACACAACTGTGTCTTCTATTTGAAGATCACTTCTCATCTTCACCTGTCACTTGCTACATTTTCGTGTGTCTTAATTTGTTTTTATTAGTTTTAAGTCTGGCCTTTTATGAAGTTGTTGTTGTTGTTGTTGTTGTTGTTGTTGTTACCTGAAACTATTTTCACCGTTTCCTTTGTTGGTGCCGGTTTAGGCTCTGTAAAAACATGGAAAAATCAGACAAATCATAGGTTAATAAATCCGCCACATTCTAGAGCAAGTGATAACAAATGATTTAATTGATTAACTAAATGATCAAAATATCACTCAAGCAAAATAATGTTACACCTACTAATGTACTTTTTGCAGTTGTATAACTTGTTGATTTTTCTTAAGTCTAGATCAGAGAATCCTTTCCGCTGACCGATTTGCGGGCCTCCGGGTTTTAGCTTTATTATCGTTGGTATCTTGGGATCGAGGCTAAAGAAAAAGTTCCCATAATGCAGCACGGATCCGTAGTCGTAGGGTTCTCCAGTGGTGTAACCATTCAATTTCTGGAACTCATTTCTTGCTTCTAGAAGAAAAAGAAACAATTCAAGCATTTTGTTTTACCACTGGAAATGCTACAGCAAAACTGTCAGAAAAATCAGTAGTTCACTCCATAATTTTTTGCCAAAAATAAACAAAAACAAAAACAAACAACAACAACAACAACAACGACCAAAACGCTGAGGCAAAAGAATATTAGAAACGGCAGATTGGTAATCCCATACTTTTTGCGTATATATTTATCTTTTAAGTTTACAAGACCTCTTCAGAGTAGTTACTGCTTTTAAAATTGAAATTTTCTTCTCTAAACACCAAGGAAGACTTTCTCTGAAAGCTTCTGAAAACTTGGTTAAACTGTTTGTATTGATTAGTGCAAACGTTACCAGGTCTGATTCGCTTTGTCCCTTTACTTCTTGTAATGTGTTTTCTCACAAAATTCAGTGGCGTGAACACTACGTGGGAACTATAGTCAGAGTCAGATTTATTTGATAATCAGTCAATAAGAACATCTTATTGACCAACTGCACTTACTTGGTTTGATGTTTTCAAAGTTTATCCTGATGAACTGGTCCCGGTCTGCACGGCAATGCTCATGCATCATACCGAGAGCGTGTAATAATTCGTGTATAACCACGCCCTTTCTGCGACATCCTTTACCCAAGGAGAGCAGCTGTTTGCCACCAGACTTACCAGTGGTGGAAAAGCACCTGAAAAAACAAACAAAAAAAACAAGAAAAACAAAACAGCATTCAACAGTGAGAGGAGCGCGCTCTTCACCGTCCTTATGCTTTCGCTCTTTCATCGTTTCAGCGAGAGGCGCTACTGGAAGAGTCACATCTCTAGGCCAAATAACTTGTCGTTTCCTTTCTTATCACACAAATGATTTAAAAAAAAAAAACATTTACTGTTACGAAAATATTTATGAATATCTGTGATAGCCATCACGTGTTCCCGTTAGTTCACATGGCAGCATTTCAACAAAAAATTCTGAATTTCTTTAGAAGCACTTTGTTTCCATAACAAATGTCGATTGCACCGCGCGCATGCAGTGAGCCAGAGGAAGTATTTTCTTTATCAGAGTCCTTTCGACAAAAAAAAAAAAAAATAAATAAATAAAAACACGTTCCGTGATATTGTCTCTCAGTGCTCTTCACTCACTTAACATTTTACTTCATTCAGTTTATCGAAGATATCAAATCACAAATGCATTTAACCTACCCTGATCCACGATGAACCCAGATGTAACTTGTCTCGTTGGTGTGTTTGATGAATCGTATGCAAGTGTTCTTCTCAAAATCGTCAACAGCAGCCTGGAAAGCCTTTCTTCCTGTCACTCCTACGATCACAATCATAATTACTTGAAATTAATGACATCCTTGGGCTCAACTTATAAATCGAAGTTACACATAGACCTGGTAGGCTACAGTCCTGCCTGACATGGTGCATTTAATAAAAAAAACTTGGTCAAATCGTTCTTCTTTCTCCATGCACTCGGAGGGTCGACGTCTCTTAATTTTAGAATGTTCTAAAACACCAGAATCATTCCAAAGTCTGTCACACAGGCATTAGGGGGTTGACTTTAGCTGGGTGTTCAGTCCAAAAACATCTGGTCATTCAGTTGTACATAAATATTAAATCCCTAACTACAGTGGAACCACTCCTTGCGGACACCTCTCGATTACGAACAGTTCACTTAGTCCCTGAGAGACCGCAATCCATCAGTAAAAAGCCTACTTCTCTTAAACCGACACCTCTATAATGCGGACACTTATTCCTGTCCCCTTGGTGTCCGTAATAAAGAGCTTCGACTGTAATTGCGTCGACGAAGGAGACGCTCCTTAATCGAGTCGTCCCAATACTGTCCATCATGCCCAGCGCGCGTGTTCCTTAGCGCGAGAAATCGAGAAAATAGGTTGTATGTCGGTGCAAAATCGCACCGTCACAATAGCATAATGAATATGACAGTCCATCATGCGCAGCGCGTTTCGTACCCAATGCCTACCGCTGTAAATGTTCCTGAGCGCGAGTAATCGAGAAAAGAGGTTGTATATCGGATAGGATTGTTATAAAAATAATATATTAATAATGTTTTGAAAAAAAAAAACAACAACACACACACACACACGCGCGCGCACGTTTCGGGTATATAACCCTTTCTCAGTGTGGAGAAAACCGCTTTTCGTACTTAGAACCTACCTCTGTGCACATGCATGTTATTAAGCGCGAGAAATCGAGAAAAGAGGTTGTGTATCGGATGTGATTGTTATAAAAATAAATATCAAAAGGTGTCAAAAATGGTTTTAAAAAACATAGACGTTTCTTCACAGGGAGCAGAGGAGTTATGCTAGAAATTTCAATAAAAAATCGAATGCGATTGATCGTTTCGAACCGCCATTATTTTGAAAAGTGTCGACCGCTGTTTATTGGGCCAACTGACTTCGTCCAACTGAATACACGGTCCCAATAAACAGCGGTCGACACTTTTCAAAATAATGGCGGTTCGAAACGATCGATCGCAAATGAATGCATATATTTGGTTCGCAAATGAGGTTTTAACTACGCAAAGAAATACAAAAATGCAATTTTAAGAGGTAAGACGTTTTTTTTTATTGAAATTTCTAGCATAACTCCTCTGCTCCCTGTGGCATCTCCGAGGAACTTTTCTTTCACCGTTCATTACAAAAACGTCACAATAGCATCTTGACGTTCCGCGCGTGTCGTACCGTTCCTCGTGGTTTCGCTGCGAAAAGTACAAAACGAAAAGTACAAGACAAGGTAAGATCCTTTTCTCTCTGAAATATCCGCCGCATCCTTGGTAGGATGCCCTATAAATACCTGGGACTGGTAGCATAAAACATTTCTGACGGCTGTTGACAATTTTTCCCAGACCATAACCTAATGTTTTGCAACTATACTTACAGGTTCCTGTAATCTTAACATGATTAATGCAACCCAGTAGGGTGCCTAAGGGCCTAAGTCGACGCACTATAATCTTCGATTACTACTAGTTACAATCGTACCGAGTGATTTGTCCAGCATATATGGAATGGATTTTCGACGCCACCAGAAGCGTTTTTTAGGTATGAAGTTTCGTGCCTTTCTGTTTCTGGTGGGAGTCCTTCTAGCAGTTATATTTGATCCATTGATCTGGATAACGTCTCGTTCTTGGGCGAAATCCGACACACTGTAAACTTTCAAAAAAAAAAAAATAAATAAATAAAATTATAACAGCACAAGCTGTACCCTAGATGCTAGAGTTTATTCATTTATTTTGTCTATGAGAAGGAGCTTGTCCAGTTGCGACATGACCGCGGTCGAAGCCGGGCATGCTATCGGGGCACAAATGATAGAGGAAAATGAAGAACGTTTCTGTCAATGCCATTGATTTCCGCTAAGAAAAGGCCTTAGAATACAGCGTGTGAAGACTGATATGGAAACATAACAACTTAAATGAAACTAAATCAAAACTCTATGAACGACTTACCTGTCTCAGCCTTGCAGCTAGAATCCTCAACGTCTCTTGCCGGAACTTCTACTGTCGCAAACGCATAAACTCCCGATTTGTATGTAAAAAGAAAAATGACTAAGATGATATAATAATATAAATTATGTTTCATTACAAGTTGGACAAATTTTTCTTTGGTCCTTTGCCGAGGGACTTTTTTGACGATTTTTCTCCTTAGCTAATTCGACGCAGATAATTTAATATGTTACTGCATTATTGCATCACTAATCCAATGAAATCAAAATCAATGTCCCGCGCGCATTCCAATTCGAATACGGGCATGCGCCGTCAGGAATAACAACTAGTTTTTTCAGGGCGGGAAAGCTATTTTCCTCGATTCAGCCCAAGTAGGGAGGATAACAAATTAAATTCGAAATGAACCTTGGACCAACAAGTGTCCGGAAAAAAGTCTGGGACCGGGAGAAAGCTTCCTAATGTTAAATTTGATCTCTTTATAAAATAAGAACAGAATATCGAATGAAAGTCGACGATACCGGAACTCTGTGTTAACTCTCGAGAGTTAAGTTTTTAAGACATCAAAGAAGATCTAATATCTGAGCGCTTCGGTAAATTACGGTGACATTGGCTTCTTCACAAAAGGCAATTATTGGTCTACAACTGACCATTCAAATAAAGGTTATCGAGTAGTACTTTCCTTTGATACTCTAGAGTTGTACAATTAAGGTGATTCTATCTTTTGAGAATTTGATGCTGTATTTGGGCTCTTCCAAAGTTCACTTTATCGGTATGCGTGACAATATCATACCGTCACGTATTACTGGTAACGGTTGACCGAACATTTTTTCGCTTTCAACGAAGTTACTTTTCGTTTCTGAAAACGACGCGTCACATGGACCATTGCTGGAGCACACGCTGAAGTAGGTCAGCCTTTTTAAGTATGAAGCAGGAGCTTAGATTCATAATTTCAATCAAAACCTGGGTGTGATTACGCTTTGCATGTCAACGACATGACAATATGCTAATGAGCTCACATTTCAGTCAAACTACTCAAATTTCAATGGCGTTTTATGAAGCCCCCGCTAAATAACCCAAACCAATTTTTTTTTCTGTGTAAGAGGAGTTCTTTGCACACTTTATATCCGTAAAATTAACCCGATTGGAGAGTGGCCACATATTAAAAAGTCAGTTTGTAATTATAAGGTCAAACTCGCTTTACCATTGTCTCCCTCGTAGCCGTTTTTAGTGTCGTCACGCAACGCTCATGGGAGGAGCGTTGCGTGACGACACTAAAAACGGCTACGAGGGATACTAGCTTTACTAAGGCTGTTGTTAAATCTATATCAAAGAATGTGTTTTTTCGCATTCAGAAATATCATCTAGAACCGAAAAACAAACAAATAATCCTTCCTTTCAGTTCAGTTCCTACTTTTCCGATGATATACCCCCAGTCATACAAACGTCTGTAAATTTGTCAAATTTCATCTTACATTTCCTAAGCTGACATAACACCTAATATGCTGAAACTTTGCATGGTTACTAAAGTAACGGTGCTCTTTCCAGTGCTGGTATCAGTCTTTCATTCAGTTCAATTTAAACTCATTCAAATCTGTCGACGCCATTTTGGAGAAGGGTCTATTTCAGAATTTTGATGGTTTAATAACGGCAACGGAATGTCAGCCTCTTTACCATGCACGAGATATAGCGGCCATTAACTCGTCTCCTGGTCTTTCGTGCAAACAAAATAGGTAAGATCTAGCAATATTTCTTGATTATTTTTTTAATAAGAAAATCATTCCACTCGCCCTTGTGAATATCTCCTATCCAAAGGGCGATCATGGAGTAAATGCTTTTCCCACCCACTGAAAAATGGATATCTGTATTAACAAAACAATTTGGGAAAGAATTTGATTAGCATTTGATTTAATTAAATGACTAGGTCTGATTAGGTATCTTAAGTGCCTAAAATTGTTAGCCTGTCGGCTTGTATTTTGGGTGCAGAACCAAGCTGTTTTGTACCTCAATACATCTGATCAAAGTTAGAAAGAAAAAGGAGTTTTCAATTCACCATACAATTGAAAACATTCATTAAAGCGATCCCAGAAAATAGATGAGAGTTTTAACATTGGTTCACACGAAACAACTGTTGTCTCGTGTGGGCGTCAAAACATATGTAACCGTTGAAACGTCACAACATTTGGCCTCAAGGAAAGTCATTCTCAGACCTAAAGTGTAAGACAGCGAACCCTCTCTACAGCCTTAACTAGCAGTTAGCCTTATGAAAGAAAGATAAAAGACCATGTTTATCAGTGCAATTTGTAGTATTCGATAAAGAATTGATTATAGGCCCTCGAATCTTTTATATTTTCTTTCGTCTGTTTGAGTGATGGGAAGCAAATGATGATCTGACACATTACTCACCGCGCTATCAATCAACAGATATGCTTTTAAACAGATTGAATTATCAGGAACGGAGAGATAACGAAGCTTAGGCTGGGTAACGGCGTTTTTTACACACGGTTGGTTTGACAGATTGAAAAATAAAATTGAAAAACCTGAAAACGTTCTGAGAGAAAAGGCCAGACATATAGCCAAATTGTGCATGAAAATAGATAAATAAATAAAGAAGAAGAGGAAGATTGTGCATCAAGTAGATTGTCAGTCAGCGGTGAAGCCAGTGAAACAAACCTTCGCTTGAAACTTTTGCATGGCTTGGAATAATGCTTCATTTCATATAGCAGCATTTTCTACACTCTCTAGTTATCTGTACTCCAAGAAGACTTTTCAAGTGGCTCTTTTAACAATTAATTAATTTCCTTTCCTATCGCCTCTCAGTTCAGCTGCGAAGAGAGAAAGACTACAACTCAAAAACGAATAAAAACCAGATTTCCACTTATAAGCTCTATACTGAAGCCGAGTGAAACTTGTACATAGAGTAGTAGTAGTAGTAGCCTGTGAGTAAGCTCTCGAGGAGGGAGGTCGGGGGAGAGAAGAAGGAACCCACCCCCTCCCCCCGAGAGCTTGCTTGTAGACTAAACATGAAGCACTTTGGTGTTTCTTCGATAAAGGGTCCATTTTAAGTGTAAGTAGCTAAGAATTAAGAAAAAATCTTTCTCCTTTTTATCTGAGGAAATCACATATCCCTGAAAACCACGGTAAAACTGATTGGTTAACTTGATAGTGCATGGGAAGGCATATGCCACAAACATGATTTCGTTACGCAAAAATCCAAATTTAGGACAATATCATGGGAATGCTTGTTGTTTGTTCTCGATCTCTAGCCATTTTGTGGTGAAAGGGCGACCCGTGAGGGAAATGTGACAATTCAAAGCGCTTAAAGAATGAGAAACCAGAAAAGTCTATAATTATTGTTGAAATATAGTAAAACTAAGGATTTAGTTGTCGCATCTGGCACGAAAAATTACAAATAAAAAGTGGGGTAGCTCCTCCCTTCTTTACTCACGAGGAAAATTTTGTAAATGACAAAAAACCTACATATATTTCCGGATAGTGTTAAATGGCGTAGACAAAAAGGCAGCACCTCCCGCTGGGAAATGCGGCCTTATTTACAACAAATACAAACAGGCAATTCTTGTCAATCAATGTGAAATGGAGTTTAATTCATTAAACGGTTTTAAAAAGTGAAGAACACCAAATAAAGAATTTTATTTCATTTTTAGAAGATCGTGAATTTAACAGAATTTTAAAATCGCGAACGAGAAGATTTGTGGCCAAAATAAACAGAGACGGAAGTTTATAATTTCAGTCTATTTTCGTGTTTCGTGACGTGGGAAAATTGCTTTTTAATCACGAGAGCTTGAAAAATTTCCTTGTGCCCCAAGCAAGCCTTCGGGATGTCCAAACGCATTTGAAGAAAATACACACTATGTTTCTCCCTTCCTTTCCTCTCAGAAACCAAACTGTACGCCTATTGTGCTTTGGAGAACGGGAAAAAATCTACTTTATTGTTAAACGATACTATGCCTTTCAAACAGGTTAATGGGTCACGAACACATTTTGCATCCTTTCCATCATTGTTTTTTTTCTGTTGATTATCTTTACCAATCCACTTAAGTCTCGCCCCGGAACATTCCATAGATACTTGAAAGTTCCGACGGAATAACATGATCATCAGTCGATGGTACATTCGATCATATGGTTCATTGAGGGTGACGCCTAAAACTCTCTCTCTCTTCTTTTTAGATTCCTTTCGCAACATTTTAGCAGCAAACAAAAAAGATTCACAATGTCGACCGATGTGTTACTCAAGGTTCGCGAGAAAATGCAGAAAATTAAAGACAAAATCGACGTAGCTGAAGAACGAGAACACAACGCTAAAGAAAGTCTAAAAGAGGTTGAGGCGCAAGCGTACCAGTACGAATCTGACATCGACTCCATGAGAAAGAGGATTGAGCTTCTGAAGAAAGAGTTGGACGAGAAAAATGCCGTACTGGAAGAGAGAAAGATGAGGAGCGAGCAACTTGAAGAAAAATATGAGCAAGAGAGTAATGTTGTCCGTGAGCTGGAGAGCGTCGAAATCGACGAGGATGAGAAAATGCATGAACTGGAAACCGAGCTAGCAGAAACGACACAAAAAGCCGAGAGCATGGAAAATCAATCTACGGAAATGAGGCAAAAACTCGGGCAGCTAGAGAACGAAATTCAAAAGGTATGTGCAAATTTTTCAAACCCCTTGTGAACTTGTTTACGATTATAAACCCCCCTAGATTAAGTTGCCAAAGACTTAAACCTCGTTACAACACGTATACCAGCATCACAAATAATTTTGATTGCAATTGTTCTAAGGCCTTTGCAAAAATGAGCGACGGCCAATTAACAACGCTGAAGAACCGTGTAGCTAGGTCTTTCATTTTCTTATCGCAAGAACCAATTGGCCAACTAATCAGTGCTCGTGAAAGCCCATAAAAATATGTATAGGATATCTGTTGTAATGGATATTACATGATCAGACAGCTGCGGCTCTCCCACATCGATTGTTATGGCTGTGATAACTTAACCTTCCAATACGCCTTCATTTTCGAGGTTTTAATAATCCATAATTATGAAGAACTAGCTTGCCTAAACAAGCTGCCACGGGGTAAAAATACTCGAATCATCAAACAAGTCTCAATGCAGGTCAATGCATGACGTGTCATGTCGTTTTAAGTGACCGACGAGAGCCTCTGTTAATTATCTTTTGAACCAGGCCGATCGGAAAACATCTTGCGAACTTCTTTGTTCGGTGGACAGTTCTAAGATTCCTGGCCTCGCTGTTTACTTGAAATGAAGTTTATATCTATTAACGCTTTAGAACCTTTGGCCACTTGGAAAAATTATTTGATCAGGAGGGGAGGGGAGGAGGAGGGAGGGGAGGAAGAAGCTGAGGAGAGGGTTGATGTAAGTTTGCTCCAAATTAACCCAAATCCGGCTAAATTCGCATGGCCCGTTTTGGATTAGCGATAAGAGTAGTCTAGACATCAGCTACACTAGAATAAACGAGTTTTTTTTATTGCAGAGAAGCAGTATGCAAACTGATAATGTACACAAAACTCGTTATTAAAATGCCAGTTAACCATCCCCCCCCCCCCCCTTCCCCGCCCTCCCTCAACCCCCGTCTCCATCATTTAACCACAAGCTGGGGGAGTTCTTTGGCTTCACTTGTGGCAGACTGTTTACGTGGTGTGACATCACTGTAGCCAGAAACACGAACTACTGCAATTAACACTTCAATCAACTACCAGGTTCTTCGATTCTTTTGGTTACGTCATTGGTAAACTATGTACACAGATCACGAAAGGAGAATAATAGGAAATTTATTGAGAACCGGTGATTCTGACGAAGTGACCTTGGTAGATACAGCATCGTGTAGGCGAGCAGATGTATCAAACTATCAGCTAGTTTTCCCCACCGGAAAGGGAAGGGGATGAGGGTGGGTGATGGACTAGTTCCTTCCATAAACTACATACTACGTATTTCGCGGTTTTCTTCTAGCCGTTTTTGCCGGAAATGGGGTTCTTTAGTTTTTTTTGTTTATTTATTTATTTATTTATTTATTTATTTATTTATTTACGTATTTATTTATTTATTTATTTATTTATTTATTTATTTATTTATTTATTTATTTACTTAAAACAGGATAAAGATTTTTGCCTTTTGGGGTTAAAAGAACATTTGAAAGTTTAAGGTTAGGGCGATACAGTTTTGATGTGAAAACATGGAAAGAGTTTTCAATCACAGCCCAGTTCAAATTACCTCGATAACCGAACTAAATTCATCACTGCCACTTTCAAGTGTAGTTTAATCCATTCATCAGGGCGGCATAATGAGATCAGATTATGACAGCTTAGGATATCTCTGTCCATTACATTTTTGACACGATTTTTATCATAAAATCAGTGCATGTTCAAGCCAGCTATTCAGATACCGTTTTCCAACGATAGACGAGCATTTCTGAGATTTAAATGACCTCGTTGGACTTAGCCTTCGTTATCTTCTTAGATTCTTTACTCTCACAATGTTACTTCCTACCCAGGATTAAACTAATCCCGTCTAATCGAATAGTTTGAATTTATTTTTGCAGCTCAGCGATGATTATTCCTATATTTTGACTTTGGTTACTTTGAGAGTTTGACTTAAAACTAAGCAGTGGAAATTTTAAACCAGGATTAAAAGATTTTATAACAACCAAGATGCGCTTAGCAAAATTTGAGGAGTGGTCCCGTGATTGTCGCAGAAAGGCGTTTGTTTGTTGTGCCGAACTACATTCATCATTCCTTCATTTTCACTTGGCACTTTCAGACCACTGTTTGGTAAACCTAAACCATTGACGCAGACGGCCTGGGTTATCGGGTTTAACCCTTAAACCCCTAATATCAAATAACAATTTCTCCTATCTTGTCCCCATACTTTTCTTATAAAATTATTGTGGAGAAGTTTTTCAAATATCAAGAAAATTCACCTTGGGTGATCATATCCTTAATTCTCATGACCTCAGGTTGAATAAGCATTGATATTACAGGGAGAAATTTGACGCTGATCAAAAGGTTTAACCGTGAACACGGTTGTTGGAAAGTCAGTTAACCAAGATGGATGGCCTTTTCCACTGACATTTTTGAGTCGCAATCAGCCAAAGTGCATTCGAATTTTGACATCTTGGTTTTTGTGGAGGAAGGTAAAACCGGAGAACGTTTAACCTGGCGAAAAACTCATGGAACAGGGTCGAGAACCAACAACAAATGACATCGATCATTTACTCCAGGAATAAGAACCCGCGGGTCACATTGGTGTTAGGCGAGTGCTCTTGCCACTTCGCCATGAAGGATAAACAGGATTTACAGAAACTCGTGTTGTTGTTCAAAACTGAAACTTATCCTGGGTGAGCCTGTGGGTTATAGTCTAACAAAAGCCCGGGTAGGTTCCAGTGAACGCGATAATCCTGGGGTCCATTAAACTACGAATACCTTGAATATCTTGAATGCACGTATCCATCTTACAAATGTTGAGAAGTCGTTACTTTTTCTTCGGCCATTTAGATATTTTACAGTGCTAGCCAATGGAGAAAAACATTCGTTTTTCGATGTTTTCCGTCAGAGTGAAATATGTCAGGCCCAAATCACCCTGAAGCAGTGAATTCAATGTGCAATAAACAGTGGTGATTGAAATCATATATCAAATTTCTCTATTTTATTTCTTCTGTTTGATACCAGGCCTACGAACGAGAGAGCTCCGCTGTGGAGAAAGTCGAGATGTTAACCGAACGCGTCAACCAAGCGGGAGAAAATCTACGAGACCTCGAAGCGAAGGATGAAGACGCGAGCGAACGAGAGCAGGTGAACGAAGAGAAGGTGAGCTTCCTTCAGACCCAGGTGAAGGAGATGCTGGCTGGTGCAGAAGACCAGGAGAGAAAAATACCGCCGTTGGAACGAACGATAGATCAGATGAACACAGATATACAAGAATGGAAATCTAAGGTGGAGGATGTAAAGAAGGAAATGGAAGACATGGAGGCACTGGTGGGTGATTCAATCAGCGACGAGGAGGATGATTTTATGGAGAAGAAAAAATCAGAACCTAAGGCGCCAGCGACAGCAATTGGAAATAGAGATGCAGACGAAGAGGAACCGGTGGATGAAGAAGATGGGCGATACGAAGACGATGACGGAGACGACGAAGAAGACGAGGACTGAAATAAATAAATAAATAAATAAATAAATAAATAAATAAATAAATAGTTGATTTACAGCTCGATAATGGCCTTGGATCAAAAGAAATTGTCAAATTTTGTAAACTTACAGTTTAAAGGTACAGATTGACATTAAATAAAAATGTATTACATAGAGTATTTTTGCGGTAAATGTTGTCTCTACAGCCTTATCAAATGCTGTAAAGAAATGTAACATCCAAATTGTGTTCTTGAAATCCGTTTTCCTGATTCAAAGAAAAGAAATGTCATATCTCATAAGCTATCAAAAATATTTGGATTCCAGATAGACGATCCACCTACAATATTGAGAAACTTCATTAATTCTATTTTAAGTGATAATGAATTAATTTTCTACGCCATAAATGTCGTAAGAAGTCGATAACCTTATGATATCCGAAGATGATAGGTTTATTTTTGAGAATTTTCGGCCGTCTCTTTTTGATCAGTTGGCTATCACAGAAGCATTTGAGTCTCTAGTTTTTTGGATTCCAGATTTTCGATCCACTTACATTCTTGAGAAACTTCATTATGTTATGTTTTACGCCAAAGATATTGTAAGGAGCGGCGATAACCTTACGATAATCGAAGAATATGGGTCAGACTATTTTTGAGAATTCTTTGATCCGTCGGCTATCAAAGACACAACATCTGCGCCTCTTATATTTTGGATTCCAGATGGACGATCCACCTACAATCTTGGTAAGCTTTATTATTTCAATTGATTAATTTCTTTTCTAATTTTCGCCAATCTCTCTTTGATCGGTTGACTATCCGAAACATTTGCGTCTCTTAAGGACGGTGCCTACCAATAAAGAAGTATTTTTGTTTGGTTTATGACTATGCGGAGAAAGCAGATCTTAGCAAAGGCTATTGAAATCCAAAAGATAATTTGGGGGTTACCACGCATTTTTTTTAGAGATAATTAAGCATTAATTTTTCTAAAAAACAGTAAAATAAAATACAAAGAAATGTATGGCGTTTTGTTTAAAATTGAAGCTTTTTATCTCTGAAAAATGCATGATTACCACCAATTTTCTTTTTGGATACCAAGGGGAATTGCTAAGTTCTTCTTTCTCCGCATAGTTTTAAACCATGCAAAAATATCCCTGTATTAGTTGGCACCACCCATAGGAAACTCGAGTATCTCGAGATGCAAAGAACGTATGCGCAGTAACAAAAGTAGGCACCGGCTGTTTTCACGAAAGTTTGCATCCCTTTCTTGTTTCAACAATTATCTAAAAAAATTATTTGAGAAAAATTCGACCTTCCTTCCCTATAAGTAACCTTAATTACTTGTAACATTGAATATCAGACAACAGCAGATGGAAATGAAATTCGACAACGTGGTTTTAGTAGACTGGGAGCGGTCGTCCTATTTTCGTGTATTTCCCTCAGATACTACGCGCGAGCTGAAATGAGCAACTTACGTAAATTAACAGTAAAACGAGGAGGGATTGGGGAGAGGGAGGACCATGCCCACGCTCTTCTTCCTCGACTTTGTTTAGCCAAAGAAATAAATAAAAAATAATGATAAAAAAAAAAAATGGCGTAAGAGATTGCTCGCAGTCTACGTGACAGTTTGGGGGGTATTATCCAGGAAGAACGCCCTCACCAAAAGATACAAGTCAATAGAAATTGGAGACTTGTTTTGAGTTGTACTTGCCACTCCGTCTGGCTAGTTCTTGCATGCACTTGCGCTTAGTTGCGACGGCGTACGTTTTTATCAGTAATGTTTCCTTAGGTATGGCCCGCGAGATGCTGCATTAAGTTTTTCATTTTGATTGTTCTGTTGTTCGTTCTTTTGTCCTCTCGACCAACCATGTAAGACGTTGCAAACGGTGCAGGTCGCCCCTGGACGTTCGGGGAGTTTTAATAAGAGGTGGAGGTATGGGGAAGTTTCTGCAAGAGTGTTTCAGTAAATGAATGGAAAGGTAGGACAAGAAAGGAGTGCCTTTGTAGAGGTAAAAAAATGGCCCTTCTGAGGGGATTTAGTGAGAGAATTTGAATTAATGGATTGGTAGTTATATTTAAGACAAGAAATATATAGCCATTGTTAAGAAATGGGCGTTATGGAGAGGTTTCCATGGGAGTGCTTGAGTGGATGGATGGGCGGATATGACGAGGAAAAATAACTTTATATACAGCCGTGTAGTAGACACTATGTATGGGGAGGCTTGAACGAATCTTCGGTCGAGACAAAAAAGCATGGCCTTTGTAGAAAGGTGGCCGTATTGGGAATGTACCCATAAATGGCAGCTCCAAGGTGAACACATTAAGTATATTGCTGCTTAGGTAGTGTAACGTTTCAGTCAGATCACAACTCATAGCCCTTTTTTTTTTTCATGTTTAACTGCATGGTTATCGAATCAGCTTATCAACTTCAACTGAGTCAGCTCAAAGCCACAGACACAACCGCCTCTGATCGCTCCTGCCGGGCAGGTTACTAAATATTTTTCAACATATTTATACAATCATTTCCGTAGTACAGTCAACTCTCGCCTTGCGGACACCTCACTATTACGTACGGACACCTCGATAATATGGACAGCAGCTAAATCCCCGACGAAAATAAATTTACAGACGCTATTACGGACTCTCGCTATTGAGGACACTAACTCGCGGTCCCGAGAGTGTCTGCAATAAAGGGAGTTGACTGTATTTAGTTTTCTGAAGCGAAAGTTGTACTGCCCAGTCGTTGCGGTTCGTCGCTTTTCAGGAACCTCGGGCGGCTCACTTTAAACACGTCACGGAAATATTATTTTGGTTGCGTCATCGTACGTGATTTTGTGTTTAAAGAGATAAAAAGGTAATGCAAAGTTAGGTAAGATTCATTTTCAAAAGAAACTAGTGTTTTCCTCTTTTACAAAGTTAATTGCGGTTTTCAGTCATTTTACGAATTTATAAAACAAAAAAGAAAAATGTCAAAATAACGCTTCACGTCCCTTCAGCCACACCCTTCCTGAGTAACAATACATGAAATATGCACGCATCAAGTGCTTCGTTCCGAATTTCGTTAAACATGCACTTAACTTCGTTTCTTGCACAGATATTTAACATTATTTAGCAAGATTCCTTTAAGTTGCGGATCATCTTAACTAAATACTGTTTAAAAGTTAGCGATTAGGATCGCTTTACTGTATTTATGCCTTTTCTTTAAATCGATTCACAGCACAAAAAAATCATTAACTTTAATCAGAGGAAGACAAAAAGCCGCAACCATTGGGGCATGATCAGGTCTGTTAGTCGGGCAATTAACTCTTTCAGTGCTGATGAAAACCTAACTTCTTATTAACAACTCTCCGAGCAATCAAGCATTCTGATCATGAGAACATTGCAGCTGATCTATCGGAAGACATTTCTCGATATATAATCAAATTCTCCTTACTAAAACCACGAGAAATGTATGACGACCAATAATGAGAATTTGTGTGTTGCGATATGGTATTCGCACTGATGATATCAGACCAGAATTTAGCCAATGGCGTTGGAAAATATGTCATAAATTTCTTTAAATTTGCATGCGAATAAATGAAGAACATTCGTGTTTATGTTAACCTGCAATATCAACTTGAGTAGTCTTCGAATTCTCAACATTCTCGGAAGCGAGTTTTAAATGTTAGAACACAAGTTTTAAAGTTGCGTCGCATTTTTGCTGTCTTTTTAATTCTGAATAATACAGTTCGTGAGTCGCAAAAATTACGATGTCGAACGACGTAAAAAACAAGCTGCGTGAGCGGATGCAGACGCTCAAGGATAGGATTGACATTGCACAAGATAGGGAACAGGAGGCGAAGGATCAGCTCAAACAAGTGGAAGACCAAACGTACCAGTTAGAGTCAGAACGGACCTCGAAAGAGGGCAAAATTTCTATGGCGCAAAAGCTTTTGAACGAGAAAGACGAGCAGGTTAGAAAGATTGAAAAGCGGCTGAGAGAAATTGAGGGAAAATGCGAGCGAGAGAATGAACTGGTTAAAACGCTCGAGGTGATGGAAATCGATGGCGACGAAAAGTTAAACGATCTGGAGAAGCAGGCCAAGTCGGTGAACGATATCGTCGAGAACAAGGAGTTGCAAAATAAAGAGCTGGCTTTGCGCTTGGCGCAGTTAGAGAACGAACTCGAGAAGGTAAGTGGAAATTCTTTTCAGTTTGTTATGATTTGAAACATGTCATGTTGAAGCAGACCAATACAATTGCAAAATTTGAGTCATGTAATGAAGTCCATTTTAACCTTTTTGAAAAGTTTGTAGACGAAGCAGATAACAGTGGTCATTCAAATGAAACTCGCACAGATAAGCAGTGACTTGTTGTCAAGGGTTGTATTAAAATTGTTGAGTTTGTGAACGAAATCCTTAAGTATGACTCCCCGCCTGAACCTAATGGAGCAGCACTTTCTTTGGATGCCGTTAAATTATGCTGAACAAGAACGCTATATTTTTTTAAGTCTGTGGTTAAAATGGTAATCTATACATACATCAGAGAACTGACCAGAGTTTCCTTGTTGCACTGTTTAATTTTCATTTTCATTTTGTTTCTACAAAAAATCTACAAAATTTAATAGATTGTTAAGCCAGCAAACTTATCTTAACGGCTCATTGATTTCTTTGATTAAAAACAACTTCGATCAGCGGGTAGCATAATCGAACTAACAATCGACTAAAGCGCTGCTGGTCTTACTATTATCTCAACCAGACGTTTCTGCAGACAAAGAAAGTTCAATAAACTAGCTGGCGATTCAGGGGAATGAATTCATCTTATATTCTTTTACTTTTACCAAAAATTACGTGTTCTGTCATGCAGAAAGACAGCAGAATTAACACTACTTATGAATAAATTCGTGACAAGCGCTGAAGTTTACTATTTCCACCATACTAGAAATTCTAATTCCATTCGAAAGGAATGACAGCGCATAAAAGCATCGTTTAATGCTTCTATGGTAATGTTCAACATTAAGTATTTTATCCCCAGAGATAAAAATTTAACAGTAAACAATATCAATGGAAAGTGTTGCTTAATATAAAAAGTTTCAATGAGCATACTTAATTAGAATGTCAGGTGATTCAGTAGCCCACAAGCTTGAACCGCGTGGGCACATCACTGCAGCAGGTACTGCCTTCGATCATGCTCTCTAGATTCATTTGAATATTCACACTTTAATATTTCGTCAGCAAAACTCACTTTTAAGTGAGAAAACGGAAAACAGTTGTTTCATCGCTGACGCTCTCAAACTTTTAATATGTAAATGAATCGAATTAAACACCTCGCTTAAGTACACTTCCTTTCTTTTCAATGAGAAAAGATCTAAATAAAAGGAGACGGCCTAAATTTCAAGTTGAAGAAGAGGATAACGGAAACAACCACAATAAAGTACTACTAAAAATTGAGAGCCATCTTATACAGCATAATAAACAGGGTCACCTGAAATTACTGTTCGCTCGAAGGATTCCCGTGAAATTCACGACATCCGGTAGCGCACGCTCAGTGTGATAAATTACCATTGCGCTTGCTCAGTATTATTATTGCTCAGTATTAGGAAGTAAAGACAAATGCGCAGAAGCGTAGCATTTTTCACCTTATAGCGCATCAGGTTTTCGACAGCCAATGAAAAAAAAGATATTTTTGGATGGACCCAGAGCCACTCGTTCATTAATTAAAAAAAAAAACCTTGGGGCTCTGGGGACGAGAATGAGTTGGCTCTCTCGATGCTGAGCCGTGATCTCGTCTTGGTATTGTTTCTAACAGCATCTCTAAATATCTCATCTGTACCTGAAAAGTTACTGGTTATGGAAATGTGTTTTTGACCCTTAATTTAAACTCTAGACGCAGGACGTACTTATTACGACCTACCACTGAAGACGGTAGAGAATAGTTTTGCCTCGCCGCCATGTACATCCGTTCTGTTTTACCCAGGCTTTCTGAATTTAACACATGTTAACATGCTTCATGTTTTGGAAACCAGAGTACTTTTGCAAGATAATCTAAAATTCTTGTTGTAATTCAATCAGTTGGGATCTGTGAATGTCGAAGAAACAATAATAACGGCGGACTACTTGTGAGGAATACAACCAATCACCAAACTCTTACTTCATTTACCATTTGCGATTGTAAACTTGTATTTAGCACATAAAGGTCAAGACAAATGAAGCTTATGGAAACCGACCTGTAACCAAACTCGGATTTAAAAAAGTTTCATCTTTGTAAGAGGTTTGTAAAATAAAAATGCGAGCTCAACAATTTTTTCTGTGTTTGTGAACTCAAGAAAGTAAACCTTAGTTTTTTATGTAATGGAGCCTTTAAACACTTCCTGCAGTCAGCTGTTAAAAAACAAAACGTTGCAGATTTCCATAAGAGCCGCGATACCTCGAGAACACGTTAGAAAAAAAAAATCCCTCGTTCGGCGGTAATATGTTCTTCTGTACCCTTGTCTCCAACGATCCCATAATCCCTCACACGTTCCAGGAAGTGACCAGTCCTCATAGCTCAGTTGCTAAGTGCCCTGCAACGGTACGGTAAGGTCATAAATTGAATCCCTTTCAGGCGCGAATTTTTGTCACTCCTGGCTTAATTTCTCTACAACTGATGAACATAGTTACACTAATTGCGAGGATGTTTTGTCTGTAGGTAATCAAGAGGGAGGGCGAGGCTTTAGATAAAGCTGAAGAGCTGCATAGCTACATTGAGAGGGCCAACGCCGAAATGGAGGAGCTTAAAGAGAGAGAAGGAGGCGCGTACGAAAGAGAAGACGAGAGAGAAGAAAAGTTTAAATTCCTCACAGAAGAATTGCACAACAAAGAAAAGGAGGCAGAGGACAAGGAGCGACAGGCAGCTTCACTGGAACGAGACAAAGAGAAGGTCATGACAGAGATTGACGATGTGAAAAAGATGACACAAGATATACACGACGAAATGGAAGTACTCCATGACCTTTCTGACGACATATAACCATTAACGTGTAGGGTGGTTTATGGAGACCGTGGGGGAGGGGGCTACCAAAACAAATTGTCATGCACGGACATAGTCGTCATACTTAGTGGTATGGCAACCGCGAGGTGTTGCAAAACATTACCTTAATGACCTTGACATGTTTTTGCATTTTTTTTCTTTTTCGCTCCAACTCACGCTCTGTGTTTTACGCTTATCTTGCGCTCTAGCCAAGAAAACTTTTGTTAGGCTGGCTAACAGTTAAAAGGCAGTTTTGCTCCACTCGCGTTAAATGTTTTGTTTGAAATGTTTAGATTTATAGTACACTTAGTCAAGGTAAAATGATGTAGAGCTTTATGGCAGTGTATTGGAAACCTTACAAAAGTGTAACGCGTCCAATGAACAGATCAGACTATTTTCCCAATAAATTTTGTAAAAATACGATCAATGTTTGATTCTATAATGGTGTTAGCATGGGGTATTTAAACAGAGTCCTTGTACCTACTGTTTCAAAACTTTTAAGGGTCCACAGCATTTTAGATAGATCCCCGTTTTTTAGTGCCCTCGTTTAAATTTAATATAAACAAGAGCATATCCTGCTGCGAGTAACTTTCCTGTTTATTGGACTTCTGTGCCTTTGAAGAAACCAGTGGATCTCCACAGGTTTGTGCTTTTAAGGTTTTTTACGTTTCTTTTGTCATTTTCCTCGTGGTAGGCATGGCAACAACCAGATCAACCAGATCCATACTCGTTTACGTTTAGACACTTGCGCGCTTAACTATTATCTATATAAAATAGGTTGCAAAGAAAGCCCCGTGTGTTTTTGTGATTTCTACAGCGAGACAATTAAGCACTTCCTTCTTGAATGTCCACTTTATTCTGCCCCTAGATTAATCTGCTCTCCTCTGCTGCTCACATATTTGCTGACAGGTGGTTTTCCATGTCTAAAGCACAAATAGTATCAGTTTTTCTGTTTGGATCACAGTTACTTTCTCCTAAGCAAAATAATGATCTATTTTTCATAAGTCTTTTATATCGGAATCAAAGAGATTTTATAAAAGTACCTAGATGTGTATTTTCCACCTGTTAGCATTGCTTAGTGCTGCTTTTTGTTAGTTTTGCTGCCGCTTTGACTAATTATTATTTAATGTTAATTTTTAAATTCAATGTTATTTCGAAGCGAGCCCTCTCGATGAGTTTTTTTTTTTCTCTTAGGGCAAACTTCGACAATAAAATATGTTTAAGGGGGCAATTTACCTAAATTTGAATGAAATTTAAAGAGGTTTTAAGAAGGGATAGAAGAAAGAAAATGATTTTTGGTATACCAACAGACAGTTGATACCCACGCAAGAACCTCAGGTTGCTAGTGGACTAACTTGGTATCCGTCTATTAATTATTAACTACAAATTCTAATTTTAAAACTTCACTAAATCTTCAATATTTCTTATTTCTCTTACTTTCACCAATCCTTCTAAAAAAAACTACTCCTCCCAAATATATCCAAAAATCACCCAAAAATTTACGAAATACCCCACAACACAGATTCACTGGATAATGATAGGGTTTTTGGATTGCTTGAAACGTGAATGAGATATTTCCATTAAAGCCGTGTCAAGTGGCGTAAAAATGGCGTTTAGGTGAAATCCCCCCTTGAATAAAAACAAAAAACAAAAATCATCCAGATTTTGTGCAAACTTAAAGACACCTGAGCTTTCCCTGTAGTCTCGCTGATGCTTGAGAGATCTTCGTTGTTTGCAAAAGAGAAAAGTATTAGCAACATCGGGCTGTCGTAGATTTGATATGATATCTGAAGGGAGTGTAAAAACGCTTTTGATCTGTATAGTTCGATATGTGACGCGTTTGCGTGAGAAAATCTCACGAATCTCAGCGAACCTTTGTTAAAAAAGGCGAACAACAGTGTCTACAGGTTTGAGTCATAAATTTGTTTGTTCTTCGAGGATTTCAGGCTGTGCAGTATTAGATACTTTTAAGCGAAATTAAGGTGAATAAATGTTGCATACTAAAATGGTAAAGCGTTTCCGTGACAAAATTTCAGCATCAGTTAACAATATTGTGCGGGAATTAGAAAAGGAGGTGGCAGTGAAATAACATGACAGTGGTATATAAAATGTCCAAATTTACTGATCTTTCCTGTGATGGACTCCAATGACTGATTTGAAGAGGTTTTAAGAGGAGATAGAAGAAAGAAAATGATTTTGGAACACCAACAGACAGTTGATACCTACGCAAGAGCACCCCAGGTTGCTAGCGGACTAACTTGGTGTCCGTCTATTAATTATTAACTACAAATTCTAATTTAAAATTCACTAAATCTTCAATATTTCTTAAATTAATTTTACCAAATATACCCCTCCCAAATATACCCCAAAATCACCCAAAAATTCACAAAACATTCCACAACAGATTCACGGGATGGTGATAGAATTTTTGGATTGCTTGAAACGTGAACGAGATATTTCCATTATTAGCCATGTCAAGTGGCGGAAAAATGGCGTTTAGGTGAAATCCCCCCTTAAACTAGTAATAATCAAAGATTAGGGAGTGGCGTTCAATGATCTCGATCCCAGGGTCTCTCTCCTTTGCCAAGTTGGTGATAATGTCATCCGCCCCTGCAAAATCTGCGGTGGATACCAAATACGCGTCCCAAGATCCATTCATTCGTTGATTGTCCCATGCAGTCTCGACTCCAAACGTAATTAGGAGTGCGTTCTTTCTACGTCGAACGCAATCAAAATTTAAAAACTCGTCCCCAGTCTCAATTTGAACTCCGGAACGGGCAACGGAGAGCAAATAGCATGTTGTGCTTTCACAGGGTAACCAAGTGTTGGTACAGCAAATTCAATGTTCACACAGGCTAGCGTTTTCTATAGCGCGTTTTCATTCACGTGACTACTGGCCATATTGATTTACTGAAACAAAAGAAAGTATTTGCATAAAAATAGAGTTAAATTCCCAGAGGTTTAGTTTGGGACACCAACACGGCCGCCATTTCTTTATTTTGGGACACCAATATGGCCGTTGTGACGTCATGTGAAAACACTCTATACACTTAAAAACGTTAAGCGCTGTGAAGTATGGCCGTTTCAACAACAGGTTTCACAAGAACCAAAATCACAACATAAACTGTATCAGCGCACTTTGAGATTGCTTTAGCTCATGGATTGTTTGCAGACTACTTTACAAAGGTACTATCTTTACGATGGTGTTTTTTTTTTCTGACACAAAGATGGGACATTGATTATATTAACGCAACTATATTTTTAATTTCCATTTTCATTAAAATCTGTTGTATTTTCTTAATACAATATCTACAGACATAATTGTAATATTGTATTTAATAACAATTTTAGTAAAATGTAAAAATACAAATCATTTGCAATACCGCAAGGGACTAATGACGAGTCTTGCAAATTCAAAGACGAAAAAACCTGGTTCTTGTATGACGCCAACATACCTCCGACACACCTTACGATACTACTGAGAGTACTGTTCCGACAAATTAGAACATGAACCACCGACGTCACATCGGAGGTTATTCCACCCCAGGTCTTTGTCGCTAACGTTCCGGCTAAAATCCACCATACGGAAAAAGATGGCGGCTGTACATTTTACCACAATACCTTGCGAACCTAACACAGCCAATAGGCACATAGAAGGCCATAGTTTTTGCGAAAGTCGTCCCTGCACTAACAACAGAGTGTATGCTAGGTTTGAAGTTTTTAGAACTTTTCTGTGCGTTTTTATGAGCGTTTTCACGGTTTTCGTATGCTAAGAATTATGGGTAAAGGTACCAGTCGCCATCTTTGTCGGTAAGGTGGATTGGAGATGAATTTCAAAACAAAAAACAAAAAAATTCATGAGAACGTACCACAGTGCCACGTCTCCTGCAATTCCTAAGCATCGAATAGATTGTTGATTCGGTTCCAATTATTTGTAGTTTGAATTGCATTGGACGAGACTGAAAATCAGCGACGTATGAATTAAGCCAACAGGAGATAACTAAGACGCCATTTCGATCTGTGTGCGCGTGCTGAGGCACAGTACCCGAACACTAAATGGAACTGTTTTAACAATATTCCTTTTTTTCTTTTTCGAAGGAACTGAGAAGAGAAACTTTTTCTTTCCTTACAATGTTGCTGATTAACAGTATAAGGAATGAGTAAAATTTGGACACCCAGAAAAAAGCATACAGACCAGTGTCCCGGAATGGTGTCCTTGAAAATAACAGTAGTAAGTGGTCCCTGTGGTTCGGGCACCGTATTCATGCACATGCGCACCGAGAATTGTGTCCACAATTCGCTTGTCTGACCACCGTTCAAGCATAAACGATCCTACTGGTCAGTTTTTCCAGCTGTTCAGGATCTTATCTGGTTACTGTGGTTCGTAAAAAAGGCTCCACACTGACGAAACCAAAAATTAGTTTGCCGGCTTTACACTCATTCCCTAGCTTTTTCACTGAGACTGCACAAGGCGTGAAATGGAAATTACACCATATTTAACGCACATAGAAATAACGGCGTTTAAATCTCTATTTCCCATTCCCACAGAAAAATGAACTCCTTTCTCTTTAAAGAATGCCGAGATTTAGTTTGATAAATTTTAATAAAATTTTCAGAAGATAAGAAGCTATCTTCTGAGAGGTCACATTTCAGAATATCTAAAGTCCGCAAACGCAACGGTTGAAACAACCTTTCCTGGAACTGTTCTATATGTACAGCATGATAAACAGAACCGCTACTGAAAAGCCTTTACATGAATTGCCGCCAGACTTAAGGATTTATTTGCAGGCTTAAAAGTAATAAACACATTGCATGATTAATAGTTCGACTCAAGAATAAAGAGTGTTGTAGCGATCAATAGAAATGAGAGATTCTTTAGAACATTAGAACCAAATGTCCAATGTCTTGGTTTTAAAGGTTCGCATCGACAATTCCAGTGTTGTCACTTCAATGATTTCCCAGAATCCAGATTATTCGTAGCTCCGTAACTGCCCATTTACCTCTTCAAAACGGGGCAACGCTGTAAATGCAACTCAAGGAAACGCAATGTTTCAAGCTGGCATTATAAAGAGTTCCGTGTACATCTTTAGGTGTGAACTGAAATAATAAACTGGAGAGTATCTTCCTGGGCTTGTGAAAGTGATAACTACTCTATAAAGTTGTGTAGATTGTACTCAGCTTCTCGGTGCCTCTCAGCTACAAACGTTTGAAGAGCAATGGAGAGAGATGGCAGTCTGTCCAAAATACATCCGTGAAAGCCATAACTTTCAAAAACTGCACAAACCCGAGGACCTGTCTGCTACGACTTTTGATGCAACAAGCCCTTAGACAACGGGGCAAGGGTGGCAAACTGTTCCTTGGTAAACGGAAAAACGTTCCACAGAACTGGATAGACACGAGGGTGTGCCGAGTAGGGTATTCACTTGCATATCCACCATACTAACAAGGGTGGGGTGGGGGTAAATCCCCATCACCAAAAGCCATATCCCATGTCATACCCAGTACTAACAAGACCAAAGTCATTACGCTCTCTTCTGCCACTATCCTTCTTCTGCCGTCCACCTCCACCTCGCCTGTCACCGCCTCCCTTGGGGCACTCGCGAGCAAAATGACCACTGTCACCGCAGTTGTAACAACCGCTGCCACCACCGCCTGCAAAATGAGCAACAGAAAATCAATGCTTTAAGCGGTCAAGCCTCACTCAGGACACAGTCCGCCCACACTAGATAGCACAGGCAACCCACGCCACCTGAACTTAGCTCAATGATGCAAAATAGCCCCAAAAGGATCCGATGAAGTTCCATCGCAGGGTTAATGACCAAAATTATTTAGGCTTGAACCTTCTCTAACTGTTGGCCCGTACTCATTTATAAACTGACCTGACTGAAACGTACTATCTTGGTCACAACACCAGTCAAGCGCACAGAAACTATCGTTATTGGCTAACAGACAGTGAGGATGGAAATTATTTAAAATTTCATGAAACACTGAATTGGCGTTCTGTCGATGTGTGTTGAAAAGTCGCTTAAAATCGTTCGTCAAGGTTTGTTCTCCTTCACTCGATATAATTATATTTCTTAAAAGTTATAGATGCAGTGTATAACAGAGGGCACTTTATCAAAATGGCTAGGGAGATTTGACAAAGAAACCAGCAAAATCCTAGTGTAATAACCCCATTTAAGCTGAGGATAGGTTGGTCTCTTCAATGCTGTGTTGTTTCCTTAGACAAGAAACTTTACCCCACATTGTCTCTCTTCACCCAGGTGTTTAAATTGGAACGGGTGACATACTGTTGGGCGTAACCCTGCGATGGACTAGCATCCCATCCTGGGGGGAGCAGCAATACTCCTAGTTGCTTCCTGCTGCAGAAACCAGCTAAGCTCCGGCCGTGTGGGCCACTTAGACTCGAAGTGCGACTTGACCTTACTTACATACCATCTAGATCAGTCAACTATTTTTACTATTATTTCGAGATGTAAGGACTGCAATCTGTCTAACAGTATCAAAATAAACATAATACAATACAATCTTATACTGTATCTATACCTCCGCCCCTGTCTCCCCTGTCTCCCCTCCCTCCTCCTTCACGATTGTAACCATTCCGTTCACGGAACTGCTCGTATCGCTGCGCCATATCTGCCAACTCATCGGGAACTTCCTGCAAACAGTGCAATAAACAGCGTAAAATTCAAAGAAATAGTCCCAAAGTTTCTGTGTTAACACTGAATAGTTAAATGATGATGTGGTTGACGAGTGGAAAGAAAACCACAACCGCCGGTGTCACTACGGACCGAAAGCCGACGAACGCTGCGACCAGAAATACGAGAAAAAGTTCCACGAAGGGACCATTTTTGAATCACCAACGGTTATATTAAGTGCTTAAATAAATAAACTGGGAGACAATGATATAGCCTGTGAACCGGCTCCTTAGTAGGAACACGGCAAGAATATCACAGCGAGCAAAAAGACCGGAAGAGGGAAAGACGCCTCCAAGCTTCGACCTTACTTGGTTATTGCCCGTGTCGTTCTATTTTCACCCAACAACTCACCAGGTTATCTTCTAGTCTACAACCACACGAAGAGTGGTGGCTAGGAAGCATGAAGAAACCAGGGAGAGAGAAGGCGACGGGGCTATTCCCAACCACGGAACCTTTTCAAAGGCTTCAAATGACAATACACTTTACTACAATGTACCTGATTGGCTTCCACCATGATATTGATCAGCTTATGTGCTTGTCTCCAGTCATCTCGTGTCACAAACGTTAGTGACGTACCCTTTTTCCTGAAATAAAGCAGACATCGTAAAGAACAGACCACAAGTAGTATGGTGCGACTGTGCAAGACACTGACGTACTCACCCTGCCCTTCCTGTGCGGCCGATTCGATGAACGTAGTCTTCTATGTTACGCGGAAAGTCAAAGTTGAGTACACACCTACAAAAATGGATGTATCAAAAAAAGTCTACATCTTGAATTTTCTTTGAAGTTAATACCGTTCTATCTTTTGACTTCTTTAGACAACTTCCTCAAGTTTGACCGCTTAAGAGGGATTGTAAATAAAATACTGTGGAGAGCAAGTTGCGGACAGGCTCTTATTTCTGGAACGCCGAGCGGAAAAAGCGTTTAGAAAGACGAATAAAAGTTTTATTATTGAATACACGTTGCAGTCTATTATAAATGTGCTGCAACCTTTGTGAATATGCTGTACATGTAGGATTGCCATTTGACCATATATATGCCGGCTGAAACTCGGTATGTTGTAAACAGTCTTCAATACATAATAGGATGTGACGGGGAGTTATCGATTTCTTCGATTCTCCGAAAATCTTCGTAAGCAGGCGGCCACGAGTATCTCGAAGTAGCGAGGAACCCCATCCTGTACGTCGCACGCACGCATCCGTCATGTTAGTCATGTTAAAGCAATTATTTCTATTTTCTCAGCACAGCACTGCGATTATTCTACGAGTCATAAACGAATGGATTTTTTTTTGTCAATGAATCAATATAGGATCAACAAGCTGCAGTTTGCTAACGACTTGAAACGGTGAGGAGAAGGTATCCATGAAAGCATCTGAGTGAATAGATGAATGTTAACGGAGTTTAAAGTGTATTTAGTGAACGGATGTACTGTACGGCAAAATCGAAGAGGAATGTTTCATGGTACATTGAAATCAACATGGCAAAATTATAGACACAATATATGAGAAAACCTGACTCACGTGACACCCCGGATATCCAACCCTCTTGAAGCTACGTCCGTTGCTATGAGAATTCTGGCTCTGCCGGTTTTGAAGTCATCCAGGGCCTGTTCACGGTCGGCTTGTTCCCTGAAAAAGGAAATTGGAAAAATAAAACAACTGCCTCTGTGTTGTTGGGAACAAGACATGCACATGAACTGTTCTATAAGTTTGTAACAATATAAGCGTTTTTTCATACTGTAGTTTGCTAATAGTGTACCATTCTAAGCTTCTCATTCATTACAAAGTTGCCTTGACTATTACGTAATAATTTTACTAAGAGCATGTTCACAACAGTGCACCACTCAAAACGTTTTACAAAAGACAAGCGAAAAGCGCCTATCAATTAAGGCATATGGTGCTTCATGTACAGGTCACACAATTTTCCCATGTCAACTGACCTGTCTCCATGTATACACTGAACGCCCTCCACACCTGTCAACATGAAGTCACTTGCAATGTCATCAGCTCTAAATGAAAACATATCCATTTACATGTAGGTCAGTCTTTCCAACTGCTGCCTATTGGTACAACTTGCACTAAAAATCTTTACTCATACACGAAATGCCCCAAGAAAAGATTAAGTAAAATCGTGGAGAGAGAGCAAACCACGTTTAGTTATAAGTGCCTTTGTGAACAGAACTCAAGAAAGTTAACCTAAGGCTTTAAAAGATCAATCCATACCCAAATATCCTTTGCTTCAGTGTCAGATATGGTTTGGGGGCTTCCCACTTTCCCCTTGCATCATTTTTCCCAGCTCAAACACCATCTTTTCTCAATAATCCCCACAATCTAAACACCTCTAACAGGCTACATTATTTATGAAGTAATATGTCAAAAACGAGGGCGAGTGCTTTATCACGGGTTCCAAATACTGAGAAACAGATGAAAGCACGAGGCCGCAGGCCGAGTGCTTTCATCTGTTTCGAGGTATTTGGAACCCGTGATAAAGCACGAAGCCCGAGTTTTTGACATGTCTTCTCAAATGAAACAATAAGAAATTAATCTCATTAAAATGCAAATGTTTGATCTCAGATGAAAAACATGTTTCATCTCAGATGAAAACCTGGTGGTGTTTCATCTGGTGTTTCATTGGGGTATCAAGATTCATCCACCTGACCGAAATGGAGGTCATTTATTGGCTTTTGACTGCATGAATTATTAATGAGTTTGAGAATAGCTGGTCAAATTGACCGTCTGTGAACACAACTTTGCCCAGCTGCTTTTAACATCTCAATCAATAAAAGAACATAATCCAAGTACACTATCCTGCCCAGGTGCAATAACCTCTTGCCCAACTGTTCAAAATCTCAATGAAACCTCTGCTACATGTAGAGTCAGGTTTGGTATTATAACAGATAGTCTGTTATAATTTTCTAAAGTAATTGGATAGATTAGTCAGAAATAATCCTGACTGGTGCAATGCGCTAGCCCAGGATGGTATCTTACTTGACTTTCTTGCCAACAAAAATGAGCACTTTGTCATGGACACTCATTCCAGCAATAAAATCAAGAGTCTGGGAGAAAACAAACAAAAACAAAAAAGCAAAAGACAATAATTAGTATCAAGGGATAAATCTTTGTTTGCTAGTTACATCTAGTAGTGATCATGAAGTCCTCCTTGGGATACCTACATGTTATCCCACTGTAATGTTCCATGGTACATCGAAATAAATTTATTGTAGTATACAATGTAGCTCTTCAAGTATGGCACATGCAGTTGCAATGTATGTACATTAATTTACCATACTTAGAATGGGAAATACATGCACATCCCTTACATGACTGAAATATACAGTATGCTTCCTATTTTACAACAAATGAGAGGTCTGCAAAGAATTAAATGACATAATTATTTGACCTTCTGGTGCAGCGAGGAACTGCCCATAATGCTGCTGCTGGAGATGATGATGATGATGATGATGATGATGATGATGACATTGACAATGATGACAACAACAACAAGATATACCAGTAATAAAATACAAGACACTAACAGGTCAAACATACTTACCCTTTCTTTCTTATCTTCTGGATCTAAAATTTCCACCAGTTGAGTAACATTGTGGCAGGCCTAACAAGGCAAATTCAACAAATTATCAGCACTGTCTAACCCTTTAAGCCCTAACAGTGATAAGCATCAAATTTCTCCTTGTAATATCAATGCTGATTCAACCCCTGAGGTCATGAGAATTAAGGATATGATCACCCAAGGTGAATTTTCTTGATATTTTAATAACTTCTCCCCAGTACTAAGAAAAGTATGGAGACAAGACAGGAGAATTTGTTCTTTGATATTAGGGGTAAATGGGTTAAAGGTCTAAAAGGAAGATGTATTGTCAGATTGACTGCCACAAATTCCATGATTTAATTAATAATCCAGTGTTCAGTCTACAGTTGTAGGTAAAATAATTATTGCAGTGTTGTTTTTGTTGTTAATTTGTTCAGTTATCTGCCTTTTTTAGAACTCTTGCTTTCAGCAATAAATGATGTGAATTTATGTTTAATAATTCTATGGAAATGTTGTGAATTTTAATGTCCAGCGGATTTCAAACCTTGTCTTTAGCGTAAAGATGTACCTAGAACATGATGGCTTATACTCTTCATGTAGGTTCCCATTTATATGTCTGAATTACAAAGAACACAGTAAAATGTCAAGGCCAGGGGTGCATTTCTTAAAACTCCCGAAAAGTATTTGGGTCCAAGAAACATTTTTCAAACCTGTTTCTCATTGATTGGTTCTTCATCTTGTAAAGTTTTCAATGTTTTAGCTTTCAAAATTGTTAAAAACTGAATTTCTGGCAATGAAAATTTTGCCCATATTTTAACAGTTTTTCCAAAGGTAGCCCAAGCTCGAAATATGAGCGCTACTTACGCAACAGTTGAAAAATATAAGGATTTGTATGGGAGAAAAACAGTTTATTTTAGAGGCTAAAAATATGAACGAATTTTTAAATAAAAATCACCCACCTTGCTTCTCTTGTGTATTTCTTGCCTCCTATGTGGTTTTTAGGGCGATTTAGCGCGATTCCAGTGAGTTTTAGTTCCATACAAATCCTTATATTTTTCAACCGTTGCATAACTAGGGCTCATATTTCAAGCTTAGGCTACCTGTGGTTTTTCAGGCCCAAAATGCTTTTGCGACTGTTGAGAAATGCATGCCATGCACGTCTAGATTCAATTGCTTCAACAAATTATGTACACTGTATGTACAACATTATCACTGATACACTTACATTTAAATCCAGTGAGCCCACAAAAACTCTCACAGGATCTTTCATATACTGATCAGCCATTCGCTGAACACCTTTAGGCCATGTGGCACTAAAAAATAAAGGAGCAAAGACTATGATATTCTGGAAATTTCAGATACAGTCAACTCTCGCCTTGCGGACACCTTGCTATTATGGACACCCTGATAATATGGACAGCAACTAAATCCCTGACAGAAATAAATTACAGACGTACAACTGAAAAAAAAAAGTCCTTCTATTACAGACTCACATTACTAAGGGCACTAACTCCCAGTCCCAAGGGTGTCTGCAATAAATGGAATTGACTGTATAATGTAATAGGCTTCTTGTTGACACAACACTACAAAGTGGACTCTATGTGTAAGCTATCATTGGGCTGTTACTTAATCCAGTGAAACACAGAACTCTAACCAGTAGCTGCAACTAAACTTTGAAATCTGTTACCTCTTATGTAGAGGTAGCAACAATTTTTTGTGTTTAATTTTTGAAATGCTCAGATTAGAAAGAAAAGATTGACCTTAAACACTTAAGTGGATTATATCAGCAAGAAACTTTTTGTTTAATTATCAAGTTTCTTACGTTCTCATGCTCAAATTTAATTCACTTGTACCTTTGTCACATATACGTTTCTGTATATTATTATAATATGCCAGCTACAGTATGTTAACATCTTCACAATTGACAATGATGACATGAAGTCATTGAAACATCAAATGCCGAGAAAATCTTGAACGTACAATTTTTATAGAGTGATTTTACTTGACCCATGAAACAGAGAATAACAACTAGTACCAAATAGCTCAGGTAAACAAAACAAGACAATGGAATTAGTGCATAATAGCATGTACACTGTAGTAGCCTTCTACCTATTTCACGGGTTAAGTAAAATCACTAATGCTCATAAGGTAATGTTTACAGTAATGTTGATCTCAACTTTTGTATGTTCAGTGTACTTCCAAAAAAAAGGTCAATAGGTCAATGAAACATGTACCAAAATCACAACTCAAAATCACAGTACTTCACACTGTCCCACACCTGGTCATAATAGTCTGCCTGTCAGGTCTGATATCAAGCAGTATTTTCTTTATTTCTGGTTCAAATCCCATGTCAAGCATCCTGTCTGCCTCATCAAGAACCTGAAACAGAGTAAAACATGGTACAGCAATGAGCAATGAAAAAAACAAGATCACAAAGGAGGTATAAATTACAAGTAAGTTAAGTTTTTCAAACAAACTCCTAATGATTTGAACTTGTTAAGCCTGTATTTCAACGTGGCCAAACTAGCTACAAATTAAATTGGTTAGAATGGCATGCATTCATGTTAAGAAAGGCAATCTGAATGGATTGAAAAATTCACTGTTGTGTGTTTACATTCTCCATTTAACCTTTACTGGAACAAAATGGAAATGAAAATATTACAAATGTATGTTTTGCAAAGTTAGAATGCAGTTGGACAATACTCTTACCAAATATGTGACACTTTTGACATCCATAATTTCATTCATAAGGAGGTCATTCAATCTACCAGGGGTGGCTTATGAAGAGAGAAGCATAATGACATTAGTACAAGCAAACACAGATGTAACATTTGTGTTATGGCAACCAAGCGAATAACAGAGTGTAAGGTAAAGTTACACGACAAGCCTAAGTGGCCATAGAGCCGGAGCATAACCTTGTTTTTGAAGCATGAAGCAACTGGGAGTATTGCGTCTCCACCCTGGATGGGAAGCTACATTGTAGTCTATCGCAGGGTTACCCCCAGCAGTATGTCACCAGTACCCATTTATATACCTGGGTGAACAGAGGCAATGCCTAGCCTAGAACCACCAACTCTCTGATCTTCCAATCATCTTATTAAAACTCCAACCCTAACTGCTACACTGACCGCTACCTTAGTTTATTCCATTTCTGCTGTCTTTTATAGTACATGGGTTTAAGTTTTGTAAACATTCATCACAGAACAAAAACTCAATTGATGCCCGTTTAATTTGTACATAACAATGTACAACCAGTCTGACTTCTTTTTTGTTTTTGACAAATGTCACCATGTACAAGCATGCAAAATTTTATTTTTATGTTCTTTTACATCCATTTTGTACCAGCAAGCATGAGCTTACCAATTACAATTTCCACTCCTTTCTGCACCACTTGAATCTGGCCCTTGCGGCTTCCTCCACCATACACACAGACACTGCAAACAACAGTATTAGGCAGATTACAGTTACAGCCTGTACAAGATGGGAAGCAAAGTGACTTAATGAAACGTCAGACAACTATGGACTAGAAATACGTGACTCGCAAAACCTCGCGAGGCGGGGGCTGGGTGGAAAGCCCTCTTTACTCGTATTGTAGCATCAAACGAGGAGATTAAGAGGCGCATAAGAATTTTTTTTGATGAGCATGGTGTTTTTGTAGTTCCACGGGCTAGTTTGCGGTTGAAAATCTATTTCTGACGCGACATAATGTACAACAGGTGTGCAGCGCTGTCGTGTTCGATGAATTTATTTCCCACGGAAAATTATTGACCGCGGCCACAAAACGTGTAATTTCTTTAATGCACTCTTTCACAAAAAAGATTTCTAAAAGAAAGGGAAAAGATTCTGAAGAGATAGTTCTGTGTCCAGTGAATACTGATGAACATTGCAGTTGAAATTTGATCATGCACGCATATTTTTTCCATGTATGCAAATTTTGCTCCAGACAACGCCAGACAGTCTGACGTCATTGTGCGGACACCTTCAAAGATATAAACATATATAGACATATATAAATATATTTTTCGCTCGAATTCGCGCGGCTTAGCTCGAAGCTAAAAATGTACCTTTGAACACGACATTCGCTTGCCATCTAACTCCAAAACAGCAAGCGGGACTAACCAAACTGGTAGGACAGAGGTGCATAGTGAAATGTAGTATGCAAGGAATAGAGGTGGAGGCATTATGGGACACCGGGTCCCAAGTTTGTGTATCGCGGGCATGGAAGGAGGCTTACCTTCCCCTGGAAAAATTAAAAAGTGTTGGTGAATTGTTAGAAGATGGGCAGGGATTGAGTTTGGAGGCTATGAATGGGACTGACATTCCCTTCGATGGCTGGATCGAAGTGACATTTAGACTATCTGGGGACTCGGATGAGCTGACCGTACCAGTGCTAGTGGGACAACAGGAACAGGAGTTACCCATTATTGGATTCAATGTGATAGAGGAGATTTTGAAGAAACACAATGGAGACCCCGTAGGTGTTTCTGAAAATATAATTCGACAATCTTTCCCCTCAGTTCACTATTCCAAATTGGGGACATTTGTCAATATTGTTCGCACAAGGACTCAAGATGCTGGCACATCTGTAGTCAGGGTTGGCAAGAAAGATGTTGTGGTTCCAAAGGGACAGTCAGTTAGAGTTAAGTGTCGTGTCCACCTCGGGCCTGTTGCAGAAGAATTGCCGATAATATTTGAGCCAAAGGAAGAAGGCGATCTCCCGGAGGGACTTCAATTATCTGAGGAACTGAGTAAGATAGCCCCGGGCACATCCAGCCAGGTTACAATCTTAGTACATAACAACATCGATAAGGACATCCTGCTGAAACGAAGAACCGAACTAGGTCAGATTCAAATGGTTAAGTCAGTGTTACCTATTCCGAAGCCGCCAGACCAGGAGCACGTCCAGGAAGGAGATTCAGTTGATGTTTCCCCATCAGAGGAACAAGCACAGGAATTGTGGGACCCGCCTGTTGGCCTTAGCCATTTGGAAGAAGAACAGCAATCCATTGTTCGCCAAATGTTACAGGAAGAGGCTGATGCATTTGCCAGAGACGAGAATGAAGTTGGGTGCATTGATAATTTGGAATTGGAAATCAATCTAAGTGATGACCAGCCTGTGCGAAAGAACTATGTGTCCATTCCAAAACCTCTTTACGGAGAAGTGAAGGAGTATATAGAAGACTTGATCAATTGCAACTGGATCAGCAAGTCCCACTCGGCATATTCTTCCCCCATGGTTTGTGTTCGGAAGAAGGATGGTAGTTTACGATTATGTATTGACTATCGAGAACTTAACAGGAAAACTTACCCTGAGCGCCAGCCAATCCCACGGATACAGGATATTCTGAATGGGCTGGGGGGTAATAAGTGGTTTACTGTTCTCGACCAAGGGAAGGCATATCACCAGGGCTTTGTTGCGGACAAGAGCCGACCCCTTACCGCATTCGTCACCCCTTGGGGGCTATATCAATGGAACAGGATCCCATTTGGTTTAATGAATGCCCCCGCAGCCTTTCAGCGATGCATGGAGGAATGCTTGCGCGGATTACGTGACGATATCTGTATTCCATACCTCGATGATATTCTAGATTATAGCCGAACATTTGAAGATCATGTCAGAGATGTTCAGCGAGTACTGCGCAGACTTCAGGAACATGGGATTAAATTAAAACCATCCAAGTGCAATTTCTTCCAGCAAAGGGTCAGATATTTAGGTAGGATCGTGTCAGCTGATGGTTACTCTTTGGACCCGGAGGATACAAAAGCAGTTCAGAAGTTGAAAAGTGAGAAACCAAACACTGTGGGGGACATCCGCAAGTTACTCGGATTCCTGGGGTACTACAGACAGTACATTCCAGACTTCTCACGCATCGCCAAACCCCTCTATGACCTTATGGCCGTATCGCAGAGTGCTAATCAAGGTGGTAAATCTAATGCTACAGTCGGGGGAAAACAACAGCTACCAAATAACCACAGGATCAACTGGTCAGACGATCACCAGGAGAGATTAAACTTGCTAGTTGACTGTGTAACAAGACCACCAGTGATGGCTTTTCCCGATTTTTCCAAACCATTTGTACTGCATACGGATGCCTCTCATGAAGGCCTGGGCGCCGTGTTATACCAGGAGCAGGACAGGAAGTTGAAAGTTATCGGTTACGCATCAAGGACCCTAACCCCAGCAGAGAAAAACTATCACTTGCATGTGGGAAAACTGGAGTTTCTGGCTCTTAAATGGGCTGTGACTGAAAAATTTCGGGATTATTTGTATTATGCTCCATCATTTGACGTCTATACAGATAATAACCCTTTAACGTACATATTAACTTCCGCGAAACTGTCTGCTGTTGGACATCGATGGGTGGCAGAGCTAGCTGACTTCAATTTTTGCCTGCGATATAGACCTGGGAAAACTAACATTGATGCAGATATACTATCTCGCCTACCGATAGACCCGCGAGAGTACATGGATAGCTGTACTGCTGGAATGGACAAGGAAGCCATTGATGCAACGATCCAGGGACTAACACACCAGAGAGCGGAAGAGATTCCGTGGTTGACTGCAGTCTCTGCGAATATTAGTATTGCAGACCAAGAACCCATTGTCAGCGACTTAACTCTTACACAATTGGTACCGGGAGAAATTCAGCGAGCTCAGCGGGAAGACTCAGTCATTTCACAAATCATGCAATTCAAACAACAAGGATATCCCCCTAAGTTGACAGGCGGCAGGACCAGGGACAATGAGATGTTTTGTTATATAAGAGAATGGAATAATCTTCACATTTCAGCAGACGGAACTCTGTGGCGCAAAACCAAGAATCGACAACAGTTAGTTCTTCCCCTAAAGTTCAGACAACTCGTTTACCGGGAGCTACACACTGAGATGGGTCACCTGGGTGTTGACCGAGTGTTAGATTTAGCTAGGTCCAGGTTTTACTGGCCCCGCATGCAACAGGACATCACTTATTTCATTACAAACAAGTGCAGCTGCATTCGGCACAAGAAACCAAGTACATCAGTTAGGGCGCCTATGGAAAGTATCACCACTACAGCACCCTTTGAAATGGTCTCGATCGATTTTCTTCACCTGGAAAAGAGCCAAAGAGGATTTGAGTATATTTTACTCGTAGTTGATCACTTCACAAGGTATGCTCAGGCTTACCCTACTCGAAACAAGACAGCACGTACTGTAGCCGAAAAACTTTTCAATGACTACATTCCGAGGTTTGGGTTTCCAGCTCGCCTCCATAGCGACCAGGGTGGAGAATTTGAAAATCAGCTCCTGCGTCAATTAAACAAGTTAACTGGTGTCTCCAAGTCTCGCACAACGCCGTACCACCCCCAAGGGAATGGACAAGTGGAAAGGATGAATCGCACGTTGTTGTCAATGCTCAGGACCCTTCCCGAATTGAAGAAGCGCAAATGGGACGAATCACTTAACAAGATGATTCATGCATATAACTGTACCAAACATGAGGCTACTGGATTCGCGCCATATTATCTGCTGTTTGGTCGTAATCCAAGACTACCCATCGATCTTATATTTAACTTCAATCAGGACAATAATGGTCGAGTTGACCATAATTCCTATGTGCGCAAGTGGCGGGAAGACATGGACGAAGCATGTCAGATTGCTCAGAAGACTGCAAAGAAGGCTGCTAGACGTAGCAAAGATTACTATGACAGGAGAGTGTCAGGCGGAGTGCTTCAACCCGGGGACCAAGTGCTGGTTAGAAATTTAGCCGAACGGGGCGGCCCTGGAAAATTGAGATCACACTGGGAAGAGACCATCCACGTCGTTGCTGAAAGATTGGGAGGGGATAGTCCGGTTTACAGACTCAAGCCAGAGAATGGGCGTGGTCGCGCAAGGGTGCTCCACAGGAACTTACTTTTGCCTTGTGATGCGCTGGAACTTGGAAGCTCAGTAGTTGAACCTGTTCATCAGGCCAGGAGAACCATCACGAGCTCCGCATTGCCACCAAAGACAAGTGATGGGCTGTCCTCAGAGGACGAGAGTGATGACCTAACAGAAACCAGATTAGTGGGATATTCACAAGAAACCGGATCATCAAATTCATCATGCTCGGAGCCAAATGAGCCCCTAGACCAGGCCGAAATTGTTCCCACTACAGATGTGGACCTCATCATCGGGAGTGAGAATAGGTCAGTTGACGAGGAATTTTCGGATCTTGATGTCAGCACCGAGGAGAGCGTGTCAACCCGACCACAACGTCAGTGTAGGCCACCACAGATCTTCACGTACAACTCCCTAGGAAACCCGGAGTACCAGCGTGTCAATCCATTGGTTAACTACGTTCAGATGCCGTGGACATCGCCACCGGCTTTACCTGTTCCCTATCATGGACCTTTCTACTATTGGACCTGGCCACAGGTGCCTTATTTACCACTTTCCTATTGCTGACTATTCCGGGAAAACCAGTTGCGTCATCCAGGACCCAAGGTTGAGGATTATGGATAAGAGATTTTGTATGATTTCTTCGCATGAGAGGACTATGTAACATTGACCTTAACTCTCAGTTTAGTTTGTCATTTTTTTTTCTAGCGTTTCGTTCGTCCATTTGTTTTGGAGGGGGAGTGTGTAGAGCGTGTAGAGCGTGTGACACGCGTGTGAGTGGTGCGTGACGCGAGATTGTCTATACCGTGAAGAATGCCGGGAAGAGCGAGGACGAACCATGTGCTCATGGCTGATGTAATCGGACAGTACGCAGTTTGTACTTGTAATAAAACGTCGTTTACAGTTTAAGCTTGTGGAGTGTGTAACACTCGGGCCGGCTCGGCCCAACAAATTTATTAACCTCGCTACGCTCGGGCCTTCGGCCCTCGCTTCGCGAGGAATAAATTATACAGCAAGAGCTCTACCAACCTTTTAATTCCTCGGTAATGAAACTTCTTTACTTCAGACTCAATTTGTAGGGCAAGTTCTCGAGTAGGTGACAATACCAATACTGTTGGACCACCTCTTTGGTTACGAGGTCTGAAATAACGTCATAAATAGTTAAATAACCATGGCATTGCATGTGATACAAATTTGTGATTACAATGAGCAAGACTAGTCTCTCTTTCCTCAAACACTGCTGCTTAACCCTTGGAGAAATAAATTATGTTCCTGCCCCAAAACATTACAACATGAAGATAATTAGAGTATAAATTACTCACGTTTGTTGTCCATCAATATGTAAAAAGGCAGGAAGAAGGAAAGCTAATGTTTTCCCTGTGCCCGTCTGTTGATGAAAAGAAAAAGGTACAATATATGTATACAACAACAGTGGCAATAACAACAATTAAAGGACACATTGGATGAAAAATTGGAAGGAATTTAAACTGGTTTAATTAACACAACAGACTTTGCAGTTGATCTTTTGTGATCATCCAAGACAGAATATTCCATCAAACAATTCACATTCAGAGACAGACCTGCCATAATGCAGAGTGGTTCTAACTTTAGAGTCAATGGATGGAATCCTAAAGTGTGACCATTCACCCGAACAAGCTACTGAGCAGTACTTTCCTGTGGTGCCATTTGTTATATTGTACAAGGTGTTTCTAACTTTTCAGTCAGTACATGTAGGTGAAATCCTAAGTGTCCTAATAGAAGTATATTAGAATTTGGATGTTTTTTGTACAGTTATGGACTCTAGACAGCTTAAAAAACTGCTGTTGGTGTCTGTAGTCTTATAACCTGGGGGCCAGATTCACAAAGGCCTCTTAACTTAATATTTACCCTAAATATTCTTTCTTCGCTTTTGAAGAAACAATACTTACAAAACCTGTTAACTTAGGAGGTCTCCATGGATACGACCCCTAAGAAGATGCCTTCATCAGAGTAGGAGAAAAGAGGATTTGAGCTGAAGTCTATTGCTTTACAAATCGGTCAGTGTAAAATGGAGACTGCAGACTGCAGACTGGGGGTAAAATGCAGACTCGGGGTAAAATGCAGACTAAATTATAAAGACTGAGACTATCTTTTTAAAGTTAAAACACTCGAGGACTGGGTCGCGACCTCACAAGTCCTTTTTGCCATAAAACTGTCATAAAATTAATATCCTTTGATCGGCCCCCACGTTCGTTCGCCATGTTGTTTTTTTACTTCACAAACCGCAATCACCGGCTCCCGGGCGCAAATTCCAAGCCCACAGTAATTTGGCCGGCAGTAAATATTTTGTGTAACGCAATCATAACGCAAAATAAACTCAGTGGTCTTCGATTGAATTGAACTCAAATTGAACTCTTCTGGACCCTGTCTTTTCGGTTGGAAAATCAAGTTCACGTCAAAGCATTCGGTTTGCAAGTGACGTCATTGCCGTCATGAAAGTTTTCTCAAAGGCTTCTTTTGTTTGTTCCACCGATGTGGCCGGCTCTTCCTTGTCCAGTGAATCTGTGGAATCTGCAGGTAAATTGGCTACAATTTCCACAAATTTTAACATTGAAGTAAAAGACGGACCAAAATGAAAACAGTTCTCACGGTTTAAAATGAATGAATACTTTCCGGGATACAACTTGCCCAACTGAACAAAAATAAATTTTAATTTAGTTTGCATTTTACCCCTGGTCTGCAGTGTTCAGCCTGCATTTTACCCCGAGTCTGCATTTTACCCCCAGTCTGCAGTCTGCATTTTACACTGACCGCTTTACATATCCAGCTTCAGGTCAGGCCCCAGTTGTTCAAAGAGCAGATAACTTAATCTAGCAGATAAGTTGCTATCCAGCGCATAAACTGTATTGGTTGGAGTACATTTTCTCCCCTGGATAGCGATTTCTCCACCGGATAAAGTTATCTGCTTTTTGATCAACTGAGGCCAGATCGGCAAACATGAATCTGGGGCACTGCACGCATACTAAAGCTGTTATATGTCATAGTAACTTGTACAAAAAGTATACCTGAGCAATGCCAATCAGATCCATCCCGGACATGATGACAGGCCATGACTGGCACTGCAATTACAAAAGCACACAAAATAGTTTGCTTCAAAAATCATAAGACATATTTGATTTGGCAGTTTTAAGACTGTTTAATCTCATTAAAAGAGTTTATTCATAGCATGACAAGTCACACATGCATGTGCAAAGAAAGCTAAGTCTTGTGTTCTTCAACTCTGAGAGCTGATGTTGAGTGACTGCCCTACAAACATGTATATAACAAAGGGGCATTTACCGGAATCATCCAATAGGAAATTTTGATATTGCATGGTATATTTATTCACATCACACTACATGTATATGTTGCGGTTTAAAAATTTTTTTGGTTTAAAATTTTTCAAAAGTTCTAGTTTCATTTCTATTTCCCTTTGTGCAGTATTCATCACCATAATCCGAGACAAAGAAAAATAAAAATCAAACTGGTTTGAAATTTTTTAAACCAAAAAATTAAATTTGAACCACAACATACACACCTGTAAGGCTTAGAAGGCAATGCCTTATGAGCCAAGTTGTAGTGCAGTTGTTAATTAACTGCGAGTGTAGCTCACAATAATGCATATTTGTGGTTATGAATTCGCAAACAATAAGAAATGTTTACTTTAAATTGTATATTACTGTAAATAAATTCATTTCCCAGGGAAGACCAAATTACACCTACATGCAACATCAAACCAGTCAAAAGTACCTGAATTGGCGATGGTCTTTCAAATCCAGCTTTGTTGATCTCGTCCATTATCTCAGCTGCAAATTCCAAAATTCAAAAAATTAATTAAAAGCAAAATTAAAAGAAATGGTTGTTCACTATCACAGAACAAAAATACATGTAGCAGCCAGAAAACCTGTAATCAAACCACAAGTGAACTCTGACTGGATACATGTAAGTGATTGCAAAGCCAATAATAAATGTAAGTTACACTGTCTTGTGTGTCGCACTACTGTAGTGGCAATCAAAAAGAGCAGGCATTTACTCTTACCAGTTGATTCTATCATGCAAGTGGATTTGAAAACATTTTCAAAATTGTGGATTTAATCAGACAAATGTTTTTAATACAGGTTTAATTTGTTAAAAACAAAACTCAAAGTCAGAGCAAACCTGTAAATAATTTTATGAGAGAAAATTTGAAATTAAAATGAACTTCTTAAGTCTAATAACAGGCAGCATCCCAACTATAGCGCAAATGCTTTCAACGCCATTCTCACCCAGTTATGCACACTTAGTTAAATTGTACTTGACAAGGAACTAAATGAATAAATGTAAGACGCTGGGGACTTACGGTAATCAACATAAGCTTCCTTGAATGTTCTTATGGGATTGGGAATAGCTCTGTCTTGAACAGACTCTCCATAGTTTTCCACAATGATCTTGTTGTTGTCAAACCTATACATGCAATATAATATGCAGTCAAGACATGAAGTACTTTGTACATCCATTACATGTAGCTAACAACTATGGAACACGGGTGGGGCAATCAGTTGGCTATGCATTCATGTATGATAACACCAAGTGGTATTGAGTGGAACAATGTTGCTTTATTATTGAGACAACTTCTTAAAATTTACAAGGAAGCTTAACCAAGAGAAAACTATCTGTACAAAGGACACCTGTGAAGAAATAGTGACCTTAGCCAATTAAGTACGTTGGATGAAATAGAAATTTAATACATTGTAGATCACACAACATGGAGAAGCATACATGTTCAACTGTTTGCTGCCATTATGGTCAAATAACTTGTGTCAAAGAAAACAAAATTCATCTTTGTGTTTGCAAGCTTCGCAGGATGTCAAGGCAGATTCACGACCTTAAAATTTACCCAGATACATTTTAGAACTCATTAAAAGTCTGTAACAAACAATACATGGAAGTGCACATGAATTGCATAATTTAATTGGTGAGCACAAAGTGTACAGGTACCTGAATTTCTCTACCTCCTCTTCATCCATATTTGCAACTGCAGGTTGCTCTCTATAGAAGACTTTCTTGATAGGAGGAAGGTCTGAACATAATGAACAAAAAATATACTGACATTGCAAGTGTGCAACGGAAAGAAAAAAAGATTCGATACAATTTAACCCATTGATCACCAGCCGTTTCCAGAGGTTTTCCAATATTCGGCTAAATTTGCAAAGTGGTTATTTCCACCCCATGTGCAGTAAAAATACACAACTTATAAGGCAAAAAAAAAAACAACAACAACAACAACACCCCTTTGGTCCAAAATAGTTAAAATAACTAATTATTATGGAATAAAATAAACTAGTTACCAATTAAACATTTTCCAGAAAACAAACTTGAAAGTAAAAATTTCTGGCAAACTTTTGTATCATTATAGTTTTCTCATTTCAGAGTATTTTAAAAAAAACACACTTAACAGAGAAAAATATATTGGTGGAGTACATGATGTCTAACGTATTTTCAAGGGAAGAAAGAGAAGAAGTTCCCAAGTCCTTTCCCAGATTAATGTCCAACTCCTTCAACTATACCTCCCAACCCTTTGTTAGCTGGTCTTGTATCATAAAATTCTAAATTCAAATCTCAGCCTGTTATCCAACCTCCTGTTATAGCCTTCTGTTTTTGTTGTCCAAGCTTCCTCCCCTTGACCCATTATAAAATCATATTGTGCTTTTTTTTTTATTAATTAATTCAAAAAGGGCTACAGAGTAGTCACAAGAACCATTGTGGATGATTCATGAGTTGAACTTCTGTGACCACAAGTGGTCTTCCCCCTCATGGGAGTTCAACTCATGAAACATCCATAGTGATTCTTATAACTATATCTGTAGCCCTATGGATTACACTTGAAAAGGTTTCACAAGTAGTGATTATATCCTACATGGTCAGAACAGTAGCTACACCTTAGTATTGGACTAAAAGAACAATAATTAATAATTTCAATTCATTTTACCTGCCCATCGTGCTGCTTCTCGTTCATCTTTCTCTGCACGTAGCTTTGCCCATGGAATGGCTTTAGGAGGAGGAGGGGGTTGGTGGCTAAAGCACAACAGACAAAAATTAATTTAATTAATAAACTAAAGCTGTTGCTACAGACAGATACTTTAACAGTAATAATAATGAAAGATACTTAAAATTTTCTCTTCAGAATTGAAGCTTCAAACAAAGTAACAAAACTCTCCAAATCTTAAACCTCCAAAGACACCAACAGTTCCTAACATGAGAGTTACAAACAACATTATACCAAAACCCACTTTAAATGAAAATTTAAACATGATTTCACAAACATGTAGGTATATGTAGTTCAAGAAAGATAGTACCTGTAACTTTTTTATGAGAGTATATAGTATATAGGTTGATTGTGCAGTACCAGACAATATCCATACTCCTCCCACAGAAGGTTTTTTGTTTTGCACCCCCCTCCCCCCAGTTTAGCTTCATACTTTTCTTCTAAAAGCTTGGCTTTTAAGATCTCCCCTCCCCCCCACCCAGGAATTTCCAATGACCTTCCATGGGGTGGGTATGGATTTTTTCTGTAACTGCACATTAGAGAAAACACACCTTTCATGGGTGCCACCATTTTCCATGGACAGACCTATAGGATAAAAAATGTACCACTGTGTGAATCTTGAATCATCACATTTCTTTGTTTGCAGGGTTGTAGCTAAGAAATTTGTCTGTCGGTTAGCTGAGAAATTGAGCCGGCTAAAGAGGGTGCGAAGTGCCTTCTGCCGTCGGCGGAGCCGACGGAGGGGTAGTTATGGGAGGGGGTCGCCCCCTCCCATTAGGGGGGTATGGGGGGGCCTTCCTCAGGAAATTTTGAAAATTTTAATTCAATTTGGTGCACTCAGGTGAAATCTAGGGGCTTTTTAATGCCAAAAGAAACAACCATTAAAGAGAAGGTCAGCTGTGGTGCCGCAGTTTGAAACGTGTGGTACAGAGATTCACCATGAATTTATTCAACATTTTCTCCCTCGCTTTGACGTTTCCATATTTCCTTCGTGTGGTTTTCGTTGTTTGGCGTTCCTTGAACTCTCTACCAGGTCTGTTCACTATGCCCCTAAGGAGAATGACAGACCTTCTGAGCAGACAGTGCTTTGTTTTACTTTCGTCAATCTATGCTGTTTTCTTAATTCTCTTTTTGGTGAGCTTACTAGAAGAATAGTTCTTTATTTAAACACGGTAAAATCCATCAGGAGTATAAAAATTAGAAATAACCTAACTCTCCTAAACAAAATTCAAAACCTAACTACAGCTAATCTAATCTAACTAAAACCCGTTTTTCATGAATGCTGTGTATACTCTAACATTAAAAATGAAAATACGTGCGTAAGATTTTCAATATTTACTTAAGTTCTTAACATTAAAGTAATGAGAACAAAAGCTACAACGCTTCCCATTCGTTCCGAAAAGATAAGTGCTTTTAAGTTTGCGCTAGACTATCAGAAAATCGATTCTTATAAACGCTTAGAACTGCAAACAAAAGAGCTGTCCACTCGGTCGTTCAACTGTTCATCCAGTTTCGCGGGTTCGTTCACTCACTCGGTTTCTCGTTCGTTCGTTTTCACCGGCGAGCACTCGGCGGACCATTTACGTTTCTGGTTTTTGGTTTCTGGTTTGTTCAGTTGTTCCTCCGTTTGCCCAATTCTTCTTGCTATTCATGAGCATACACATGTTATAAACAATAAAATTTAAGCGATTAAAAGCTGTATTAAAACATTACGAAGAAGTTCCTTCATGTTTTTTTTTTCTCTGTCATGCGACAGAGAAAGGCTTCTTCTTTCTCCGATCTGACACAAATACCTGGTAACAAACTCGTTCCCAATCTTTCACAACGCCTTGAATGCGGGGGCTACCAAGCTTCGTGTTGACAAGATGGCGGACGCAGAAGACGGAAAGAGGACACGGTAAACAAGTTCTCAAAACAAGACTTTATTTCAATTAATTTATGGCATCGATACTCAAGACACTCAAGGTAGTCAGGAGTTTATTCAACCTTTTCACTTAAAATATATTATTCTAAATCGAATAATTACTAGTGGGTAACTAAAGAACTGTTCATTGCCCTTTGAACCGAGTGTTTGCCACCCAAAATTCAGCCGGCGATGACCTCTTTCCCAGCCGGCGAATTTCGCCGGCAGCCGGCGCTTAGCGACAACCCTGTGTTTGACAAGGTTAAAGACAAAGTTTGAGCCAGGCCCAAGATTATAAAAAATCAATACAGTAATTTACATTAATTAGGAAATCATAAGTATTATTGTTGCGGTTCAATTATTTTTATCTTGGTTTAAATTTTATTTTTCATTGTTTCAAACTCATTATCATACATTACCATGTACCCAAGAACAATAGGAAGATAAAATTTAAAAAAAGGATAAATTTGAACCACAGCATTAACATCCCCATCTAAAGAGTCCACCACATTATACATAAAGACTTCCAATAATAATCATCTTCCAAATGATGGGTTTCTTGTTCATTCTAGGCGCAAGGTGGAAGGAGAAACATGAGAGGTTTTTGATCTTCATCAAAACATCTGCAGAGGTTCTAGTCAGATCTTCATTAAAAAATCTGCAGAGGTTCTAGTCAGATCTTCATTGAAAAATCTGCAAAGGTTCTAGCCAGAACCTCATTGAAACATCTGTAGAGCTTCTAGATCTTCATCTATTCTTCGCAAAAACTTTGCTCCTCTATAGCTGAAGAGCACATTACAGTAGAGCAACAAAGAAAACTCTGCTTTCAGTACTTAATTACCTCCCATGTTGGTTGCAAGTGATGACTCTGGGTTGACAATTTGTTCAATCAGTTCTTTAGCTTTCTTTATTGCATCCTCACTGCCAGAAATTAAAACTGGCGTTTCTGAATTAGTGGCATCATCACTCTTCACCTGAATAAATGCAAAAACAAAATTTACAATAATATTATTATATAAAAAAAAAATATTGTGCCAATGTACTTAGTCTAGCACTCATTTACCTGCACCCTGAACATTGTATCTGCTTTTGGAGATATTTAAAGCCAGTCTAACAAAACAAATAAACAAGTAGTGCCTGTCTATTCACGATTAAGAACCCACTCCAACCACAAAGATTAATGAAACCCTGACCTGCTATGCTGGGTTCTTAGAAAGCTAATTACACGGAATGCCCGCAGGGCATGACGTGTCTAGGTTTTGGTTGGGTATCTTTTTTTTCTTCATTGTATACACAAATGTGCACATTAATTTATGCATTAAAATATGTCCTCCCGTAGTGGGGATGTATTTTTCTGATTGTCTTCAACAGAAGCGGCCCAATCAAAATCTATTTTTCAGGCACATATCACGAGAGAGGGGACCCACTCATCACTTCCTGTGTGACGTCAAATCATTATTTGATTTATTCATTAAACCTTGATTAAATTCTACCCTCTCCCAGAAGGGATTTATTGTTCTGATTGTCTTGAACAAAATCAGCCTAATCAAAATCTATTATCGGCGCGTATATCACAAGGGAGGGGACCCACTTATCTCTACCTGTGTGACGTCAAAGCAAGTCATCATTTCGAAAAGTTGTTTTTGTTCAATGGCGGCCACATGTATGAATTAAAGACTTTGATCTGCCGTTTTCAGAGAGAAAACAAACCTTTTTCAAGCAGTAAATCGAAATAATAACTTCTACATGTAGGTAGTACTCGACAGTTGAAACGGTGGAAATTGGGAGAGTTCACAGCAAAGAAACTCCCCTTTAAAAAACAGATCGAATGATCAACGCGAAGGATTAGAGCTAGAGGAGGCCAGACCAGTTCAGCGGGGTCATGATGTTATTGCATAGTTATTTCTGGTATGATTCCTAGTAACACAACGATAAGTATCACGCAATATATCTGAATAAAACCATTCAGACAATTATTTCAATTGCCAAGGGAGGATAGTTTTTAAATATCTGCGAAACATACAATGGGGAATAATTGGGGCTACATTAAGCATTCCGTGTAATGCCATTAGAGGGGCATCTTGTTGATAATAGCCCACTATTAAAAGTCAATCAAGGTTTTATCTTGCCCATTAAAAAAATTAATGAATGTATTTCAAATCTAATCTTAAGCTAAGATTCACAAATCTCTAAAACATTAGTTTTTAACTGAACGCTGGCAAAAATCTCTTTGAAAAATCTTATCACTAATAATGAAACTCGAATCGAAGTTCATCCTAACCCTGAGTTAGTTTAGCTGTGCTTTGAAAAACTAGGTCCTGGTTAAAGATGAAAGTTGAGATGGACAAAGAGGGTGAAGTGTAAACTGAGCAGCAATACTCAAGTACAACACATAGTCCGTGCTGGTTTTTGGACATAAAATTCAAGGAGTATTCAAGCACTAAAACCTGAGTTTTCAAGGAGTACTCAGAGCAAGTTTTCTTTGTCTTGTCATTGGTCAAGAGCAACTTCAAAAAAGCTTCCATACTGTTTTTAACCAAATATGATAAAATAATACCATAGGATGAGAAAAAGCATACTCAGAAACAGGTTTCCAGTAAAAAATTGAAAATCCAATAAAACACTGGGAAGATTGAAGCGGATTTCTAGATGTATTCAACGCATACTTTTGATTTCGGGTTGAGGTGGACGTTTTCCAAAATTGACAAAACTAGTGTCCAGGTCAGCACGGTCACAAACGTGACTTTGTCCCTATAAAATCTAAAATTAAATTCCAGGGCTTTTCAAGGACTTCAAGGAGTAGCACGAACCCTGACAACAGGGAAAGAGTCCAGCTTCTAGCACATTTTCAGGGGGTAGCGTATGCATGCATACTAATTTTGTTATTCATACCTTTATATAGGCTCCACTTTGTTCTTGCATTTCTCGTATCTTTTGACCACCCTTTCCTAAAATTAAAGATATTCCTAATAAATATGTTCAAGATATCACTAGCCTGCGTTGCAGCTGGACTTGTCACTCGAGACCTATAGAGAACTAGGTTTAGAACTCAATATATCAGGGATTGTATAGACTGCCTGCGACGCAGGCTAGATATCACAAACATAGGAAAAAGAATACATATGTGTCCTTGATGGGAATCAAACCCAGCCAAAGGCACAGCTATCGCAATTAAAGTTTTTGCCACATGTTGCATTGAGCCTGGCAAAGGTACCCCCTTCAGGCAAAGCCTCTCCGTACATAGGGAATTATATAGGGTATTGCATATGATAAATTATACATGTGTATTATATATAATATAGGGTATTGTATGTAGGGTATTATAGGAACCCCAACCCCCCTCCCACCAGGATCAATAGAATGAGAAACTAGATGATATTGTTATTTAGTCACATCCATGCCAAATTAAAATGTAACTTTCTGCAATTTGAAAATATAAACCTACCTTTTGGGATAAAAAAAAAAAAAAGAAACAATGGAATGAAAATATGCCTCGTAGGGGAAGAGACTTAAACAATCATTCTGAATTCGGATTGAAAGGGGGGAGGGGAGGCAAGTGCATTTTGGTACGAATGAAATGGACAAATCCCGATTTCTATTTCAACACTAACCAATAATGTAGCGAACATCGTCTGACGGCACCATCATCTGAATGGAATTTCTCTCCCTTCCTTGACCTCCACGAGCACGTTCAAATCCTCTTGAATTATCTCTAGATCCTCTGTCCCTCCAGTTGCCGGCATCGTTTGATTCCTCGGTTTCGCCACCTCTCCAGCTACGCGAGTTATCACCACGTGTGAACTTCGAGTCTCTGTTTTCGCGTCCAAATCCTCCCTCCGTTCGACCAAAACCACGAGACTTCCCATCCTTGTGAAAGGTATTCCTGTTTGCTGGGCTGTTGTTGTCATCGCTGCCGAAGCGATTTCCTCGTCCGCGTCCAAATCCAGGCCTTCTACTCGGACTGTCAGAAAAATTTTCGTCTCCGGTCCTGTCAAACCATCCTCCCCCACTTGGTGGAATGTAAGCATTCTGAGAAGTGCTGGTTGAAACCTCGTCATCTTCTTCCCAATCGCTCATTTTCGCAGAAAATGGTCTTCTTTGGAGCTGCGAGCGTTCGAGGTTTGGCTGAAATAAATTGTTACTCAACGATTCACGCTTGCCGACAACCCGCCATGTCTGTTTTGTAAGCACCCTATGGATCGTGGGAAATATGAGACCCAGTCTCTCGCATGCGGCTTCTTGACATGACAGGTCCGAAAGACGTCCGAAATCCTTAAAATTTTTAATATTTATTTTTAAAAAATCAATAAATATTATAATTAACCACTATTGAAGAACACTGTTCGCCCAGAGTAGTTTTCAGGGATTAATTCTTTTAAATAGTTATCAGGGCTTCCGAGAAACACACGCCTGCTTCTATCATTGGCTGCTATCGCACGAAAACGATGCTCTTGCTCCAAGCGCTAAGCACTTCCTTTTCTTTGAAAGAAGCAGAAACTTAAGAATTTCCTCTCACGAGAGATCCTTACCCTTTTTCGGAATTGTAAATATATACATGCAAAATGTTGCAAAAATATAAGGCTAGAGGAAGACAGGTGAATCAGAAAAGTGGAGAGCTAATGGCCGGCTACCTGGGCGCAATCATTTGCCCCTCCCAGGGACCCACGGCCATTTCTCGATAGCCCCGATCTCAAGTGTTTTTACGCAATTCATTGATTGGTGCCGTTTTAAGTACAAACTTACAAATGTGTTACATAAAACTGAATGGCAGAGACTTTAAAATTTAGCTCTCAGAAATACGGTAAAGAATGAATCAAGACTTATAATGATCAAGATCATTTTAATATGTGTACCAAGCTTTTCGGCCCCCTCCTTCCTCTCCTAAGGAACGCCCAACCGGTTCAGGTTATGCTCATTTTCTCCTGTATTCACAAACTAGATTTTGGGAAAGTTATTGCGACTTTATAGAAACCGGTCCCCGGCCTGTAGGCGCGTGGTGGCTAAAGAGCGCGCGCTATATGAGGACAAATCGCTTCCTTTGTGACGGGATTGAACGTTTAACGTCATAAACGTTTGTTGTAGCAGACAATATTTTCAACGGTGTGAGCTGAAAAGTTGAGCGCTGCATTTTTGAAGGGAAGTTTCTGTTTTGGTGGATTATCTTAATTATGGTGAGCTGGGAAATTGCAAGGATGACAAGAGGTCGTCTTTTTCTGCCATTTGTACAGCAAACAAAGGTCAAGAGACTTCATGGAATTAACAACGAGGACTTTAATGAGGTTGCTAGTTGTCAAAGTAGCGTGAAGGACAAACAAGCTTCAAAGAGAGGGAAGAATTATGAAATGAATGACACCAGTAAAAGAAACAAGAACACGTTTGTTGCAAGAACATTTGCATGGAAACGAACCCTGGTGACTAGGCGAACACTAGAAAAGAGCGGGAAGGAAACTGCTTACAGCTGTTTACCAGTTCCTGCTGAGAAAGAAGCTGACAGATGTAATTCCAGTTATCTCGGGCGACGAGATTCTCACCAAACGTGGGACACAAAGACTGGCAAGAGAGTGAAAAGCGAGTCAACTAAGCCTGACTTCTCAGAACTGTTCCAAACTTGTCAATCTCCGTTTATTAATGAGCTAGCTCCGCCACTGACACCCGTTTCTTTATACAGACGCCAATCATACGGGCAGTCATGTGACCCAGCCGTCGTTCTTGAGCAAACAAAGGGCAGCTGTGTTCCCACTAATCACGTGACCTTAAATGTTTCGGCGGGTAATGCCTGGGAAGAGACAGAGAATCGCACGTCAATCAAAACAACTGTGATGGGTTTATTCTCAAGATTTGCGCGAGAGAGAAAAACCAAAGTGAAGAAAGTGCGACTCTAAAACATTGCCAGCCTTTATTTTTGGATATTTAGCCGGGACAATGAATCGTGTAAATGTATAGAATTTTGCTATGTTGATTCAGAATGTTTACTGGTCAGCAAAAAGATAAAACTTTTAATGCATGGTTGTAAATAAGTAAATGAAAAAATATTTTAACAGTTATAGTTGTGATTATAGCTGTATAAATCTTAAATTATGGTACAAAAATATTGTTCATGTCATAAAATATATTTTTGAGATTCTTTTTTGACCAACCGTTAAAAAAAAAACTTCTCTTCCAAGTTGGCCGAAAAATAACTAACCATGATGACAATGGACCCTTATCACTCGACGGCCATGTTGAGTCTCAGGGGAATAAAAAGCTTTGTTTTTGCACGGCTAGCCTCGCACTGAATTCGTGTCTGGCCGAGGCTTGCCGTGCGAAAACAAAGCCTTTTATTCCCCCGATACTCAACATGGCCGCCGAGTGATAACGGTCTATCTTGCCCTCAGTTTCGCGCTTGCTATGCCTATAACAAAACTGAAAAATTAGAGGGACAATAGACAAAGGTCAAACGTTTTGGCGACTAAAACGTTTTTTAAAACTTTTGGACCTTTTAAGCACATGAAAAAATAAACAAACAAAAATAACCCTTGTACCCTGAGGAACGTGGGAACGAGGTTGATGAATAGCGCGGCCGGGTACGAGTCTGATATGAGATCACAAGCTATGACCATTCCCGGGATCAGGACTAACATTTGTGTTGTTTTTTCTTTTTTTCCTGTTGTTGCTGTTTTTCGAGGGGGTGGGGGGGGGGAGGATCTGATAGATCAGGTTTTGCAAGTTTGTGGGCTAACAGAACGGCACATGCAATGCAGTTTTGGGATGCGGGATCAAAATATTTTTGATAAATTTCGGGTAAGTGGTGACAATGTACCTCGATCATTACGTTTCTGAGATATGACATGCATGGACTTGCATTTGCCGGGGCTAGTTTTCACATAGGCAAAATAAAGCAAAACGAAAGTATAACAGAGCTTACGTCCACGTAAAAACAGGCCGTAGATAAACATAAACGCTAGCGTTTTTTTTCTCTTCAGACTGAGGCAAGGACAGATCCAGGGCGAGGGTTACGGGCTTTGCAAACCACTATAGGGAATTAAAAATGAGAGATTTGTCTTATGCTTAAACCTACTTGTTCAAAATGTGCTGGTGTAACACGCCCCCTGATCGACCTCCAACAAAACTTCCCACTTAAGGACAACCCGTCTCAAAAACTCGTGCATCCGCCAATATGACGAAGATTCAGATAGCCGCTCTTATGCTTACACCTATGCTTTTGTCGCTAGCGAAAATGGGCTTAATGATAGGTGCTCAATATTTGTTTGGTATAGTAAAAAGAATTAGTCATTCCGCGTGGCGCTGATACAAATATAGAAAGGTTGGTTCATTGATGGAAAAGAACTGCCAAAATATTTGATTTCGGCCTAGCCGCTTTCGTCCGGAGAAGTCAGTTGATGTTCGTGCTGAAATTAACTTCCACTGATCAAGGGCTCTGAATACAAAACGTTTGCATAAGAATGACCATGCAGTTGACACTGCCCGAGAGTTCACCTTCACCCACAAAAAACGCGGAGTCAGTTTATGGCGAAAACCGCAAAGAACCAATGCCAAGGCTAAAGTAAGAGATTATATCTAAAAATCTTGTATGAATGTCATTGCACTGTTAGGTTATATAAATATTTCAATTCAGGACACCCATACTTGTAAAATGTGACCATGTATGGGCATATAGCCTTGTGGAAACACAAGGATTCAATGTCAAGGCCAAAAAGCTGTCGAGAGGTTATATGCTTTCTTTGATCGAACGAACACGCACTTTTAGTTTCTGTTGTCCCGAGGGCACGAACACGTGTGTACGTGCCCATGAACAGTATAACTTTGCTGAGAGATCGTGAGTTGACTTATCGTTTTCTTACCTATTCGCCCGCCGCAACACGTATACAAGGCGAGCAAGAAACCTCTGCAGGGTCCTGCAGTCTGCACGCAGGGTAATTTTATACAAACAGCACGACCGCCAATTCACTAACAAAAATAAATACATCAAGTACCAGAAGGACCGGATGTTGTAAGACCTTACGTATTATCAAATCCTGTCATGTCTGTCTATCCCTTGCTTAAAGACAAGTACTTTTTCTAAAAATATTAATCGGTGATAATTGGCACAATTACCAGCTTTGATAACCGCGAAAGAATGTGTAACAAAGCCCATAGCATGACTCGGGCCAAAAAAGAAAAGAAGTTACAGCCCTCAACCTGGATAAACATGATCCAATTTATTTAATTCGCGAGTACCTCTTCGGGCAAAAACGTGATCAGTAGCTGCACTTGTAGAAAGACAAAAATATCAATGGCGCTAGCGCTTGATTCAAAACTAAAATTCCAGCAGAAACTATTAAATACAATTCCAGATTTCACGACTTAAAAGAAAAAGGAAAAGCCAAGAGCAAAAACTTATGTCTTGCAATACTTTTTGCGACCTCCAAGAAATTGTAAAAGCTATTTTCTTCTCTCAAGGCAATACAGCCGCCAAAAACCATATCCGGTATTCCATTTAAGACCGAAATCACTGGCTCAAAAGCCAAACCTTAGGAGCATTTACATGTAAAGCTAACCTTAGGGAATACACCCTTGCCTTTCTTCAGGTCCGTGATCGAGTGGAGTTCACCGCTTAAATCGCAAACGAACCGCATAGGGACATTAACCCTGACTAACAGGTTTACATAGACAAGTACCGGATCTTGTTAAAATATTGCGGCGCAGTGTCACATCTGACTATCCTTTTTTCATAGGCACGTCCTTTAGATCATCGTTTAAAATATGTATTTAAGTACTCTGTATCCTTGAAAACCGCGGAAGCCACAACAGAACGCAAACACGACGAACGTGGTCATTTGAAGGCCAGGGTCAACAAAATAACAGCATAACATACTACTGAACTGCGGTTTCAGCTAAACTCTTGTCGACCATCACGCACCAAACCGCATATTTCGTGACCTCACACATGTTCAATCGGATAGAAAACCTCAATGGTTATGAAACTGACAAACTTCTTTGTTACATGTTTTTGTTTGCCTTTTTGGCCTTGACAGTGCACAAACAACAGTAGAATTTGGGATGTGTTGGAGTAACTGACCAATCGAAACGTTTTAAAGATATTCAATTGTGGTGTGAATGTTGAAACAAAGGATTGTGCAGGGTCGCGGCCCTTCCAACATACCGGCTGAACATAAATTGCAGCACCATTGTTTTCATGACAAGGCTCCCTAACCAGTCCCCGAATTAACAGTGACCTAACTAAATCGAAGACATTTCATGCAAGAGGAAAGCCCTAGCGATCCAATTTCCAGTCTCAGGCAAACAAAAGAGATAGTTAGCCCGTCCTAAATAGCAACTTGGACCGATAAAAGGACTTGGGATTTCCACGCACTTTTACAATGCTTTTCTGTTCATGTAATTATCACAAAGTGTATATACAAAGCGTGGTGACAGAATATTTATCCGCTATATTGTTTTAAAAACCTGACGATGGGCAATTAAACTACCTGATTTTTCAGCAGCGAAACAATCCTGAAAGAGATAATTTGTTTTTAATTTTCAAAAGAGAGAAGATTTTACAGAAATTCATACTTTTTATTGTTTCATTTTGTTGGGAACTGCTCTACCTTCTTTCGAAATAACACTGCAATCAAAATGTTACAAAGAACCCTCCTAAACAAACTTAGAGTTTTTTGTTTTTATTTTAATTTAGCTAAAGGAGTAAGTGAAACAAACGAGATTCACCATTGATTTGAAGGAACCGCGCGGCTATATTTTACTAACCCAAGAAAAAGGACAATACCACGACTTTCTCACCTTCCCACGAACTTAGCTGTAAATAGTTTTTAGTTCAGTGTGACAACTTATTTAAAGTTAGGTCTAATTCGCTCGTATATCGTTTTCGTTCGTTTCATTACGCCATTAAACCCCAATATGAACACACATATTCTCCACACCGTTCTCCAAATATTTCTTTTGCTACTAGTTGGGAGAATTTGCTTAAACGTCAAGGCATTTTACCTTGAGTGATCATTTCCTTAATTCTCATTACCCATGTATTCGGTCACGGAATGTTTAAGTATGGAGATATTCAATGCTGATCACTGTTGAGGGTTCAAAGCGTAGGTTTTGATAACGAGTTTTCGAACAGTTTTCAGTTTATTCATTTCTGTGTTTTCATCTGCGTTCGGCCTCATACCTTGGTGGTAAAAAACGAACTAACACGCCATCTTGTGGTTACTTGTTTCAATGAAGTTACGTCATAGCTTTCGTAACTTCCGTTTTCCGGGGATCCCTTGGATGTGAACGAAACATTAAACAAACAACAAAAACCCGTCGTTTTTGACAATTACCATAGTTTTCACCCCAAAACTGAGTTCAAAATCTCCCTGACGCTTCCCCGTTAATATCTTCTGATCTCGCTCCGTTGATGGCGTTTTTTCAGCCGCCAGTCAAAAAATAATCCAAGTGTCCATTGGTCCAGTCCATATTTTCGTATTGAATTAATGCTTTAATTATAAATTAAAATAATCCTGACTCATAAGTTCATTAGACACGATTAGTTCCATTAGCATCGAAGGCAGCAATTTTAGAAATATGAAAAGAATGCATGTACACGAAAGAGAGAGAGAGAGAGAGAGAGTCCTTGAGGATGAAAGAAGACATTAACGGTGAAAAAATCATGGCATATTTACATTAATTATAGACCTCACTTGTCACAGTAAATCCATTAATTGACGTTCAATTAATTGTCGAGTCCGAGGAAGTGAACCATGAATGTTTTGTTATTGTTAAATTATTGCTCTAAAAAAGCAACTGAATTACATGTCTTGCACGAACTTATTTCAAAGTATACAAAAACTGATAACTCGTACCATGACTGACTTTACAGGGAATACTGGTTGATATTGTTGTGAAATAAGATTAGATTTTTGAAGAAAATAAGACGGAGATAAAAATTTGTACACACGTACACCACTAAGACAGTTGGTCACCATGATAAAAGCAATATCTCTTAATTATTAACTTCACATTCTAATTTGAAAACTTTCAGTGAGCTCTTCAATATTTTCCAGGGCAATAGATGGCTTAGTTCAAATCCTTATTTGTTTTTCCTTTTTATTTTATTTTTTTTCATCTCAAACCAGGCAAAAGTTGGCCAAAACGATCCCACGAATGACATAATATCCATCGGCCCCAAGCTAATGGGGTCAGCAAACAAAAGGTTTTATCACTGATATACCATGAAAACATGAAGCTGACTGATCAGCCATCGAGAGACGAATTGGCTCATTATCCCGTGATTCTCTAATATTGATGATTATCAACTTCAATCAGGGACATCGGGAGAAATTACAGATTGATCACTGTTAAAACTGAGCACGGTTTGCAAAAGCCATGAGAACCCTAAGCGAGATTGAAAGAGGAACGAGAGCCATTAATTCTCCCAGACTCAAAGTCGGAGCGGGTCAGTTATAGGATCTAACGTACTCAGTTTTAAATCGGTGGACGAAAGCTTTAAGAGAGACGATTCACGCGAAAGCTATTGACAAACAGGATACCATCGCAGCGGTCCTTTTCATGTTACTGTCTTTGTTATGTTGTGTAGAGTGTTTCAGGCTAATGTTTACAGTCTGTGGACTGAAATCCTAAAGTGTGACCATTCAAATGAAAGCTACTGAGCAGTATGTTCCTGTGCTGTTGTTAATTATGCTTTACTAGCTGGTTTTATTCTAACTTAAATCCTTCAGTGTGACCTTGTCAATTGAAATGAAAGCTGTTCCTTTCTATCCAGTTGATTCATACTCCAGTGAGTTTGGAGTAATTTTAAAGGTTAATAATGCCTGCTGGTATAGACACGTGTATTGACGTCACCGTGCATGCGTTAGCGTAATATCTACTCCCACAGCAGAAACTTCAGTTTCCATTCCGTACTACTTCCTAACCGACGGCACACTTAGTCTAAATAAACGTATTTTATTTTAATTAAAATTTTCAAAAAAACATAAACACCCTCGGGGTTTCATGTCAGTAGACACGGTGCCGGCGAGCGTACGGAGTCTTCAAAAGTTAATTCAGTTCCGATACAGGAAGCCTGCATGAATGAAGGACTTCAGGCAAGGGCAAGGTCAGCGTTATTTTGACATTCTAATTCTGTCTTTGTGTTTCATTTGTTTGCACCAAAAAGGTTATCGCGATAATCATTGTTTTCTCCGTTTTCGGAACGTACTAGAGGCTTGTCGTCATCGCTGATGCACAGGAACACATTATTAATTCCCACGTTTGAAGTCAAGCTATTTTTAGCGGCGATTTTTGTAAATTTAACCAACCCTCGAATTCCTTTGGAGAATTTTATTTCAACGTTCAGTATGGGTTTTTTGGGGATCCTTTACAGCCTGCACTTTAAACGGAGTTATCAGCTATTTTTAATGTCACTTTGAATAGTCAAAAAACCTTTTTCGTATCAATGGAAACGTTGAAACGACGGTCCAGTTTTGTTAACAAGTTTTTACCAGACTAGTGAACAGAAATTAATATTAATATATTTGGATGCGGATGACTAGCCCCGTATATCCTTTTTCTACAGAGATTTTATGCTGCCCTGTTTTCACCTTTTAATAGATATTTTATGCTGCCGACTTTACATCTTTTCGCAGAGATTTTAAGCTGCCGAGTTTACAGAAATTTACAGTTTACAGAGATTTCATGATGCCAAATTTACACCTTTTTACAGAGGTTGTATAGCGCTGTTTAAATTTACAGACATAGTGCAAACCTACACAATCTCTGTGAATCGAAAAATAATGACCTATTTATCTTTAAATACACTAGAATTTACAGTCATTTCAAACAAAATAACAAAATAAAGAATCTCTATGAAATCTGTCTTTGAAATGACATTTACTAAAGCACTTTGCGAATAACAAATTATGATCTATCAATTTTGGAGCCATAAAAAGTAAGCAATTTCGTGAACTGCAAATAAATGGTCCACTGAGATTTTCCAGTGTTAGCTAGGAAGACCTAGGAAGGAAATGGCCTTGTAACTTCAAAACTTTGGCCAGTTCTTGCAAGCTCTTTCCATACAGTTTGGGTGAAAAAACGTTTTAAGTGTAATTCAGTGTTTGAATAAAGTAGTTTGTCGAATATTTTGTGCAGTTTTAAAGAGAACACAGCGAAACTGATTCCCATGACAATGGCCATGGATTGTTTTTGATAAAAAACGCACTAATTTCATGTCCGTTCGTTGTAGTATCCAGAAACTGAATGCAAGAGAACTTACAGCTTATGTCAACTACGTTGCTGATTAGATTGATAAACAGACGGTCTGGAGACATTTCCACCACAAATAACCACTAAGCTTCTGTCGACGGTTGGCAATACATTTTTTCGAGCATTCAGTTAGTGAGGCAAAACCACTGAGCACTTATTCGAGCATTTTAGTGGTATTTTCCCTGAAAACTGATTGAGAAAAAAAATACAAAAATATTTTTTTTTGAGAGAAAATGAGGCCTTGTACTCGAAATTCAAAAAAATTTCAAGTGCTACCCTAATACAGCCTACTAGTGGAGACTGAGGAGAAGTCAGGGTTTTAGAGTCAAAGCCTCAAAGGCGGCCATGTTTGTTTTCGCTGTGACCCTGTGATACCTTCGTTTGATAGTGTCAGCGTTAACACCCTGTTTAAATCTCTGTATAATGAGCATTATCCGAGCATTTTAGTGACCATTTTGAGATAGACCGAGCATTTTAGTGGGAAAAATGGAGCATTACGGTAGAGCATTTAAGTGGGGAAACAAAAGGATTATGTACAAAAGCCTAACCATGAATCTCGGGTCGTTTTCAGTTCAAGATAGGTGTATACAAGGCACGGGTCTACCTGAACATTCGCGACGAAAGAGCAATGTGTATTTTTAGGCTTATTCAGTTGATTAAGAACAGTTGCAAGTATGAAGTGATTTTCTCTTGATCAGGTGACGACGCTGGCATTGGTCGGCCAGCATTCCCTCATATCCCAAAGAATAAACAAGCCTAATCTAAACCAACATCTCTGTTGCTCACCTTACTGTTAATCAGTTCAAGACAGGTGGCCCCTATGACACTTGCTACCTTCCTTTGCGTAACCCTCTTGTACTGAAACCTTCCTAATTCCTAAAACAGATTACACGAGGCATTCAATATGATCAAATGAACAGCATGTAATATGAAGAGGAAAAAGTTCTAACACCTTGCATCATTCAAGACTTCAACATTTGTTCCTTACGCGTCAGTTAGAGACGGCTAACATTTTTTCGTGCTTCATGATATTTTTATTCTGTTGAATTCCCTAGAGTAACCTTTTTTTATGGTGGATCATTAATTATGATTCAGTTTTACCTCCATGAACGAATCCTAGTGTTTTTATGGAGAACACATTAGTATAGATTTCGTTTTTGGTAAACACCCTACCAGCTAAAGAAACAAATTAATATAGATTTATTTTTTGGTAAACAACTTCCCAGCTAAGAAAAACAACGCTTAGGCTGAGAAGAAAGAGAAAGAGAGATCGCAAGGATTTAGGGCAATTCACAGCCGGTGTCATATCTGCATGTCACTACGTGCGGATGACTGGAATTGTGCTTAAATCCGGCATTTCCAATTTTAGCTCCTGAGGATTAACCTTGGAAATTAATCCCTTATTTCACCCTTTTCTCCTTATCGTGAACGTGTTTAGGATCGAAACTTGTAAAATAACGCCAAATTATGTTAAGTAAATACCACTACAAGACACCCTTCAAGAGGATACTCAGCTCAAAAGTTGTCCTTTGAATGGTCAGCCATGCCATTCTTATTACGGAATTCTTCCCTGACAAACTAAAAAGTTAAAGCCACGTTACGTAACCTTGGTTTGAGTGTGTGGTGTGATAAAGAACTCAGCGGGATTGGTTATTCGCATCTGTCATAACTTTAAAATGGCGTTTTAATGGTTAAAGCATCTGTCATAACTTTAAAATGGCGTTAGATTGTTAACGAGGAATTTGCTTTAATTGGTTGCTTCTAAATTAAGCACAGGCGAAAAAAAAAAACGCAACTGCTTCTGAGGATACTAACCTTACATAACTGCGACGGTTTGTTTTAATCCTTTCATCCGCTATACAGATATGTGACATTTTGACTTCACTTCATTTCATCCCTTCATCTTCTACTGGCATATTAGGACACATAATTAATGACCAGCTCCCAGTTGGCTTCGACTACTGACTGGCTCATTGATGTACTTTATTTTCCAATTTTTGCGTGTGCACTTCCCCTTGTTTATTGTTATTTTTGTTTGTGCGTGTGTGTGTGAATGGTAAATCGTGTCCTTAGTTCTTTTTTAATGTAGGGTATTTGCAAATTTTTCCGCTTGGCCCAGCCACTTGGCTCGATTAGCTTGCTATTTCTAAGTGGCTGTGCCCTCTTCCTTTAGTTAGTAATTTTTCTTTCTTGAATTTATGTAACAATGTATAATTTCTGGGCACGAATAAAGATTGTTGTTGTTGTTGTTGTTGATAGCTTAGTTGGCAGAGCATTGGAACGGTATCGCAGAGGTCATGGGTTCGACTCCTGTCCAAGCCTGAACTATTTAGCTCTCTTTTCGTAATTGATTCAGTTGTGTAGATAACTGTGCAAGTCATTTATGGATGAAACTAACTGAGAACAGAGAAGCAGACAAAACAATGGTTCGTTCACAATACCTATGCCATTCTAATGCTGTGACAGATGATTTAACCACCTATCTACTCTGAAAAACCAATTTCACTGAGCGCTAGAAGGCATTAAAGCGTTAATTGCATAGTACCTTAGTCACACTGAAATCTTAGCTAATGTATTGTAGCTTTAATGATTTAGGCTGCGGACCGCGAGAACCCAAAGTGTGACCATTCAAATGAAAGCTACAGAGCAGTAGTGACTTTTGTTTTTCGCTTTTTTAACCAAACGCGATTTCATGTTGTCTTTCAGTTCGATCGTGAGCATTGAGGTGAAAGGGTTACGTTCACAAGGGATTAATTTCCAAGGTTAATCCTCAGGTACTAAAATGGAAAATACCGATTTATTCACGAATCCAGTCGTCACAAGCTAGTGACATGAGAACTACCGTGTATTGGTATAAATCCTGGTAAATCTATTTCTTCTCAGCTGGGGAGTGTTGTTTCTTTAGCTGTTACGGTGTTTAACAAAACAACTAAATCTATATGGATTTGTTTTCTAAAAAAGAAAGAAAAAGAACAACAGAATTCGCGGATGGGGGTAAAAATCAATCATGATTACTCAATCATTATGAAAAGCAGATTACCCTAGAAAATCCAAAAGGATAAATATCAACAGTCACGAAAACTGATGTTAGCAGCGTCGTGAATGGAGAAGAATAGGCTTTATTTACAGGGACTCCAATTGCGTGAATGTGAAAGATATACTACAAACACAGTTAACGCATTTTATCCCTGTTTGGCTCCTTTTATCAAACATTGTCGTTGGGAGAGATAAAAGCGGGTTATACCTCAGCACATTAACTTGTTTATAGAACAGATTTACTTCCTCGTATATACTCTTTAATACTTTTACCTGTTAACGTCGCAGACGCCAGGTGTTGATGTGGAAAATGTCCACAAAATAACAGACCAAATAAAAATTCTGCCCAGACGCTTTCCTGAACTACTGATAAGGCCCACTCCAAAGGAGCAGTTATGATCAACCATATATATCACGTGACCGAAGATTTGACCGTGGAGAAGAGGAAGTTTATATTAAGCTCAGTCTAAAACTTTAAATGATCTCATAATGTCTAGCTTCTTTTAATCCGGTTAGTAAGAGCAATCTGAAAAATATTATTTCCGCAATTGAAAAACAATCTTTAAAGGACGACGGAGACGCTTTTTTGTGGTGTTCATGTATGAAGAAATACCATTTCATTTTACACCGATTATTACGGTGTGTGCCTCGGGCAATTAGCTCCTTTCATTTTTTAAGGGAAAGCTAACACGACTCATAGGCTAAGGAGCTTAGTCATGCATAAGGCCGGAATTCGAGTAAGGGAAAAATGGTATCTAAACCAATAGGCGAAAAACACGACCCAGCTTTGAGGAGGCAAACTGGCAAACCTACTGAAACTTAAACTTCATAGTTTGCTTTATGCCTAAATCTTTAAAATCCCCTCCAGAACAATCGTTCGCTGTTCTTGTACTGGGCTACGTTAATCAACTGCACTGATAAAACTAAGCCCTCAGTGGGTCCTCAGTCTTTTCATAACTGCCGTCAGCCCCAGATCATTGGTAAACCAGTGATAGTAATGCACAATACATTGCTGTCAGAAGGTCTAACCCCCAATTGCACTTGGAAAATTATCGAAGCAAGGAAAAGCATACAACAACAAAAACAAAATCGCATGAAACAAATTGCAAACTTGCTGTTGCCAATGGTCCGGCTCAAATTAGGATTTCGTCCCAGAAAGAACAACATTCCAGGACTTAACTACGGGCTCTACTATTAGGCAAGGAACAGTTAATCTTTGTCTTTAACGGTAGTCACTTCATATGCCGAGGAGTTATGTATGAGAAATTTCGAAAACGCTTCGGTTAATGTATAGATGCCACTTTATACTCTTATAGAACTTGATGTTGCTCTATAACATTGACAAAGTATGTGTCATGGCCGGACAATTTATTTAAGGTCCATCAGTGATACAACAATTCCTCAATGCTTCTTTTTTTGGACTTTGAAATGGCTCAGTAGGTGTATGTAAGGCCAAACCGCCTTGGGTGGAGCTCCGTCAACGTACTTGGCAAGGCCAAGGACACAGAGATCGCGTGCACAGCATGTCTCCTTTATTTTAAAAAAACAGGACGAAGAGTGTTCGGAAAGTTTAGAAAAATAACAGTTAATACACGAAAGCTGGGATCAGAACAGGCTCAACAAACAAAGTCGGTATATTCTTTACAGTGAACGCGGCACTCGAGCAAAATTGATTGTTTTTAAAAGCGCAGGTCGGAAAACGAAAACTAGACGATCCGGCTTTGTTTAGGTCTCGACCCAAGGTAATCATTACATGAGCCGTAGTCGTAAAGATTGTGCTGGGTTTGAAAGAGATTAAGGCCAAATCAACATGTCTGACTTCACTTGTGTTGTAAGTGTAACTCAAGCCTAAGAATAAGGAACAGAACCGGCGGCAAGTTGTCACAAGTTGTCACTATTTTGTTTGAGAGGAAGAGTATAGCTTTGATTCTGAACTCAAACTTGAATTTTGTTCGACGTTATATAACGAAATGAGGCGTATTAGTTACGAACTTAGGCCCAACTAAAGCAATGAGAACCCCACGAGTTGCATATGAGCTACAAACAGCAGCGCTGTTTAGCCGGAGAACCCGTAGCTATTTATACCCGAAAAAGCTCTTTAAGCTGCTAGTTTATATGCATGTAAAAAGATACTGTAGTGTTTACAACTACTTTTCGCTTTCAGTCCAAGAAAAAACAAACCAATGGAGTTTAAGAGCCATTGTTGATTTTCCGGAGATGAAAAATTGTAAATTACATGGTTTTCACTTTTAAATAAATCCCGAGACTAAACATTTCTCTCCCTCTCATTATTCAACTGATCAGACAGGAGTTTATCCCGATATTTATCACCATCTTAGAGATTTAGAAAATTCCGTGAATAGTTTGAAAAATTTACTTTTACCTCCCGCTAAAGCGAAGAATGTTTCGGATAAGTTCAAAGCTTCATCCCAAGGTCATCCCAAGACAATCACTTGGAAATTAAGTCACAAAAAAGCGTACCGCTACTCAAGTAAGAAACTAATCCTTTTAGAACACGAGTTAAACTCTTCTTTTTTTTGTCTGTGAATGAAAGCTGGATGTGTCACCATTCAAATGAAAGTATTCTTCAGATGCAGTTAGCCGCAGTCATGAGTGACTCGGGGATTCGAGAATCTCCAGAGCACGTGTGCAAGTTCCTCATTGCATGCGTATCTCAAAACAGTCATGTGGCGTGTGACATGCATGCTACATGCTATCCATCGGATGTAGTCAAGTACCTGACATTACTACAATAAAAAAGGTAACAATTGAACAAAAGAACGCGCTCATTTCCTGTTTAGGCTTCATTAAAACAAACGAGCATTTTCTACTTTCCAAAAGAAAGCCCCGGAGGAAACATTTTAATTGCATTTAAATGCAAATAAACGAAGTCAAGGCCAAGTTGAATGGACTGTTGACGTGGCTCTCACTTCGGTAAATCAATCTGTCTGAAAAGTATTAGTGATAATCAAGCTAACTTTAGAGGGCCATTAAAGACGACACATTCCACTTTGATTCAATCCTTTCTACATGACTCTGTTTCTCACCATTTAGATAGAACGATAAGAAGATATGAACACGAAACTGTACAGATTCAAACTTTCCTGGTGTATAGTCTTAAAGTTGATGGCAATCTAGTGTAAGTGTAAATCGCCGCTTTTCAAACATCACTTCTGAGTCAGGGCCTAAACTCAATCAAAACTGGAGGTTGACAAAATAGACCTTCTTTACACTATAACCTCATTTCCTAATCTACAACGAAATCATAACATCCTACCAAACTGAAACTGTCACCTTGGATAATTTCTTGTTCAGGAATTTTTAAAATGCCTTCACATCACCTGATTCAAACGTCATTACCGTAACAAAAGGCCTATGGCGACTAAAGCTTACAAGGTTAAATGTAATTTAATTTGCGTTGTCAAGAAAGCTCGTGGAACGCGCTCACCTTTCAAACAAACTGTTGTGTATGTTACGGTATTAAAATGTTCCACAATAATAAAAGGTTGACCAACTATATGCTTAAGCACTGTTAACAACAAACGACTTATTCCAAACACACGTGGTCTCTCCTTGAAAACCTTCAATCATTGAACCAATCTTGATTTACCTTAATGCCTAAATATGACATTGTGGTTACTGTATTTTTGGAAAGGTAACTTAAGGAGCATTGCATAAGGAAGTCGAACAACTCTAGACAACCCTTTGTTGCGAAAAAAATAATCTCAGCTGGAGCGTAAACTGAACTCCAAACTCCGTCCTTTTAGAGCAGCTTGAAGATGAAAATAAATGCAACGAAATCCGTCCTGAGCAAGGGCTTTCAATTTATTTGTCCTGAAGGTCCGTTCCTTCCAGCCCTTTGACTAAGGGCAAAACTATGAGTCCTGCATTTTAGTGTCACCGTTTGACACTGCGGCCGTGACGACCATTCGATGAAAATGAAACCTATTGGGCAATACTTCTGTGTAACGGCGGCTGTGTCCGAGGCAAATGTTTTGCATTATGATCAGTAAATTTATCAATGGAAGGGCTATAAGGAAAAGGGTTTTAATACTGATAATTTATTCCAGGAAGACGGCCTGCTTCTCTCCTCAGTCTGTTCACAGACAAAGAACATTTCCATGCAGTTTGACAAATGCAACGAAACTTGTAGATTCTGTTAGAAGTGAAACAAATTCTGTTTTGGTGTAAGGTAGTTAAGCGAGTATCATTTCCATTGTCACATATTATGTCTTTCTGGAGAAAGAAATTCGACCACTTTTGACCTGAGGAGTTCAGAACAGTGTCAACTGATCCTGATCGGCTCTTACAGTCACAGCAAACCTTAAATGCGCACGTGGTTCAGACTCTGTCACCGACATCCTCAAGTGTGATCATCGAATGAAAGCTCATCAGCACTACACGCCTTTACTAAATTTGGACATTTTAGGCGCTTTTGTAATTTGGGTGTGAGAGGGCATCAAGAAGAGTCAAACCTCGAGTTACATCTAGTGGTTCTACCAGTTTGAGTCGATAAAAATCTTCGACCAACTTGAACAAAGCAAAAGAGAGCTTCTTTTAGCAAACCCCTTCCATTGGCGAGTTCTTTTATTTTCCATTTCTCTAAAACAGTGGTAATGAATGAACTTTAAGTTTAAGGAAAAAAGAAACGACTCGGGACACCAAAGAAGAATCTATATGAAATTCCCATCTGGCTTAATGGCTCTCTGCTTCTTATTAATTTGGTGTCGACTGGGCATTCATCTCCCAGCACGTCAATCTCTCATCCGTGAAAATGAAATTTTAACGCCAGCAAAGGATCAAATGAATCTGAGATGTTACCTTAAAACGTATCATTGTGGCATTCCAATCTGGATGCCAGAAAGGTGGACTGACATTTTCAAAGCCCTTAATTAAATACCATCATGAACAAAAGCCGATCAAGAAGGGAAAACACACCTGCAGACTAAACAAAAAGTGGGGCTATCAGTAAATGAACTGTTTCTCGTCTACAATCACACTGTAGACAAGCGAAACCCGCAAGTGAGCCTTTTCAAATGCAGGCTGTTCAAAAGTTTCAGTTTCGTGTGCAAACTCTTGGCATTTTGCGAAAAAATATGGAATTTTAAGGAAGGGGTTAAGACTTTCCAGACCATTCCAAATCAGGTGACTCTGCAAAAGGGGCTAAGATTGGTCCTTCATAAAACAACAGACTGGATAAAGAAACATTATCAAGAGATACCACTCAAGGTTCCTCCACACACGTTCATGCTTGTAGTAGCTTTTCCAGCTGTTCAAAAGTTAACAATTGCAAACTATATGCCACAACCCGTTTACTTGTGTCTCAACGTATTGATTCTACAAATGAACGTCAGTTGCGTTATATCAAAGAAAACTAATTCTTAAAACATCTCAACATTCTTATAATCATGTTTTCTTTTTATTAACATTTTAATCCTTAAGGTAGTGCTTTGGTATTCAAATTTGTGACATACGGCCAGTTTGCTAAATAACCCATCTAACTGAGAAGAACGGAAGTTTAGATTACTAAACATGATAATTTACCAACTCAGTAATCTAACGCTTAATTCTTTTGTTCAGCGCTGTACTGAACACGTCAGCTTACCAACTCGCTTATGGGCCTGTTAAATAAGTTAACCATTTTTCATACAAGAGTAAGACCTTGTGTGTCGACTTTAAGCCCCTACAGTGTGGCCATTCATATGGCAGCTACTGAGCAGTACTTTACTTAGTGGTACTTCTTTTCAGATTTTTCTCCAGTAGAAATTAAAGGAACTTTCTAAGCATTTGAACTTGAGAACTCTAACTATGGACATTCAATGGTCAATTACCCCAGCAGGTCTATTCTTTAGCGTTTAGACTAGAAGAGTTATCTCCGCTTAAAAATAAGCTGTGTCGCAAAAATATAATCAGTTATGTTTCAAGCACGCTCTTATAATTGAAATTCTCTTTGCTGCAGGCAAATTAAGAGATTGCGCTTTAGTAATACTGCAAATATGGGAAATAAGATCCCGATGCGAAACAGAAAGTTGAAATTGACTGAGATGAAAATAGATCTATGCTGTACACACACACTTGTGCTTTGTAAGTAGGGTGACTTCTACGGCATGGAAAACATTGCGTTAAAATTCACCAATACAAACAAATGGCTAGCTTGTGTTTTTACTGCACGGTAGTGCAGATCGTTTCACGTATAGTTGATTAGCGATAATTAAAATAAAGCTCGCTTGGCAAAATATGATTCTAAAACGTTCAAGAACGAAGTGATGAAATAAGGCACATATCCGTGCATTTATCACCGATTCAATATATTATTAGACTAAATTTGACAGTAATTATTGCTGATTTCCAATAATTCTTCATAAATGTCTTTCTCAATATCATTTGTTCTTTTAAAATAAGCCTACAGTAAAGGCCGTTTAGCGTAGTATTCACTGAATCATGTTATTGTTTACTACTCACTGATATCGAAACAATTTCAAGGTTCAAATTCATCGGAGTTTATTGCTATTCACTTGCGAATGCGTATTTGCAGTTTGGGTCCCTCGTGCCTTACAGTAATGTTACACACAACAGTTTTGTAAGGTCTTCTCACTACACTGCTTCAACGTGGATCTGGTACGGCTTAGGGCGAACAGTCAGCCCGAAAGTGTCCTCAATCGGGTCCTCGGTTCCATTGCGAAGTATAAGCTTCTGCAACAACGTGCCCAGCACCAGAAAAAGAACTGATTTGGCATAGCTTTCTCCAGGGCATTTTCTGTCTCCTGCAGAAAAGGCCAGAAAGCAAGGAGATCGGACAAGATTCAGTCTGCTTTCATCCATGAAGCGATAGGGATTGAACTCGTCTGGCTTGTCAAAGTATTGCGGATCTCGAGAACATGCCCAGAGGTTTACAAACACAATGGATCCCTTTGGCAATGGGTATCCCGATACATTGGTGTCTCGGGTGGTGCAGTGAGGTAAAGCAAATGGCATGAAGGCGCTCATTCGAAGGACTTCCAGAATTGTCGCCTCCAAGAGAGGAAGTTTGTCTCTGTCTTGGAGAGATAGTGGGGAAGAGCCTTTCAAACGTTTCAGCTCTTCCTGCAGCTCGGTTTGCACATCTCGATGAGACACAAGGTATGCGACGGCCCAGCGAAGGGCGGTGGATAATTTTTCGTATCCGCCGCCAAAACAGTCAGCTGTTATGTTAATCAGCCTTTCGTCGTCAAAGTAGTTTGAGTTGTCATCATCATCTTCTTCCAAGTGTTCGCTTCCGAAATTTAGAGCCTCCTTGTTTTTGACCACCTGTTCCAACGCCTCGTTGAATGTAATTTCTCCAAGGTTACTGACCTTCGCATCCCTCTTGATGATGTGGTAAATTTTCTTGACAAAGACTATAAGTTCAGCTACGGATTCGTCCAGCTTCTGGACTTGTTTCTTGAACACCACTTTCATCCAAGGCATGAAATCCACGCTGTTTCCCACTGCACTGTTCTCGATGAAATCCGTCGAGCCGTCCATCATGAACTGCGCCTTCTTGACATAAGCGTCTCGCAGCTTGTCACCGAAAAACAAACGGAACAGCAAACTGCAGGCCAAGAGTCTCAGCTGAAATGAGGGATCGAAGCGGCTCTCTTCAGAGTTAAGGAAACTCTTGATCAGAGTGTTCGTCTCCCTGAGGACTGTTTTGGAGAAGTGGCTGTCATTATCGAGAATGGTTCGCATGGCTAGCTCTGTCGCTCGCTTGTTTTTAACGTACTTTGGGCCAAACACGGGCCACGCGACAGTTCTGTCACCTCGACTGGAAGAGATGAAACTGTGCAAGGGAGGACGAGAGGAGAAATCAGTGCCTTTCTGGAGCAGCGCTTCTTTTACAGTGTTGATGTCATTGAGAATGATGACCTCTCGACTGCCAAGTTTCATGGAGAACACTTTTCCATAGTGTTGCGCTAGCTTTGTGACGTTCTTGTGGGGAGCTGAGCCGAACAGGAATATGTTGCCAACGACGGGAAGACTCCAGGGACCGGGGGGCTTTCTCTCTGCTGATGGCCTTACATACCTTAAAGACAGCCAAACAATCACGAGAGCAAGGAAAATAATAAAAAACGAATGTTCCGCGAACGCTTCCACGAGGTATTTCCAAAGCATGTTGGCAATCCAATATAGACTCTTCAAACGTACGTGAACTTACTGCAAACAATATTAAAGTAATCGGACTGTCCAAAACAGCGTCCCACGACTCTTTATATATGTAGATGTTGAGATGTGTTGCACGCTCCAAGTGGTTCTTAAGAGACTCTGGTAACGAGCACGCAAGTCGTTTTATATGGCTGTTTGCGCGAGCTGAATTAGTGGGAGGTGTCGGACAAACAAATTTGATGCTGGCACATTTTGTTTTTCTCTTTGGGTTCAAGGTTGACGCGCTTGACTGATTTTGACAAACAGCCGGATTCCGAACTAAGCACGGGTCAAAAGTTTGTCTGCGAACAAAAGCGAGAAAACGTGAACAGGCCTCAGGGACAGCGGATGCGATCACCTGAGATAATTGGCAAAATAAGGTTTCGATTTCACCCTTAATAAAGGCGACTGACCAACGTCTACATTCACCTAACAATGTAATCTTTGAAAGAAAGTTGGGAGAATAGAAATTATCGTCAACAAAAGGGGTTGACTTCAAGTGACGCATCACCGAACAATCAGAATGGACATTGCTTTTTAGAAATTTACGACGACGGTTAATGATGAGAATTCGTCTCTCGATCGCTGTTTTGTTTTCAAAGGGTAAATATAATCACCAAAGCCGATTTAGCAGTGTTTACCTTTCAATTGTGGTTTACATGCAATGGAAGGATAAATAGCCAATCAAGCGTGCACATTTTCAGTGAACTCGCACGTACTGTGTCTTCCGCAATTCGACATGTTTTATTGCATAATTTCCATTCTCTAGCAAATTTTAAGAAATAATCTTTAGTAACAAGATACTCACGGTGAACAAGGCGGTGTCGTTGAAGGCTCAGATGAAATCTCGTCATGGTTGGCAGCCCTTTGTGCGATTCATTTTTTTTTTTACATATCAAACATGCTACAATTGTTCATTTTACTAATTAACACTTTTCAATGGTAGGCATAAAAATAATAAAATTACACCAAACTTGAGTAAGAAAAATGCAAAAAAACAGCCAGAACCTGACAAAGTTCAGCTTGAAAGTGTTCATTTGGCACTCATTTACAGGCTAAAAAGTTAGAAACAAACCAAATAACCTGTTGGAGATTTGACTTTCGGAATGAAAAGGTTAAATAGGCGTTAAACATGCGTTGAGGGCACAAATACTAGGAAGATACGGTTTAAAAGCGTCTTTAGACAAGAATTGCTCTCATGAATCATCTTTGCTCTTTGTATCTACTCATACTTCCCATTTCCCATTCCTTTCGCCGATGCCATTCCAAACTTTCCACACGTCAGCCAATTCACATGTAACAATGTGTAATGTAGTCATAGCATGAAATGATTGATGAGTAATCAAACTGCCACAATATAAAAGGAATGGTGCGAGGTGTCAGCGATTGTGCCGTGATTTTGAACCAATAAACACATTTAACTGTTTGTTTATTCTTTATCTGGGGCTTTAAATCAGGATTGCGCGAACAGGCCATTTAATACCTTGCGTGCCCAGTTTATAATCGATCTCGATGACCTGGTATGATGCATACATGTTCAGAAATCGCGGATGGCAATCTCTTACCTACCGGATAGAGTTTAGACAAGCGATAAACGGAGGAATTGGATTAGGGATGTTGAACCAATTACCTTATGCTAATAAAGGAAAATGATCACACGTACAAGCCGCTAGATCACGGAGGGAACAAAGTTTCCACCTCGAGCTTTTGTGCAGTGCGTGCAAAGGGGCTCAATGACAGTTCTGATCTGGGTCAGTATTTGAACAGGCGCCCAGCCAATTGTAATCACCGACGGCATGTACGAGAATTAACGTTATTAAACTAGATTTTATCAGCATTTAAACTTTCGCAGGCACTTTTCAAAATACGTGAGGCATTTTTTATTATCGATTTCCATCACCTTGTCACGTAGCCATTTGAATTCACTGCTGGTTTAAAACTGAAATGCATGTTAAGTGAAGCAAACCGAATCGGGAAAATATAAAGAACTGGGCCAGTATCGAAGAGAGACATAGATAGACAACGAAACTGGGTCTATAGTAAAACGTCCCAAGGTTGGGCAAATCAGAAATTAGGAGAGGATTACGAGTGGCAAATGACTATTGTTACAGCATCAAGCCTGGCTCGTTGTGGAATTTCGCATTTAAATGCTTTAAATCTTAAATTCTGAACTTGTTCAAATCTAGCTTGCCAGTGTTGAACAAACAAACTTGTTAAGCAAAAGCCTTGTCGTTTGTAACAAGAGAGCATAAAACTTGCCAAGATAAACTTCTTCTTGTAATCACCATTCTTAATACGGCAGACTATTTCTAACAGTATTGAACTTTACTTCTAATAGTGTTTGAAATTGTAGAAATTGTAGTTGATCGGTAGTTCCTGTGGTGCTGCTTTTTTGTTTTGTTTTGTTTTGTGCTGTTCAAGGCGGTTCTGACCTTTAAATTAAGTACATGCATATTATACAGTGTGTTCATTCAAAAGAAAGTTACTGATGCGTGATTTCCAATGGTACTGTCTGTTTGCTTCATTTTCTTCCAAAGATAAAGTTTTCAGAATTTTTTGGGGGTACGCTTGGAAGCAAAAGGGTTAAAAGTGCAAAGGTAGAAACAGAAACAATGGTTGTTTTTTTTAGTTGATCTACAAATATCGTCCACTTGACGGTCTTAGAGAAGTGTTTGTAGTTATCCAATTCAAAGTAAAAATCAAGGCCGCACAACGGGTGGACTCGCACGCCCAGAAATAACAACGGCTTGACAAGTTGAACAAGTACGTCAGCGCAGAATAAATCCGACGCTAATTTAGGATGAAGGCACGGAAACAGAGGACCCCCAGAAAGAGACTTCAAAGGTACCGCAAGGTCAAGGACACGTTTAAATGTTTCACTTGTTACACGGTAGATATGATATTGTACCGCGCGCAGAGCGGGTGAGTGGGTACCAATGGAGGAAAACAAAAAAGATAGGTCCGGAAGGCGTACATATAAGTATGTCGAAAGTGAGTCGTTTAGGTTTGTATAGAGAGGTTGTTCTTACACTGAAGACAACAACAAGTAGGTTTGGAAAATCCAATTAACTACTCACATAGGGAGCACGTATATATGATATCAAAAGCGTGCTATACCAAATATAACATCAATTCTCCGTAACCGATATGTTATTGAAGTACCGTGGGGCCCGTATTATGAAAATATTAGTCAAGGCAGTTTGGTCCATAAACCACCCCAGCTGAGAGAAAAAGACCAGTTTTTTCGCGATATCAAGTACAATAGAACAAATATCGTGTTGTTTTACGCATTTAGAGTTTCTTTATTATACTGTTTCGGTAAACGTTTAGCAACACTGATAGATGTATATTTTTAGTCAGAGACACAGGCATACTCGGAAAAAGAAAATCCAATTTCTCCCAACAGGATTGGAACCTATGACCTTTCGGATGCTCTACCACTGAGCTACAGGTGATCGAGCAAAGTTCATGTGACAAACGTCTTGCTTACTGCTAGGATTTTTTTTTTTTGCTAGGATTTAAAAATGTCGATGAGTGGTACATGCGCATTGAAATGATAGATACCCACACAAATGTCTGACTTCATACGGACTTTCCAGGGACCAATCAGATTGCTCCTTTTCATGGTGGATCAGTACAGCAAAATAGTACGTGTCGAGTGTGTTTGAAATTGTCACGTGCGATTTTCATTGGCCACCAACGAAATAGCTGCAAACCCTTGTAACCCTCTCTCCAGTGACTTTTATAGCTGGAATCAGTTAACGTGATAAACGCGATCAGCAATTGAGTGTCCAAAGTAATTTCGTGTGTTTTTGTTTTCTTTTATTACACTTTATGATTGGTTAGCAAATCTCGCACCACTCTCTCAACCAATGAGAAGCGAAACCAAAACCGATCGTGACTTGCTCGCACGCGTTTTCCCGCGCTTAACGATCGGCGGTGACATGCATTTGCTTGGAGTTCTGATTGGTCCAAAGTTTTGTTTACGTCTGTTATGATTGGTTAGAGTGACTACTGTGTAATTTGGATTTGGTTTTACGACATTCAATTGAAAACCACTCTACAGTAAATTGCAGATAAAATACTTGGGCCAGGGCCAGAAAGAAAGCTACCCCGCAAACGTTTCATGAGATACTGTTTGTTTAATACTATCTTACAAATTGGTTTTTTTTTTCAGACATTTTTAGGACGAACGCTCTTGACTTTCAATGCAGGGCACATCTGTCTGCACAGTATTTTAAATAAAGACTTATTAATTCACCGCTGTCAACTGTTGAGCCTCACTAACTGCAGTAATTTAGCGATGTGATAAGTCTCGTGTGTGTCTGCTTCTAACTGTCTCACTAAAACGTTTGCATACAATCACGCGATTTTAACCTCACAAGATGAATTTGTTAACAGATTTAAACTTAGCACAGACATTCCTTATGCGATCCTATCAATGAGAGAAAAAAAGTGGGATTATACATTGGATTATATATTTTGTTACCTTGACACTGAAGGACACAGAAAGGATTATAATCGCACTGTCTTTCTCTCGTTTTCTCTTCAACTCTTCCTTCATGGAACATTCAGTGCAAAAGTATTTTTGCCAAAAAAAACCCAGAGATCTTGAACAAATACGTTCAGTTCTTCATCCGCGTGACTTAGCAGAAAAAACATTTCTGGGCGTTTTGCGTGCGGCATTAACATTAGTAACATTTTGACAGCCTCCTCTAATCTTCCAAAACACTAGGTGGTCTTTGTAATAACCCTGAGGCACTCGAGAATGGCCAAGTTCATGTATAAAAAAGAAAAGAAAATGTTTGCAAACATTCAAAAAGAAAAGGAACCCGAGAAAGGAAAAATAGTCGGCCAAATGGCTCTTATTTTAATCGTCACCCTTTAAGACTTCATCCTGATGCACAGACTTAAAAGTTGGAAACTCTGACCTTGAACTGCGTGATAAACAATAACCACAGCAAAGTACTGCTCCGTAGCTATAATGGGCAAAAAGTGGGATTTGCCCACAAACTCAAAAGTTAGAACCATTATGTGGTCAAGAGAATATGGTACAACAACAAACAGCGCCACACTGGTGAAAGTACTGCTCGGGTATCTTTCATTTTCATTTTCAAGAACGGCCACACCTTGAGGATTTTATACACATACAAACTCAAATCAGTGTTAAAACCAGTCAGTCCCCCCTGGATGGTTTAACAAATGGAATACAGTTCCGTCATTAAGTACTGGCCGGATTAACTACAAACAAGATCCACAATAACATTCTTCACAAAAACAACTGACTTATCACTCAAGCTAAAATATAAGCCTTCCCTTTTAAGTTACAAATGTATTTACCTTTTGATGTGATGACATGTTTGAAACTCTGGTTCTAAATTTAGAATTGCAAGGCGAAGTATCTCGTTTTAGAAGCTGAAGCAAACTGTGTGGCACATATGTTTAATATATCATTTGTCCTTCTATCTATTATTTCATTTTTGGTTTGGAAAGTGGTGACGACGCGGAACCCTTTCACCCTTTAATCCCTCAATATAAAAATGCAAATTCTCCTTTCCTAGCTGTCTTCATACATTTATTACAAGCGGCAGTCGGGAGAAGTTTTTACAGCCGTACATGTAAAATATCAAGATAATTCATGTTGGCTTATCGTAACTTAATTCGCATAACGCTGATGGGTCTTAACGATTTAATAATCGCAGGCTCGTTGTTTTCGGGAATTCATGCTTTGACTGCAAAAGATCAAGAAAAGCTTCTTCAGGGTAACCTAATTAATTTAATTTGAACTATTTAAAGACTACTACGCCCTCCGACGATAATTGAGTTAAAGTACAACAAACACAGGGTAGCGCCCATGAAATGTGATAGAATTGGAATGGTAATTGAGTTACCCTAACACTTTGTAGCTTACGATCAGAATATGCCGCGTCTGATCGATTTGAAGTCTGGTAGACTTCAGCTCATTTAAACTCACTGGACTATATTCACTTTTACTGAAATGGAACTTGAGTCACGGGGGTCTGATGTTTATTTTAATCCCAACAATAACTGAACAGCTACATTGACAGTGGTGGCTCTAAACGAGTCGGTCATACTCATTAAACACTTCATTGATTTTAAGTGCTCTGGGAAAATGCTCTGGTCGCGTGACTTACTCCTTACTCCTAAATTATATCAGGAAATGTTCGAGGAAAGAGACGCTCCATTTCACTGGGCGTAACTTATGAGCGGTTGCGTGTGCTCTTGAACTTCCTTACGCCCACCTACAGACCAGACACATCTGGGACAAGCGACTTCCTCTATGCGTAACTAATCGTTGTTTGGCTCACCGGAAGTCACGTCGGATGCATTCCTGACACGCCCTTTTCCAGGTTTTTCTATCTGATTATCAGCTGCTGCACCTTCACAAATTCTAGACTAACTGACAAACTACCAACCATCAGCTTGCTGTATCTGCAACTTTGTCCCGGATACCTTCAAGCAGACCCTTCTCGGCCACGATCCGTGAAATCTTCCTCGTGTTGGAGCGAAATTTGTCGCGAATAAGAAGCTGCCTCTGCACTGCTGATTCCTCAGCACTAAAATAAAGGAAATATGGAGAGAAATGAATGACAAAAGAAACACACCACCTTCATGATTTAAGACTGGACGGAATCGCAAGCAGTTTAGTGGGTGTAACTCAATAAACATGCAAATTTGTTGTGAGCGACCTCCTCGACTCTGGTGGTCGTTTAGGAGAGATTATAGATAAAGGAGTTCGTAAATTAACGTAGTTCTTTACTTACAATTCTGCATTCGACATATGACACACGGTTGTTTCTACATAAGAGAGTTAGTTTCTAAAGAAACTGTGGTGCTGCGTCGGTGGGGGAGTTGAAACGAATATTTGGTTTTATAAAACCAAAGTTATCCAGTCGACCCTTCGTCGATTAATAATAATAATAATAATAATAATAATAATAATAATAATAATAGTAATAATAATAACAATAATAGTAATAATAGTTATAATAATAATTTAGTTTAATAATAATAAACTGTATTAAAAATGACCAACTCTTAACACAACCCCATGCACTCCTAACTAATAATAATAATAATAATTATAACAATAATAATAATAATAATAATAATAATAATAATAATAATAATAATAAAAACATTAAAAAAAACATTGCTTGAAAATATTATCTTTCTTTTTAATCGAAATGAATTGTGAATAGTTTTTTTTAATAGCTCTTTTTTATATACTTTTAACTTATATAGCAATTTGTGTGGAATATTTTAATAAAGAATTATTATTTTTATTATAATAATAATAATAATAATAATAATAATAATAATAATAATAATAATAATATTTATATAACGCCTTATACAAAAGTTCTAAGGCGCTTCACAATAACAGAAGAAAATAAAAATAATAAAACTTAAATTGCCTAAAAGGTAAGATATCGTTTAAAAAGTTTTCAGAGATAACTTAAAGGTACTGACACTGGAGCTACGCTTAATATAACAAGGAAGAACTTGAAAGCACAAACAGAGAATGCTCCGTCTCCATAGGTTTTCAGATTTGATAGAGGAACTTGAAGCTGAAAACTAAATGAGGACCTTTAATCGCCTATTTGGAGTGTATATGCACAGGAGGTTACTAATGTAACAAGGAGCTAAATTATTAAGAGCCTTAAAGGTTATTTAAAGTAATTTAAAAGTTACACGATGTTCAATGGGCAGCCAATGAAGCTCTCTGAGGAATGGCGTGATATGGTCATACTTGGTCGATTAGTTTTGATGAGGGGCTGACACTCAAAACGTCAGCACTCGAATCTCTTTACGGTGGCCAGATCAACTTATCAACCCTGTTGATAAAACCAAGCATTCATGACGTTGCTACAGCCTAAGTACAGGCCGAGACTTTGACAGAAGTCGTCCCGTCAATCTTTACCGATCACTCGCTGTGCGCTACACCTTCCCAGTCTGACATTTAACTGCAATTCAGGCAGAACTTTCCGAAATCGTGCTATTTCCACAAACTTCGTCAAGGAACTGAAGAACTTCAATGTCCATAAATCTTCTGGTCCTGACGGGCTTCCTGTTTGTATTATCTCGCACGGAATGCACTAATGCCATATACAAGTCTGTTACTGATTCCCCTAAATCTTCTCCCTCTCCTTCTTCTTAAATTGGAATACCTCGAGCTCTTGCTCCTGTTTTCTTGTCTAAGTGAGATCATAGACTTGCTTACAAGTCGAGCTCAGAGAACGCGAACGCGATCGTGCACCTTGCTTAGAAGCGCGAAGCGCGATCGTCAAAGCTCTAGCGAGCGAGCGAGAGCTCGTCGCTCGTGCAGGGTCCATTCAACGAGAAGCGAGCGAGCGACTTTGAGAAAGTCTAGTGAGATCAACCTGGACCGCATTTCTTGATTTCTCGCGGTCTCTAATTCTTGGACCAGAGAGGGCTGTACGGTTTTAGATCTTCGGCTCCAACTATTCAAAACAAACACTGTTCAGAACTCTTCCTTTGCACAGATCTGTCCGCTATGGAACTCTCTCCCCTCAGACATGCGAGCTTCTCAATCCACTTCATCATTCAAATCCTGACTTCTAACTCTACTCTACAGAAGGCCATGCTATACTTTTGACCGTACTAAGATCCGTATTTTGCGAATCATCCATCCTCTCTTCAGTCTGCAACTGTTGGTATTTTTGTAACTACCCTTTACACTGTAGTTCTTGCTGTGATTTTCTAGTTCTTTACCATACCCTTTTCACTTTGCCATTATATCATCATCGTCATCATCATCATCATCATCATCATCATCATCATCATCATCATCATCATCATCATCATCATTATCATCATCATCATCATCATCATCACCATCATCATCATCATCATCATCATCATCATAGTCATCGTCATCGTCATCGACATCATCATCATCATCATCATCATCATCATCATCATCATCGTCATTGTCATCGTCATCACCATCATTGTACTCGTCATCGCCATCGTCATCATCATCATTTCATTAACAACGTTAGTAACTTACTGTTTACTTCAACAAAGCAGGTTTTTCCCGTCATAATTTAACTTATTTTACCACGTATACCTTATTTTATTTAGACCGCTAATCCTGCAACAACCAGGCCAAAAAGGAAGCTTGATGTAGAGTCCTGATCCTATTGCCTGTGCTCCCACTGTTTACAATCGAAACGATTGAAACGACGACAATCCACAGCAAATTTTGTAAATAAATAAATAGTTAATTAATTAATTAATTAATTAATTACTTAAATACTCCTTGTAACGGCTAAATAACACGTCACCTTTCTAGAAGTTCAACACATGCCGTGTGTCCGTAAATCTCAGCCACTCTTTTAGGCGTGTCACCAGAATTGTCCGGTATCATGACAGGGGTCTGGTGATCAATTAAAACCTTCAGGACATTTAAGCGCCCAGTCTCTGCTGCGCAATGAGCTGGTGTCCAGCCCCCCACCATGCGCGCTGTTGTATCAGCGCCATATTCCAACAGAAGCTTCACACACTTTGCGTGACCTGAAAAATAAAATGTAGCAAGGGAAAACTTCAAAAAAGAGAAATACTAGTGGTTCATGTCTGCCACAGCTTATTTACGTTTTCAGGGGGACAACATGGGGTAAAGTTTCTTGTCAAAAAGTAGCACGTCTTGGCGCAGAGACCAACCGTGAACCAGCGAACCGCCTATCTCCTCATTCTAAGTCCAATGTGCTAAGCACTACACCATCTCCACGCCTACAGTTAATATATATTGTCAGTTCTCTTCTTTAAGGGATTTCACAACGGAGCACTGATCAACCTGTGCTATAAGCCTTGCAACTACACTTGCAACTGACGTGAGAAAAGTGTCTGCCGAATCAATTGTACTGTCCATTCCCGAAATTGTTTCTCACAATGGTGTAAAGTGGCTTGCAATTCTATTCTGTAGCATCGCGCACAACAATTTAATTCGAGGGTCAAAAATATCAGTCATTTTCAAATCCAGCCCACTCCTTGTCTATTTTTTACCCGTCCCGCGGCTATCCCGCACCAGCCAGAATTCTCATCCTGATCCCGCTTCGGCATGGTGCAAACTGTCGGAATATACACAATTAATTGTTGATTTTCTTATCCTGCACGCTAGTTTTTACATTCCAAATCCTGCCGCAAAATTTCAAGTATACCGCCAGCCCGACTTGTTTTATTAGCCCATTCCACAGTCCACCATTCACCAAAGATTTTTTTTCCCCGTTTTCTTTTTGTTTGTTTTTTTTTTTTTGGTGCTTCCACTTTCGGAGAGAAAACACAGGAGTTCGTTTAATTGCAAGAAGCATATTGCGCAGTGTTGTAATGTTTGGTATGGTGATTTAGTCTGCAAGATGTACACACAAATACTCTGCCTTAGTGTTTTGACATCCTCGGTTCGCTTGTGATTTAATAAATGAATAAATAAAAAATAAATGGAAATTTCAGTGGTACATCTACAGAGTGGCTCTTCGTCTATTGTTTCCAGGTCGAATTTTAATTTGGAAATGTTGGTTTTTGTGGAGGGAGGAAAACCAGAGAACCTGGAGAAAAACCCTTGGAGCGGGGACAAGAACTAACAACAAACTCAGCCCACATAAGACGTGAACTCCGGGAATCGAACCCGGGCCACATTGGTGGGAGGCGAGAGCTCTCACTACTGCGATATCCCTGAGTATTCACACAGTGATCAGTAGACTTGAGTAGACTGAAAACCTATAGCATTTCAACTCTCGACGTCTATACTCTATTCAACATATACATTCAATATTCAGGGGCACCTAACGGTTCATTGCGGTGGAATATCTGTTCTGAAAGGCATTACCCGCCTCAGAAATTCGAATTAAATTTTGAAGAAAAATGGCGTTCTTATTTAGTGAAAAGTTACCTCAAACTTTAGCCACGCTGAACAATCGAATCTTTTTTGTTTTCGCCGGGACAAATACGTTGTTAAAAGTGCGAAAAAACGCCAGCTAGCATTTTCGGAAATCCAACAGCAGCTCGTACATTCGGGGAATAAGATTCCGTTCCCTTAAAAACTCATTAATAATTCATAAGCACATTGACCTATCAAATAGTCGATAATACATCACGTACAGTGACTTTATATCGATAAATCTCCTCCTTATTACTATGCTGTGTTTTATCAGCTGATAAAACACTCCTCATTAGTATGCGGTGTTTTTCTCGTTTGCTAATTTCCAACGTTCACAAGAGCATAATTGTTATGAACTCTATTGCCACACGCTTTTCCAGGAATGTTTCGAAGCCGTTTAAAAAACTCGCAGCACGGGTTTTATCGGGTCTAAAACCACTCTGCTGCGCCTCGTCGTTTTAAACCCGATAAAACACTACCTCTCTTTTTTTAAACATTACTAAAATTTTCTGCAACTTAAATTTTCAGCTAGAGAATCCAAAAGATCAAACTGCATTAGCTTACAGAAAATTGCCTTTTGAAAGGCTATAAAATGATGCGGGGATGCGGGAAATAACTTTTTAACAATTTAGCATTAATATTCTCATTGGGTGGCCATGAATATTAGATACAAAATTATTCTGAGAATGTCGTTGTTTCAGCTTCAACGCTCCATGGGGCGATTGGGTCATCGGCACTTACGTGCATTTAAGCATTGACTAGATATTGACATTGTAAAGACTGATAAAGAAGTTTGAAGTTGCGGTTGTGAAGAACAGTGTGCGTCATTTAAAAGAACTGAAGCCACTAAACCGTAAATGGCAATGAGTGGCTTCATTTCTTTTAAATGGTGCACACTGTTCTTCACAACCGCAACTTCAAACTCCTTTATGATATTAACAGTGATATGATGAAAGCCTCGCATAGTTAAAAAATTCGGCGCCCAAAGTTTTCGTACTCCGAAACTTTGAACAACTTTCAGTTAATTCACTCTATTAGCTGGCTCAAAGAACTGAGGGCTGTTTTGTACCTCTAAGTGCGGCCCAGTGCATGGCAGTTTTGTCTCCCCATTCTTCGTCTTTTGAGTTTACATCGATCTTTCCGCCGCGAATAAAGCTTCCCAACTCTTCCAGTTTCACGTCATCCCCCACCGCACAGGTTTCATGAAGAAGCAAATCGTGGCTGCTGTTAAACAAAGATTTGTTGGCCGGTTTCTCTTGATTTGTCATGTCCCTGCGCAAGACAATCGGCGAGATTTCCACGAGAACACTCCGATCGTGTGCAATTGCTAACGCTAAGTTTCTCGAGTAAACAAATTATTAAAATCTACATCTATTCTACCAGCACGTCTCGAGTGCAAAGAATTTTTTGTTTGAGGATGAGAGGAGTTATTGTTCGCGAAGAGGGTGCAAACAATAAATGTTGAATCGGAGCTCGAGGTAATTATCATGTTGAACTCTCCTGAGGCAATATAAGTAGCTTTTCTTGAATTCGTAATTAGTACATCGATTATGAAACAAAACATTGTCAACGTAAGATTTAAGTCTTTAAGCCTCAGTACTGATGAACATACATATTCTCCTCGTCGCCTTCCTTACATTTCTTATGAAACCAGTTGGGAGAATTTGTTTAAACATCAAGACATTTCATCTTAAGTGATAATTCCCTTCATTTTCGTTATTTATTGATCAAAGAGTGATAATGCATGAGAAATTTCATGTCCCTCACTAACGGGCTTAAAACGTGAAGGAATTCATACAAAAACGCCATTCGACTGGTTGTTTTAATATATTTTTGGCTATTAAATCTTTTTCATTGCCCCTTGCACCGCAACGTGGTCGAGTGGTTAGGGCGCCGGGCTTGAAATCCGGAGATCCCGGGTTCAAGTCCCGCTCTGACCGCTAGCTAGAGTTGTTTCTCGGTAGCTGCGCTTGTAAATAGCCAGCTGGTCTGCCTCCTGCCAGTTGGGATTTTTAACCTTGTTATTTTCAATTTAAATTATTGGTTTGTGAAGTTTAATGCTCGGCCCCACTAGCACTTGTGCTATGAACACTGCCGAGGGTTGGCTTAATGATCATACCATATCCAACAAAGCGAGTGAAATAATTGTTTTATTAAACAACCAGAAAACAATTAAATGGTCCCTATTTCTCGGGCATGGCATAATGGCTGATATACCATCGCCGCTAAGCCAATCAAAACCCTGGAATTGCATTATCCAATGATCATGTTTTTAATAATATATGTTATACCGGTTCGTTCGTCTCATAGCGTTTTCCCTCCAATAAGGTCTTATTGGAAATATCACTTTTCGAACATATTAAAATAATATCAATAGGGAATTTTAGTATATAGCAAATCAAGTACTCTGATTGGCTACTCATAGTCCTGTACTCACGCGCGAGTTTTGTTTTGTTGTGTGTGTGTGTGTTTTTTTTAACTATTTTTCACAAGTAAAGTGATCTATTAGGGCTGACTCTACACTGATTCGTTCTGACGAAGGACTAACGCTCCATACGTCAGCAGAAAGGGAAAGGACGACGGCTTCAGTGTGGCGGCGTGGCCAAGCGGTTAGGGCGCTGCACTCGTAATCCGGAGGTCCCGGGTACAACTCTTGCTCTGGCCACTCGCTGGAGTTGTTCTCTATAGCTCCGAGTTGAACTCCTCCGCTGCGCATGTAAATAGCCAACTGGTCTTCCTCTTGCCAGTTAGAATTTTTAACCTGTTTCTGTTGAATTTGGATTATTAAGGGGCACAAACATGTTCTCATTGCCCAAAGTAAGAAGCACCAAGCATGGTCTTAGGTCTTTCGGTACTTCGCTGCAAAGACATGGAATGCGCTGCCGGACTCGATTCGCGCCATGGCCGGCACAAGGGAATTTTTAAGAAGTATTCGCATGCAGCATTTTAAAATTGTTATTATCGTGGTTAGCTTTTGAAATTGTAAATTTTAATTTGTAATTACACATGTATTGATACATGAATGATTGGATTTCCTAGATATTTTAGATTTTTAAATATTTAGATTTTAGATTGTTAGCTAATTTTTATCTTTCTTTTTGTTTTTGTAATGTTTTTTGTTTGTCGGTGGGCTTCCTGTAAAGTAGCTTTTAGCTAAGTGGAGTGCCACGTAAAATAAAGTTCCAAGTTCCATTATTTGTTTCTTATCGTGGAGTGCCAGAAAACTAGCATGGTATAGCTAAGCGCACCTCCACTATAAACAAAGCATTTAAATTTACATTTTACGACCTGTTAAAATAAATAACCAGCTTATCGGCATCACTCCCCAGTTAATACGAATATGTATTGCGTTCGGATCGCCTACACCACCATAATATGATTTTCGCCAGTTTAAATGTTTGTGCATCAGTAACCCGGATCAGTAAAATGCAAACAAACATTCTTTTGTTAGTTGCCTCCTCTGCAGGACTAATCTCTCTGCTTAGTCACTATCCGGTGTATTTTGTTCTTAAACTATAGTAACTTGCAAGCAAGCGTTCGGTCAGAGTAGTTTTGCGGGAAAACGTCTCCAATATTCTTCCTATGTTAGAAGTGGTCCCTCTTCCGATGGACAAAGGATAAATAGACGTTTGCGCGCAGGCTACAGACAACGGTTAATGTTTATTAGGTAATAGATGAAAAATTGTCCAACCTCTGGAAGCTGCCCAGTGGAGAGCAGTCCGGTCTCCGAAGTCCTCATCCTTGTGATCAATATCTATTCGGTGAATCATCAGCATGCTCTCCAGCGTCTGCCACTCGCCATTAACAGCTGCTTCATGTAGTACTAACTCAGTCATCCCTGCGGTCAGCTGCAATTCACAGAATATGCACGTTAATACAGTTAAAACCCCTGTAAGTGTACATCCCTGAGCCCACACTCACGTGTTCACTTGGGAGAGGGGTCTGTTTATGGGTGTTTTTTATGATCTCGTTATGGGTGTTATGTCTGTAAATGGTGTGTCAATTTTTTATCTTTTTGTTTTATTATATAGAATGCCCCCCTCCCCCCTCCCCACGAGACCTGTGCGTTAGCAGAGGTTTCCACTACCCAACCACCAGCTTGCGTCGCTGGCGATATAGCTGGGAAAAGCAAAATCTGGGTAGAAAAGTCGCGAGAAACGAGCATGGAGACCGAGAAGGAAATGGGGAGGAGGCATGGAATCAAGGCTATGCATGCAAAAGCAATCTTGCATGCATAGTTTCTTCTGGCTCGCTTATCTCTGATGGATTGGAGGGAACGCTCGAAGAGTACTTATCGACGGGTTTATAGATGTTATTAGCACTGAAAGGCTGCACTGTTATTGAGGCAAGAGAGCTCAACTGAGCTAACGGCCACTAAAGACAAGGGAGCTTAGTTGTAATTGCCTTAAAGCCGCGTCTAAACGCGGTACGTGTCAACATTGTTGCGTGAAGAACGTTAGAGCGTTTAGCACCCCATGCTAGATAATGTCCGGCTGACATTGGATGTGACCGTTGTGCAACAACTGCTGTACAAAATTGCCGGTTGGAACGATTAGCCGCGGCTTCAGTGATTTTGCGCCGCGAGAATAATTTGTAATGCATGAGTCTAATAAATCCACACTTGCTTGCTTGCTTGTTTGCACAAAATTTTGCACAAAGAGGTGTGAAAGCCGGTGATACTGGGAGGTGCTAGACGCGAAGAGCATTTAGTTTTTAGCGCGTGGGTCGCAAGGAGGGGGAGAGGGGGGGGGGGGCTTACTAATGTTCCTACAGAAACCGGTTCTTAAAACTACAGCAGTCGTGGGTTTTCAAGGCTCAGTAAGACTTAACTTCAAAGGGGCTAGGTCACGGGGTTTTAGCGTTTTGGCTTGTCTCAGGCATGAAATGCTTCTAGAGAAAACCAATAGGAAGATGTCAAGTGATTTTCTCAGTCGGTGAACAGACTGTAATCATTTTTAAGCATTTTTTTTTAATGTGAAATGGTAAGAACATGAGGAAATTACCCCTGGTTATAACTCATTTCCACCCTGCCCATCCATAACCAAAGGCCTAGATGGAATAAAGTTGTTGCTGGTGGAATGGTCACCTGTCTAATTGAGCTTACCCTTGGCCAACTTTTCACACATTTCGTTACCAAATGTTGCAAGCTGTTTACACAAGAAACTTGTAGTTGTTCCAGCTAGCCAGGTAACCCACCCAACAGGGTCACTGCTTTTCAAAGGTAGGGTGATTGGGCTAGCTGAGGCAACTTTTTCCTCATATTAACACTCTTACTGGGCCAACTCTTTGCGTGTCGCATGTCATGTAAAGCCCACTGAGTTTAGTGAATTATAGAAAGAACTCCAAAGAGAAGAGGCATACTGAGATTATGAATAATTAAGCTGAGCTAGTGGATAATTAATTAGGGTTAACTTTGACTCAGTCAAGATAGGGACAACTCTATAAAAGTTGGAGTGAGGGTGACCCACCTAACGTGGCCAACTTCTGTTCATATAAACAGGCCCTTGTCTATAGTTCCCCAAAACTAGTAGAGTAATTTTAAACAAAACTGAACCATAATTTTTGGGATTTCCTCTGATTACAGTATATCTTTTAGCTTTTTAATTAAAGTGATACTACAAATAGTTGTCATAGTCCCTTTAAGAATTATCTCACCTAGCCTGTTCAACAACCCGTTAATCCGCATCAAGATGCTGGTTTTCACAAGTGAAATGCTCATTCGATGTTTCTACAATAGTCTTTAGACTGTTACTACCCCCAGAAGAGCACTTGCTTGCAGGCTAGAATTGTTCTTATAATTTACTGGTAATACAAAAAAAAGACGACAAAGAGGATGTTACTCGAATCGATTAGCTAATTATAAACAAGATGCCCCTCTAATGGCATTACACGGAATGCTTAATGTATCCCCAATTATTCCCCATTGTATGTTTCGCTGATATTTAAAAACTATCCTCCCTTGGCAATTGAAATAATTGTCTGAATGGTTTTATTCAGATATATTGCGTGATACTTATCGTTGTGTTACTAGGAATCATACCAGAAATAACTATGCAATAACGTCATGACCCCGCTGAACTGGTCTGGCCTCCTCTAGCTCTAATCCTTCGCGTTGATCATTCGATCTGTTTTTTAAAGCCAGGGCCGTAGCCAGAAAAAAATAATGACTGAGGCAATATCCATGGGTGAATTTCCCGCCTAGCCGTTTAGGGTCTTAAATATGATGGCTACGGTTAGACAAAACACTGGGATCAAAGCTTGTTTGATAAAAATTCCGCTAAGAGCCTTAAAGGACATATAGATCAAGAGATATAGGTGTTTTGGCGCGGGGAAGGGGGGGAGGGGAGCTATTTAAATGCTACTTTAGGGGCTCTGTGTTCTGGTATGCGACTTTTTAATGTGTTTGTTGGTGGTTTGTTTCTATATGAAGACCTTAGATAACAACGACCAAAACCAGGTTCGGCTGACCAGCGGTTTCGTGTAAAGTAGGGTCTCGCAGGCTCATAAAACCTGGTCTTGGACGTTCTCGTTTCTAAAGGGCAACGAATTTAGCTGTTAAATGCCAGCGTGATTCACCTGTTCCCACTAGCATCCCATCGCTGTAGAACCTCGAGCGGGTCCACAGGGATTTCGCCGTGGACTTGGGCTAATGCAAGGCCATTCAACCTGTGCTAAAATACTGAATGTGACTGGGCTGAAAGCCTGGCCTTAGCAGTTACGCCCGACATTAAATTTCATGCAACTCACTCCAGGTCTTCAACTTGCGGAGAGCGCTAAAGCTGCGCTCACATGAACAGCTTCCTGCACTTAGTCGCGCTGTCGCCTGTCCGCTTTCCGCCTCTACAACTTCTTTCCCACCATCTCCGGTGGCTTCTTCACTGACATCACCAGTAAAGATGGTCAAAGTTGCTTAGCTAAATAATGTCAAAACAAGCTTAAATTTTGTTTCGATTATTGAGAAGAACTGAAAGCATGTTATGAGAGCATCTACTTGCCGCTTTCTTTGAAAAAAGCTGTTGATTAGATAGAACGTTCCCTGCTAGCAGAGGTCTCTGACGGCAGAGACCTCTGCTAGCAGGGAAATAGAACGCTGCATTTTGATAGATTTTCCTCACTCAGATCAGAGAACACAGAAAACTCGAGAAATGACGTCAAAACACATGAAAAAGAGACAGTTTTTTTTAGGAAGTCGCTGCCTGGTTAGCATGAATTTTTGCTTCATTTTTCTCATCTGTAATTCAGGCCACTGCATGATTCGCGTTATCATTAGACATAATACCATGTTGCGTTAACATTTTTTTATATTTATTTAACTGTTGTCAATTTATTTGCTGCTAGCGCCTTTCTTTCTCCTTTAAAAAAAATCTTACTTTCCCCGAAAAAAAAAAACAATGACTGAGGCAAGTGCCTCGGTTTGCCTCATACTGGCTACGGCCCTGAACGGCCACTTTGTCTGAGCTTAATTGTTGATTTTGGTATTCACAAAGAGGTCTGAGTTACTTCGACAAACTGTGCACTATAAACAGCGATCTCCCACTTTCTCAGTATTGGGAAACCGTTTCGAAGTCACACTAGGATGGCAAAGTTTGTTCTCGTTGTTCGCTTTTTACTTTTTGTGCGGAAATTATAACTTCGCGAACGTACGAACTACCGGGAAACTGAGGCAAGTTTGCGTGACACAGGCATTCGAGACGGCAAGAGCAAAACAGCCCTTCAAAGATGAAGGAACTTATGGGTCACAAAAACTTATTTCCTGTAGGAAAAGGACACAAAGAGCGGTTTTAAGACGCAATTAAAATTAAAGCCTTTATGCAAAAGTTAATCTGTGCTTTGTCGCATAAACAATGGGCCACCATCAACTAATAGTTAGGCATAATGCATAATTGTCGTTTCCAACGAGCCGAAAATTAAGGGCTTATGGCTCGTGTGTTAAAGACTGATTGAAAATAAAAAGTGCTCACAATTAAGCCGTCTCTGAAATGAGCGTTGCCATGAAAAATACACTGAAAGGGATAACTCGGGAAAATTTAAACAGAACTAGTAGTGTCATAAATATTGAACAAAGGCCTTTTGAGTAGCAGTCCGAGAGCTTACGAAAACAAAACACCTATCAACACAAGATCAAGGCGCAGAAAATCATGAAATTCTTACCTTTCCTCGATATTTACGCCGCTGGTTTTGATATCAAATGTTTTAAATGCAAATTCCTTTACTTTTGTATCTTCAGTGGAAAGATCAGTTGAATTGAAACTGTGAAATTCCTTTTCACATTCGACCGAAGGAAAAGCACGTCACGCCGTGACCAGAAGCCGGGCGTAGGAAGTGAAGGAATGTTATGATTTATCGAAAACAGTACCAGTCCTGCTCGTTTCTAAATGGTTTGGTTACAGACCGACACGACTGGAATGGGGCTGGGTGGGGTGGGTTGTGATAAGCGGGGGAGGGGGGTTGGGAAGAGGCAAACAAGTGTCAAATTGTCGTGATTTCCTCGTGTTTTACCCACAGTTTGTCGCACACTCAGCTGACTGGTTACTCTAATTTCATTTTCTTGTGATTGTGTCAAAACTGAAACACCACTCCCCCTCCCACACACACACGTATTTGACCTGAGCATTTTTTCCCCCATTTTGTCAGAAATAAAGTACTTGTGGTTTTTATCTAGCTGGTTTAATTTGATACTGAAAGCGAAACAAAACATTTATTTACTTGAGAACAACAACAGAGCTGTGTCTTATTGCCCGTATATTTATTTTATGATCACAACTCAGAAGGGAAAATATCTCTCTCTAGCAGCTTGGGAAAGATCTATTCTTGAGAAAAGTAGAAATTTTCTGTTATGTTTTACGAAAGTTTTCAACATTTTCAAGAAAGAAAGAAAGAAAGAAAGAAAGAAAGAAAGAAAGAAAGAAAGAAAGAAAGAAAGAAAGAAAAACAAAAAACAGCTGACTGTAGCCGTACATGTGTGGACAAAACATGTCCATGCAGGAGTCCATGTCGAAAAAAGAAAAGGCATAAATAGGTCTAAATAGTCTTTCTTTGAAAGTCCATGAATAGTGGATGGCAAATGTTTTGTGGGTAAATTAAAATTGTAAAAAGGTCTAAATTATTAAAATAAAATAAAAATACATGAGCATCTTGAATAGATTCGCGTCGAGTAACTCAGAGCCCGACCAGGGTCCGGACGGGAAGTAAACAACGTTGGATGTTGGCCGATAGAACACTGGGCACGAAAATAACACATGCACGATATTACATCCAGAAGGCAGGAAGATGAAGGATGACTTCCTTCCCACATTTTCTCGGCTTTTTCGGCATTGCCAGCTTTTAAATGGAGTACGTCGGCTATAGAGTGGTCAGAGGACCAGACTGGAGGTGGGGAAAGCAAGATGGAGGCGAGGGACACGCGGGAACCGTGCGGAACTTCGAAAGTAACCAAGAAGTGGTTGTTGTTTGGGATAATGGTACTGCGGCAAACTATCGTTGCTCTGGCATTTACGACTTGAGAATTCTGGATAGCAGTCCCACAGGTAAGCTCTGAACTTCTTCAGTGTATCTTTGTGATTTTTAAGTCGAATTGTGAACGGGGAAGGATTTTGAAGTGCTCTATTCAAAGACGAAAATTGGCGAAACAGAATTTTGAAATCGATCATGGTAGGAAGGAACGATTATGCAAGTCACTTTATCCATCTTAACAAAACAGTTATTTTTAATTGACATGCGGAATTGATAACTTAGACATTGGATGTGTTTAGAGTTTTTGAGTTTCTTTCATCCTAATAGGTGTCAATGTCATTTAAAGAACCACCCGCGAGTTTAAGCTTAAGTCTTAAAACATAATCGACCATAATCTGACTTTTTTAAATTTATTTTTTGTTGGCTTCCGCTCATGGCTTCAGCCATTTCGTATCGACGTTCGTTTGATGAAAATGTTTAGTTAACTGGTTTCGCGTTATGTTTGATTCAAATTTGCTTTCACCGACGTTTATGGAAGGCTGAAAGTTAAAACAATGTAAACTCTATCTTCTTGTTACCAACTGCATATTGTGAGCTTTATGTAAGCTTACTTTGGAAATGATGTTACATGGTTCACATGAGGCACTTGAAGTGTAACAGAAGTGCACTTAAAAACTACTGCAGTGTGAAGGATGTCATTCAATGTGTCTGCTCGCATTCAGTTGTGTTGAAAATGGTAAAGAACTGAAGTGTTGTGTCAGGCTTACAGTACGGTTGATTTTCCTTCCTTGCAAGTTCACTTATCCAATCAAATTATCATAGACTGAGAAGCTTACTGTCAGTCATCCATGCCGGCCACAGTGTTACTTGGGTTGAAAATACTGCTTCCTGATTTTAGCACTCATGGGAGACTGTTGTTTCTTTTTCTTTTTTTTTTTTCTTTTTTTTTTTTTTTATTTAGTGCTTGTTTATCTGGAGCTGAGAATAACTCACTCAATCAAAATTGAGACCAACTATTTTATGACATAATTTGATATTTTTGAAAATGTATACTTTGTATGGAAAATTGGGATCTCCAGAGCAGTGGGATTGGGGATGTGCTCCGGGCCATAAAACCTTTCGGCGGAAGGATACAAAATAATATTTTCTGAAATAACACAATCAAAACCACTAGCACAATAAAATGGCCATTGAAATTAGAACAGCAGGCAACACTACAGGTTTCTTGTTAAGATAAATAATTTGTGAAAGAAGGTAATATATTTGTAGTAGCAGATGGATGCCATCTTGTTAATTGCTACCAGGGAATGATGAGAGCAAGATAGCTGTGGGGAAAATGTAACCAAATATGGCAGAGCTTGAAGTCAACATTGTTTTTGATGAACGAAAATGCTCCAACCAAGAGCGGTTTTATTAGAAGCTATGGATTTTTAACGTGATAGTTTCTGCTGGATGTTTTTACATAATTTATGGAAAGGAAAGTCCCAAAACAGCAATAAGTTTTTTCAATGAATATACAATGAATTTTGGAAACAGTTTTAATAATTTGGAAACATTTTTTCACGATTGCCGGTAACATTTACGTGAATAGATGGTAAAAATAACTGGTTACTGGCTCCTAATAAGAACCTTGCACTATTGTTGTCACTTCCATTTTGATCAGTAAATTAAAGTTGGCCTTGAAATTGTTTAGTGAATATTTCAACTTGCAGACTATCCATTTAAGGTGGCCGAACACAGTTTTTTAGTGTACAGGTGTTAGAAGACGTTATTTGGAAACTATGTACTTCTGGACGCCCAAAATTGGTATGGGGTAAGACTAACTAAGAAGGAATGTATTTTCGTACGTCTTGTTGACCTTAGTACCGTTTCCATGGCAACGCAGGGAAATATTAAACATCCATAAATAATAGGTTTCCTTTATTTTTAGAAAATGTACTCATTAGATTTTTTGTATTTAGAAAAACTCACAAAACACTGACACAGTTGCACTACTTTCATGCAATTTTAACAGAGTGATCTCCTGTAAATATCGATTTTGCATTTAAATGTTTTGTGAAGTTACCCTCTGTTAGATTTAAGTTTCTCTTTGTAGACGAGTTACGCTTTTAGGGAACTATTTTCATGCCAAATGTCACGAAATTCTAATGAGCAGATCCTTAGAAAACGGTTCATTTCCACGAAAACAACCAGTCACAATTTTTTGGTCTAATGTGCATGCGTGGCCTTAATTGGGTTACGTGGCAAAGATGAGAGCATGCATAATGTCTTAGTGAATGAATTTTTTGCTCGGAAAGAAAAGAAAAAGTGTCTTGAAATGAGAAACTTAGTTATTTAAGATCAAAAATTAACTTTATTATCCAATTCATGTGAAATTGAGGGATAACTTCATCGACCGCCGTATTAGCGTACCACAACCCTAGCGCGCGCTTAATAGCATCACTAACAGAATCTGCAAAGCGCGTGCAAAAACTCTGTTCGGCCACCTTAAGCATGAATATACATTTTTATAAATACAAAAAATCTACCCTGTCAGTAAGCTAGAAAGGTCCCATCTCAGAAAAATAACTAAGTTCAGATGATTCCAGTCCAATAACAAACTGTCATTTTACCTCATCCAGTGGTCTTAATAATCAAGACAAACATGCCATGTGCAGGGTTTTCAAAATGAAAAAAAGTACCAGGAGGAAATGTGTAAGTAGCCGGAGGACACTTGCACCGCGTTAGCGGTGCTGTGCGGCTTTGTGGGGGGAGGGTGCAGGAGGGGGATACCCCCTCCTGCTGGGGGGGTCACGGCAAATTTTTAAATTTTGCATACCCAGAGATGCATTCTGGTGCATTTTCAGGGCAAAAAAGTGTTTGTTTGGAGGTCATTGTAAACTGAATTATAAACAAGAGTTTTCTTCAAAATATCACTCGGATAAATGCAGCAACGATTTTTATTCAGTCGATGCATGGCTTGCTGAAATCTGAATTGAGTACTCACTACTTTTACTTCGAGATTTGGTGCATCTAACGAAAACAAAAAGTGGATATTAAACCTTAAAGTTAAAAGGCGCAGAGAACTGCCCACATCAGTACTCCCGTATTAAAACATGAAAGCGCTTATTCGTGTTTCTTGTTAAATGAAAAGGTGACAGTTAAAATTTGTGCTTCGAGTAAAAACTTCGAGAGGGGTTAAAGTGGGCGTCAAATGACAGAAACTTCACGGAACCTCAAATAGTTTCCGGTTCATGTTAAATGCCGTTGAAACAACCCAAAGACAACGCTGGATAGTAGTTAATGAACATGACGAAGATGTATATAACTATTAATTAAGAAGATATAACGAAGAGACAAAAAATACTGTCTGATGAGTGCGTGAGCACGAAACTCGGAGTAACAGAGAATTTTGTCTCTTCGTTATATCTTCTTATTCAAAGCTCTACACTTAAAAAGTGTATTGAGCACTGTTTAACGGCTTTAGCCACTTTATTACACGTAACTATTAATTATAACAATAAATTGGAATTAAAATCTGGGCAAAAATATCCACGTCCGTAATCACCTACGTTATTGACATAAAATCATACTTTGGAGACAAAAAGTATCCGGCGCAAACGCTAAAAGTAGCCGGTGACTTGCGTCGAGGATCGGGTGCTTTTGAAAACCCTGCATGTGTGTTACTGGTTGGCTCATATGTAGTACACATGTAGTATGATAATTTGTTATAAATTTTTCTTCAGGTATAAAACATGATGGTGGGATGTGCGATGGGTGCCGCATGCAGCCCATATATGGAATGAGGTGGAAGTGTGCAGACTGTACAAACTATGACTTATGCAGTGTGTGTTACCATGGTGACAAACATCAGTTGCGCCACAGATTTTATAGGATTAATGGGCCCAATGCAGACAGGTACATGTATTTAGGTTAGCTTGAGCGTTTATCCAGCTTAGTTTGATTGATCCTTGTACGTTGTAAAGCATACACATAGCAAATACAGAGGTCTCACATTTTTGGGACACAGTTTTAGCCGGAATGCTTTTTATGGTCTCTTCTGCAATCAGAGATTGGAACAAATACATGTGAATGATTAAAATGAATGTAAAAGAATAAAAAATGACCACTTTGAAAGAGGAATGAAAAATGAGGTTTATTCCAAATGCCAATTTGATCTGGAGAGTGTCCCCAATTAGTGCCCTGTCCTAAATACATTCATTTGACACTTATAAATAAAGTGATTTTGAGTTTGAATTTTCTGTTTATTCTGCCCCAAGCCTGAGCAGAATGACTGGAATAGCATTATATCAGTTCTAGACTAAATAAGAATAGGTAATAAAAGCACTGCCAAAAGACCATTGTGAGTTCTGTATTCTCATTCTAGACTGGCTCCCAAAAAAGAACTCCCCTTAGTGCAACACATGATATGTAAAGCCACTGTTACACGTCGAAACTTTTAGCTGAATCTTGTGTGCAACGGTGCTGGCAAACAAGTTTGTGTTGCATGTGTAACATGGTCGGTTTTGTGAAACATTTTTGAACTTCTGTTGTGAGACAAGTTTCACGAAAAGTAGAACCACTTTCTACTTCTGCAATGGCTCACAATGGTAGCAGTGGTGAAAAAACAAGAGTTTCCCTGTGTAAGACCACTTTGTGAAACTTGTTTCGGAGAGTCGTTGCACACAAGTTTCAGCTAAAAGTTTCAACGTGTAACGGCAGCTTAAAGAGCTCTTTCTCTAGTGAACCCTGCTGAACTTTTGTACCTTATGTTTTGTAGCCCTGCACTTGTTGAAGCCCGGAGAAAGAGCAAAAAAATCACAGCCAGAGGAATATTCCCAGGTGCAAGAGTAGTGCGTGGTGTGGACTGGCAGTGGGAAGATCAAGATGGTAAGGGAACATTGCAAATTTTTAGTTTTGTTATCCCTTAACCCTTGAAGCCCTAACAGTGATCATCATCAAATTTCTCCTTGTAATATCATTGTGTAGTCAACTCCCTAGGTCATGAGAATTTAGGGTATGATCACCTAAGGCAAATTTTCATGATATTTTGATATCTTCTGCCCAGTACATTTTGTAAGAAAAGTATGACACATTAGTGCACAAGTTTGACATTTTCTTTAGAGCTGCATCAGCAGGCCCTGTCGTGGTGTGATAGACAAATTATTCATTTTAAGTGATACCTTCTATTTAAATGTAGGTGGCCCTGGTCGTCGTGGCAAAGTGACTGAAATCCAAGATTGGAGTACAACAAGCCCTCGCAGTGCTGCTTATGTCTTATGGGACAATGGAGCGAAGAATCTATACAGACTTGGATTTGAGGGGATGGTATGGCAGCAAAGTCACTTACTTGCATTTTGGTTTGTTACAGAAAAAAACGACAAGACACACGCATTCTTTGATCCTTGGCAGGCCTTTAATTAACACATTGATGGGAAATTTCAGTTTTTTATCACACAAACGCTGTAAATTTGCACTAATGTTAGCATGTGCAAAATTTCACGTTTCCAAACTTATATTATACTGTTGTACCATTCCTTTTCTGTAGGCTGACCTGAAAGTAATAAGCGATGCAAAAGGGGGCTCATTCTACAGAGACCACTTGCCTTTACTGGGTAGGTACACTCTGCAAAACATTTGCACAGAATTTGGATGAGCTGTGGTACAGTGTTAAGCCCTGCTGTTAGCTAGCCCATAAAGCTGTGTCAGTCTCATAATGTAGTGATTATTATTAATAATTAATAATAATCAATGGAATAGCAATATTACTAATTAATACTAACATTGCTATTCCATGTATTATCAATGAACTAATACCCAACTAGGCATGTAGCAAAGTAAAGTAAGTGTACAAAACAATACTTTCTTGAAATCCCTGGAGAATAATGGCAATTGCCCAAAGAAAATTGAAGGAAACCAAAAGGAGAAAATCATGCAAAGTCCTGTTTCTATTTCAGTGTTCTCTTGCCATTGACTTTAAAAATAATATTTATTATTCATAAGAAAATATCGTGTGGTATTTCCTTCAAGTTTTGCAGTCCATGTAAATTTGTTTTGTTTTTTTTATATTCTTCATGTACATTGTAGGTGATACCAGGTCAGCTCGAGCGGCAGGTCAAGGTTTACAGATTGGAGATCAAGTCACTGTTGATTTGGACCTTGAGATTGTGCAGTCCCTACAGCATGGCCATGGAGGCTGGACAGATGGCATGTATGAGGTGGGTGAATATCAAGGTTCACTTAATTTAAGTGTGAAGGATATTTAGCAGAGTGGTAATTGGGCAGACTCCCTACATCAAATTGGAATTTGAAAGTGTTGACTTTTGAGGGGACAGGAAACCAGAGTACCCAAAAAATATCCTCTCAGAGCGAGGACGAGAACTAACAGCAAATTGAACCCACATATGCCACAAAGTTCAGGAATCAAACCTGGGACACATTGGTGTGAGGCAAGTGCTCTCTGCCCCCCTGCCCCCTGCTCTCCTAGGATTGTTTTTTGAAGGTATTTAAATCTCTGGGGATTGATAGGTAGCAATTTTTTCAAAGATCACTTTCAATTGGTAATCACCGACAGCAAGCTACTGGATTGATACCCCTTTACTCCTTTTAGTGGCATTAGTGGCAGATTCAGAACTTCATGTAAGGTGGGGGCAGTGGATTTTAACTTTTTCTGAAGTTTCTAATTCTCTTTGACAGAAAGCTCCCCCCCCCCCCCCCCCCACCTCCACTTCTCCTAGCTCTTCCATGCATTTTCGGTTTCTCGCATATTTCTCACTTTGTTTTTCTATGATTCATTTGCAGACTCTTACAACACCAGGAACTGTGGTTGGTATTGATGAAGATCATGACATCATGGTGTTATACCCAACTGGTAACAGGTGAGAAAGCACTGCTAAAAGGAACAAAATGAAACAAATAGCACACAGCTGAATCTCCAATTTGTTGGACCTGTATATCACAGAAGTGTATTGTTTCAGGGCTAGGGTCCATTGTTTCTGAGTTGTTTGTTTATTTCTCCACTATTGTTTGTTCAGCAATCCTCAAATGGCCATGTTGTGCCCTAAATGAAATATTTGGTGTTCATTTTATTTGTAACATCTAATTTTCAAGACTTGACAGTACTACAAAGATTACTTGACATCTTTACTCCGATTTCGATTTTGCAATTCTAAGATAAGAAATAATACTGTTTTGCAACGCAAGAATTATGGTCATTTTAATATACTGGTACTTTACTTAACTCTGTTTAACTTTATTTTTGTGTGTATTTATGTGTGTTTGTTCTTGTGTCCCTGACCTTAACATTTAAATATCTTTTCTTACAGCTGGCTGCCTGGCATTTTTAACTTCTAGGTTATTTTGGGCAGCCAGCACCCCTCTCATCTATTCTATGTATATATTTATATTTTCTATTGTAATTATAATGGGGTGGAATAAAGTATTGTTGTTGTTGTTGTTGTTGTTGTTGTTGTTGTTGTCTACTTAGTTAATCTTTAGTTCTTCTTGCCCTGCGGATTCCATTCAAGGGTTGATTCATTTCTATGTATAGGTAATGTTGCCCTTTGGGTCTAAAGTAGGTATTCTATACAGTCAGACACCTACATGCACCTTAACCTGGTTTCTGTAGCATTAACAACTAGGAGATGTGAGATTCGCGTTTATGTTTTCTTAAAAAAAAAAAACGAGTACATAATTTTTATATGAATAGTGCAAAATAATTCTGGCCTTTTATGATAGTGCAAAATGACTCAAGTTTTCTGAGAAACTGAAAACAGCGAGCGACAAATGTAGAGTAAACATGGTCACATTGTCACTTCTGCCACTTACTGTTTGCCATAAACTTAGTGCTTAATCTCTCTATTATGCAAATTTAAAAATCTGCTTGATAAGTATCCTTTTCCACTTTTCACACACAACTCTTCTTCTTGTTTCATCTTCAGGTGGACTTTTAACCCAGCTATTTTGACCAAAGTAAACAGCTCATCAGAGACGTCCGACAGTGTGCTGTCCCTCTCCTCCCCCACAATAACATCTCCCACAGTGGCTGTTCCCAATGCTGCAGCAGGAGCTGGTGCTGCGTCAGGGGTGGGGTCATCATCGCAGTTTGTTTTGGGAGACTTGGTGCGCATAAGTGAAGACATGGAAAAGGTCAAGCTGATGCAGAGAGGACACGGCGAGTGGGCCGAGGCAATGCTACCAGTGAGTACAGTAAATACCAACTTGTATATTATTAATAAATCGAGGGCCACCAATAATCCAGAAATATTGCTGCATTTTTCCCTGCTTTGGCTTTCACATTTGAGAATTGTTGGGAGATTTCTTGTAGACTTAAGACATGACTATTTTCAATGGTATGGTCTTGTTTGTAGTAAAACCCTGTAAATATTAATATTTTTGTGAAGCTCACTTTTCACTTTTGTTTGTTCCATCTTTCAGACTCTTGGTAAGGTTGGCAGAGTGCAGCAGATTTATCATGACAATGATCTGAAGGTTAGTCAGTGGCAGAAAAAATGCTTTGCAATTTAATTTTTTTGTTGTTTAATATAATTACATGTATTCCCTAAATTATGTTGGTTTTATAGTTAAATTCATCCATCACTGTTGCGCTGCAGGAAGGGGACTACCTTCAAGGCTACTCATTCGGTCATGAGTCGCTTTATGGAACCTTTTTCTTTACCCTACCCCATCCCTCATCATCCATCTTCAAGTTATCTTTCGTTCCCCTACTACCTTCTTCCTTCTAAATCCAAATCAGGGCCATTTCTGTAAGTGTTTTTGTCTGGTTAAATTCAGATATCAAGTGTCTGCAATTTAAGCCAGTTTCTCTGGGTCGTTTTTATAATGTCAGGCTTTTTTTTTTTTTCATTGTTTAGGTGGAAATCTGCGGAACATCTTGGACCTACAATCCAGCTCTTGTAACTAAAGTGGCCTCTGGCACTGATTCGTCTTCACTTGGGGCTTCAGCTGGAGGTAAAATTTTTTTGTTAAATTTGTGTGTTTTACTTCATTATGCAGATTTTTTTTAGTGTGTTGCAGCATCCTGAGTCATTAAACCCTCAGTACCATGTACATGTAATCATTTTGAAATGGTTGCAGTTATTCTTTATGTTCAACTACTTTTTCTTCAGCCAAACCCCAACCTTATATCAATGACAAGCAATGTGGCTTATTTTGCTTCTGCCTCAGACTATTACGGTAACAATACAGTTGACTCAACTTTGTTTTCTGTTTGTCAACTTGAAGCTGAGAGACTGTCAGCCCTGCTAAAGAAGCTGTTTGAGACACATGTTCCAGGAGATGCAGTAGAAGAGCTGGTCAAGGCTGCTGCTAATGGCGACTCACAAAGAGTGGAAGAACTGCTTCTCAAGGAAGATGCAAACGTAAGTTCAAAAATTCAGTGTAAGCCTACTGGTGTAAATACATAACAAGCAGCCACTTTAGAAATTTTTTCATTTGACTATCTATTCTTTTGCCACGTTACCATGTTACCATACTTTTACCATACTATATAAACCACATACAACCCACAATTCCTTAAATCGCTCTGACGAAGTGCAAACGCTCAAAAAAATCAGCACTTGAATCTCTTTACGGTGATCAAGTTACCTTGTCAACTCTGTTGGTGAAACCAAATATTCGTTTCAACTCCCCCACCAACGCAGCACCACAGTTTCTTTAGATACTTAGCCTCTTACCATTTCAACATGTTGAGAGCTACAGAAGAGGTCATGAAGAGGGTGTAAGCAAGACTCAAGATTTGTGCTGTATTTTAATTATCAGTCCTTGTAGTGCATGTTCTTCTTGAAAAATACACGTTTTTCGCTTGCCCAAGATGAGTAAAGTTCTAGGCCGTGTTGTTCGAAAGCCGATTAACGCTAATCTACGATTAAAAGTTAATCAAGGTTTTAATCTCGCTCTTTAAAAGTGATTTTAAAGCCTAATTTCAAGCTAAAGGTAAAGAAAAATCTAAGTCAAAACTGAGGGCCACAAATCTTTTGGAAGAATCTTTACAGACTAATAATAATATTAAACTTGAATCAAAGCTCACGTTAATCCAGGATTAGCTTAATCGGCTTTCGAACAACTGGGCCCAGGAGAACAGAAAGTTCCTTGTTACACTGTACATGTGGTTTAACCATTTTTATGTAAAATTTCAGGTCAATGGTGTGTTTGCCGGTCACACGGCTCTTCAAGCTGCCAGTCAAAACGGCCATGAAGAAACTGTCAGAGTTCTTATTCGATTTCATGTGGATTTGGAGGCTGAGGTAAAACTTGCTTTGCTGTATTTATGTGTTAAACTTTTTTCTTTTGTTCAATTGGCTGATACGTTTTCTTTGCCATTGATTAGTTAACAAACCTTTCTTCGGCAACGCAGTGATTTCGCTTAGAAGAGATAAAGCAGCATCTTCTTGCCAAGAGATGAGAATTATTCAACCTCAGGCCTGCCATCCTACACTACAAAACGCGAACACATTTGTCACTAGTTAGTTTTATTATTATTGTAAGGTTAGTCCCTTTTTCCCCTCTCCCCGGCCCCTCCTTGTTTTTCACCGTCACCGGAGTCGTTGTTCTTTCATTTCCACTAACCTGCGAGTAAGCTCTCTATTTGAGTCAGCCGAGAGCTTGCTCGCAGGCTACATTTTCACTCGCGTGAAGGATCTGAGGAGAACAGAGTGACTGCTCGCAGTTTATATTTATGAGCGCCATTTTCTTTTCCTGGGTGCAGTGAGTAAGTAAGTAAGTTAAGGTTTCTTGCCGCACAACACAGCAGAAAAGACCAGGATTTGAACCACCTTTCTTGCAATCTCAACATTTGAACACAATGCCTCCCGCTAGGAGACTGGGGCTTCGACGAGAGATTAAGCACTACGCTTACGGCAAATGTGAGATTCGCGTTCATGTTTTCTTGAAAAAAAAAAAATGAGCGCAAAGATAAGAATACAAGTAGTGCAAATCAATTCTGACCCTTGATGCCAATGCAAAACTACTCAATTTTACCGAGAAACTGAAAGCAACGAGCGGCAAATGTGGGGTAAACCTGGTCACGTGGTCATTTCTGCTGTTTACCGTTTGCCGTAAACATGGCGCTTAACCTCTCTATTATCTCTTGTTTTCCAGGACAAAGATGGTGACCGTGCTATTCACCACGCTGCCTTTGGAGACGAGTCTGCAGTCGTGGAACAGTTGATCAAAGCCGGAAGTGACATGAACGCACGAAACAAACGCCGCCAGTCACCATTGCACGTTGCTGTAAATAAGGGACACACAGCTGTGGTGAAGAAACTTCTTGGATTGGGATGTCATCCCAGTCTACAGGTGAATTGCTTTGCTTGAGTCTTTACGTCGTCAAAGTACAAATTGAATCTTTAATTTTCTAACATTGGCAACATTTTAGAAAAAAGAGCGACGGTGCATGGCATGTTGGAATCAATCATCCTCCGACTCAAAAATTAGGACCACATTCTCTATTCCAAGAGAGTTCTAAAAAGTTTAAGGGTACCAAGTGTGTTAATCAGTATCTTTGAACGTATTTTCAATGGATTTGTGAGTTTTGTCCCTGTCGTTCTTAAGGCAGCATCATGAAAAAAGTCCCCTTTGTTCGTTCATGGTTAGTAGATTATGATGTCGGGCAAATACCTGTTTGCCAAAACAAAATCTGCGCACCAAACGAAGTAGCAAAGTGCTCTTTGTATGGACTACTCAAGAACAACTTGTCCAAAGGTGAAGCTGAAATTTATCTTTTCCGCGCGCTTTGAACCCATTTTCAGATTCTTTCGAAAAGGACACGTCTACATGTAAGCCCATTACATGTAAGCAGTCGTTAAAACTGGTTACTAGAGTATCCGTTTTAGATGGGAGTTTTGCGAACTTAGCCCCGTCCACTAGGATTTCACCGATCCAACTTAGCCCAATCAGTAGAATCGTTTGGGTTTACACTCGCTTTTAATCACTTCTCTCGTATTCACTTTTACAACAGGCGTGTAAGAGCTACTTTGAACACATGGAATTAAATGCTTGTTTTATACTGGTACATTAGACAATATGCTTGGTCGTTACTAGTTAATAATCTGTCACGCATGAAGTCTTCTATAGGAGATCTCTACATCTGACTCATTGTGTGGTGCACCCAAACGTCATGGTTTTATTTCTTTTATATTTCTGTTCTCATCTATTCTACATTCTCTCTATATTTGACTTTTTTCCTGTGTAGGATACCGAAGGAGACACCCCACTACACGACGCCATTTCCAAGAAGCGCGATGACATGGTTACCATGTTGCTAGAGGTTAATGCTGATGTCACGGTGGCAAATAATAATGGTTTCAATGCACTGCACCATGCGGCTCTACGTGGAAACCCAAGGTGAATTACTAGTAATGGTATCTAGAGTAATCAAGCAAGTTCTGTTTGCGCCTTTCGCTTGGGCGATCAAATTGAGAGCTGTTCACAATTACCTCATGCATTCGTGTGGGACTGAAAGTATAGTTAGCAATTTGCTATGTGAAAAACATTTTTCAAGAGTTAGCTCAAAATTCTAGTAAGAGAGCAGTTTGAAGTGAAGTTAATAATGGAAATAAGCGAGAAAATCCGACGTTTCAAAGGATTTCATTTTACTTCTATCAACTGTCATTTTTTATAACCTTGAAAATGAAGTAATGATGGCTTCGAAACGTCGGATTTTCTCGCTCACCTCAAAATGTCAGTGATTTATTCAACAGCAAAAAAGCCCTTTCACTACACCCAAGTGAGGCACAAGTAGTGTTAACTAGACGTCAACTTCCAATTAGAAAAGGTTATGATCAGAACAACTTTAAATACGGGATTAAGACTTAAAGTAACTGAGAAAAATCCAAAAGACTACTGCAAAGAACCTAACGGGGGTAGCCTTGACAAAGCCACACTTACCCACACACCCAAGTTTTCGATCGTCACGACAAAATCGTCATATGTGTCCCTTTTCGCAGTTTATATTCGGAAAAACTGGAGATGTCTATTTAGACTAAATTGTGCTATCAGCGACATTCTGTTCTGATCATGTGATGTCTGTTTATCCAGTGCAATGCGTATCCTCCTTACCAAGCTTCCTCGGCCGTGGATTGTGAATGAGAAGAAGGATGATGGGTACACAGCTCTTCATCTGGCGGCCCTTAACAATCACGTGGAAGTGGCTGAGCTACTCGTCAAACAGGTATATCTGGCATATGAAACCTTGACTAATTCCATTCTATAGGACTATTTGAGAGGAAAAATGCATGTGAATTTCTTGCACACATGCTTTCCCTTCCCGCTCCTCTCATTCATTGTTGTCTTGAAGGTTTGATCCTTCAAGGCAAAATAAATGATTAGTGAGGTTGGAAGCGGAAAGAATTGTCAAAAGAAAAGTAGTATCCTGGTCAAATTTATACTGTGTTACAGTATTATCCAGGGTTGTCCATAATAAACTTTTTGTAGGCGATTTTCTACTTTAGTGAAGGCGTTAATTTGCTATTAATTTTGAATGTCTTTTTGTTTAAAGGCAAAAGCGAATAAAGATGTACAAAACTCAAACTTGCAAACGCCATTACATCTTGCAGTGGAGAGACAACACACTCAGATAGTTAGGGTAAGTGTAGAAGATACGAAAAAATATCCCGTTATGAAGTAAGAAGGATACTTTGTCAGTCCCAGTATTAAGTGGTCGTATATTAGCGCATCATACATCAACAGTTTTCGCCAGAGTGTGAATTCGTTACTTCACGGATGAGTGATGTTTGGATTACGCACGAGAAATCCGACCAATGAGCTTGAGGATAAGGTCACGTGAGTAACTTCGTTCGGTATGATCCACCATCTTGGATCAGTCCTTTCATACGTAATAGAAGTTTGGCGTGGTTAATTTGCTTTACTTTTTGCGAACTCGTAAAAAAAAAAAAAGAAACAGCATAGCTTCGGTACATGTTGGCTATAAATGTTTCAATGAATATGAATATATGAAACATATATTTGAATAAATACATTCATCCTTCACGGGTATATTATGAACTCACAATATGACCAGCTCCCAGCTGGCTTGATAGCTCAGTTGTAGAGCACTGCACGGGCATCGCAGGGGACATGCGTTGGAATCCCGTTCAAGCCTGAATTTTTTGAGGGTCTTTGTTGTATTTAATTTATGTTTTAATATTTGGCTGCTCTTTCTTGTCCGTTAGCTTTTAGTTCGTGAAGGCGCCAAGTTGGACCTTACAGACAAGGATGGAGACACTCCCCTGCATGAATCCCTCAGGCATCACACACTGTCTCAGCTGCGTCAGCTACAGGACATGCAGGATGTTGGCAAGGTAGCCACACCATCTATATCTATTGTATCTCATATTTTGAACACGGAAGGAGCCTTATAATTAACAAATCGATGGCAGTTTTCTATGGTCTATACTCTTATAGACCGTAAAATGACGTCTTAAAATGTTCAAGTTTTGAAAGATGTCAGTGACGCGATTTTGAATATCTTACTGGAGGCCTAAGTTCAAATTTCAAGAAGGTACCGTGGAACCCTGCGTTACGACCACCTCGTTCTTACGACCACGTTTTTGTGCCCCGAACGAATTGGAAGTCCAGTCATTTCCTTAGTTTTATAACCTCGTTAATCCGACCAACCCGCTATTACGACCATATTTTCACGGCCCGAAAGTGGTCGTATTAACGGGGTTCCGCTGTAGTTTCTTGGCGAAATAACAGGGATCAATGTCCTCCAGTCACAGCGGACGATGAAACGGACATAAAATAAACCTGAAACCATTTCTCATCCTCATCGCCTGATGAAGACGACCAGTAGGTGATTTGTACATGTATGTGTTGATTTTTTGCTTGTTTTTATGTTTAGCTTCTCATGGGTTTGGGAACACAAGGTGCTGACAAGAAAAGCAGTGCATCAATCGCTTTGTTCCTGGCCGCTAATGGCGCAGATCTCAACATCAAGAACAAGAAAGGACAGACACCCCTGGATCTGTGTCCTGATCCTAATCTGTGTAAAGCATTAGCCAAGTGTCACAAGGAACGTGCCTGGTAAGAACTTGAAAAAATCTCGAGAAACAAGCTCACAACAGTCAAGCTTCTGGGGAGTAGGGATAGTGTAGTGGTGAGAGCACTCGCCCCCCACCAGTGTGGCCCGGGGAGGTAATGATCTCAACTTTAGAGAGGGGAAGGCAAGGGTCGCTACTTTCGAGTAGCTAGTTATCGCATCTGGCGCGCTTTAAGACAAATACAGCAAAACTACAATTTTTTTTTCTCGAAATCTAGGAAAATTTCCAAGTCCTTATCTCCAAACTAAAGCCCAACATCATCCTGAAAATGTCCGTGGCGATTGATGATACTACTTTCCAGAGTATGTAATAAGAATACTTTTGTAAGATTGGATCATATTCTGATTCATCCATGCGCTCCAGGTCGAAATGGAATTTGGATATGTTGGTTTTTGGGGAGAGGGGGAAAACCGGAGTACCCGGAGAAAAACCTCTCGGTGCAAGGACAAGAGCCAACAACAAACTCAACCGACACTTAATGCTGGGACTGGGAATTAATCCCCCTCCCCTCCCCGTTCCCTAAAGTAGCGACCCTTACCTCCCCTTCCAGGAAGTAGAAACCCAGAAAGTAGCCACGCTTGTTTCGTATTTTCCGCAGCGGAACTCAGAAAAACAACGCGAGCTCCATGCAGCTGGCAGACCTGGATGAGAATGAAGGACTGGAAGAGTGCATGGTGTGCTCTGACATGAAGCGTGACATGCTGTTCGGCCCGTGTGGTCACGTGGCCACGTGCTCTTTGTGCTCGTCACGTGTCAAGAAGTGTCTCATGTGCAAGGAGACTGTGCAGTCCAGAACTAAGGTTTGTACTACTCTAATTACTTTGCAACTGTACTGTAGCGGTAGTCCTTGTTGACGCCCTTCAACAGAGGGTTGACACGGCGGCCATATTGGAGGTACAAAACAATAAAATAACAAAAGTACTTCGCATTCAGTTAGCTTTTATCTGAATGATTCCAACGGATTTTGTCCTCAGAGAGCAAGCCGTTGCGTGACTCATAGCTGGATGGAAATGGTAAAGGTTTTATGTGTTCTCGTTTTAGATTGAAGAGTGTCTTGTCTGTTCAGAGAGGACCTCAAGAGTGCTGTTCAAACCTTGTGGACATATGGTCGCTTGCGAAAGTATGTTGACTTTTGTTTTGCACGCGTTGTTTACTTTACCTGTGACTTTTAGCTACAACCTGGTGAATAGAGTTCTCGTGTACAGTCGCTGTACAACAATAACGGCAAAGGAAAGCAATGTGCGAGCAATGTCGCACACGTTGTACTGCCTTCTTGCGAACTCGCGATAAAATACCCTAAAATTCGTATTGAAACCCCCCCTCCAAATCTTAGAGAATTAAATCCCTCCGATAATAAGTCCCCCCACCCCTACCCCATGAGCAGTTAGACCTTTGCTGTTCTAGCTGGTTTTATTGTCAAACCTAAGCAATTTTGAAGCGCAAAATCACTCCATATAAGTCCCCTAAAAAGTCCTTTGTACGCTTTTATTCTGAATTTGACGATAGCGACCGTTTTGCAGTCTGTCTGATATTTTCAATTTCAATTTTCAATTTTTCAATTCATTTATTTTGCCATTAACCAAAAATACAACATAAATACATTAAAAATGATACACAATATTCCTACTATTACAATATTCCTACTAAACTATTTACTAGATGAAATGTGTTAAAGGCTAGGAAGCCTACATAGAAGCCTTGGGTTTATTAACTATAGGCTTCCTGGAACTATAGTAAGTATTGATTATATATAAATTGAATGTTGGCTACTTTTGATTACTTAAATGGGAAGTATTGTTTGTTTTTAGATTGTTCCACTCTGATGAAGAAATGTGTGCAGTGTCGTAACGCGATTGACGAGACTGTGCCATTTATTGTCTGCTGCGGTGGAAGAGGTTTGTTAAAATGCTTTTAACCGGCTGTTAATTACTTGATCCTATTACAACACTTAGGAATAAACCGACAAACCTTTCTTGTTCTCGTTGGCCCCCAAATTTCCAATCGTCCAATGACGATTTTGAGTAAGATTTGTACAAGAGGCACTCTGATTCCAGGATATTCGTAGACTTGCACAAGTCGGCTTCTTAAGGCCCGGAGCATGAGCGAGAAACGATACAGTCACGAGAGACTTCACTCCACGAAAACGGACCTTAAGGATATCCGTAACGTTAATAAACCGTTGTCCTATATTTTATAGTGATATCTATTATGGTAGAAAATCTGCTTTAATCTTCACTAAGAACGTCCGGGCCACCTTGTAAAGCAGTGTAAACAGCACCACACGAAAGTACTGCTCAGGAGCTTTCATTTGAATGGCAACACTTTAGGATTACAACCAGTTTCAAAAGGACGAGTGTTTTCAAACGTTTTCTTCCTATGTTTCAGCTCCAGCTCCTTGTCAGTCGAAATCAAGCGGTAAACCAGAGATCAACCCTCAAGAGTTCACTCAGTTGCAGCAGCAGCTACAAGACATGAAAGAACAGGTGTGAACGCGTTGAATTGCTTTTCCGTATTCTTCCTCCCCTGTAAACCTTGTTGGGGAAGAACTTTTAACATTTATTTCTTGGTTATTCAGCCAGGCATCCAAGGAATAATATTACTTTCAGATGAAGTGTGAGGAGATTGTGTTTTGTCTGTTGGTGTATTTTCGTGTTTAGTTTTGTTGTGCCTTTGGTCCTACTGAAGATGAACATCCATCTTAAGTTGGCCTGGCCTACTTCTCCTTCCGGTTCCCGTTCTTATTACGGTTAAAAAACTCGCGTCTACCACCGTTCTCTTGTTGTACCTCATTTCCCTTTCGTTTCATGTTTTCCCGCGCTTGTCATCTCTAACGTTTTTAAAGGGCTTGCCATAGTTAACTGTTTTTCTATGCTTGCCATCAGTCACATGTTTTTCGCGTTTGTCTATAGTCAGCCTGCGTGGCAGGCGCTAGAAAGGAGAAGGGGGAAGGTTAATCAGACACGCGTGTCACACGCACGAGGGAAACGAGAGAGAGGGAAAAGGATGCACCCTTCCCTCTCCCTCGCTCCCCTCGCGCGTCGGACGCGCGCCTGATTTCCCTTCTCCGTTCCCCTTTCTAGCGCCTTCCACGCAGGCTAATATTTTTCTGACATTACTTTTAACTTTGAGGGCTTATTGATTCGTTACACTGACTACCCTGATGATGCTGTTGCGATAGTTTAACACAGCATTTTACACTCTTTTCTTTGCCTTCAGGCGATGTGCCCAGTCTGTATGGACCGAAGGAAAAACCTTATATTCCTGTGCGGACACGGCGCATGTCAACTGTGCGGCGACAGGATGCAAGAGTGCCCCATGTGCCGCAAACCCGTGGAAAGAAGAATTCTGCTGTTTTAACGAAATATCGCTTCTCTGGATTGCTGAAACATTTTATCGATTTTATGGAAAACGGAAGTGTAAAAATCCCAACGAAAATCGAGAAAAAATTATAGACCGACAATAACGATAGAATTATAGTCTTCTCGCCGAACTTCTTTCTTCTTAAATTATCTAGCGCGAAGAGAAGTACACACATGAATGGTGACGGAGGCATTCGGTTCTGCAAAAGCCGTTAACCATCTTCATGTAAAATGGAAGAATAGATAATAATAATAACCTAAATAAAGACCTAGCACGAACAACAGAGAACACTTCAAAATGAAAAAAGAATCGCTGAGCTTGTAATAAAATATCGGCTTATGATCGCCGGTTAAAGATTACGAAAAGATCGAACCCACTAATGCAGACCCTAAAAAGAGGTCGCAGGGTCCTGTTGTTTCGAGGACTCAAAAGCGTTGTGCTTTTTATTAGAATCATTGCCGATAAAAGGGTATTGAGTTGGTCATGGTGTCAAACCCACATGGCTGAATGCCAGAAAATTAGAGAGATTTAAAATCGCATTTACTGCAAACGTGAGATCGTTCGCGTTTGTGTTTTCTTGAAAAAAAAAAGTACACAGATGAGAATAGTGCAAAATAATTCCTACCTTTTATGCTAACGCAAAACTACTCAATTTTTAATACTGAGAAAGTGAAAAAAGCGCCGAGCGGCAAAATACAGTCAACTCTCGCCTAGCGGACATCTCGCTATTACGGACATCGCGATAATACGGACAGCAGCTAAATCTCCGGCGAAAATAAATTGCAGACGTTTGACTGAAATAAATTCCCGGTATTATGGAGACTAACTCGTGGTCCGCAATCAAAGGAGTTGACTGTATAGGGTAAATATGGTCACGTGGGCATTTCTGCCGTTTGCTGTAAATGTAATTCTAAATTTCTATTATTAAATTCACCTTCCATAATGTAAAAAAGTTCACATTTGGACACTGATTGTATTGCAAGCTGATGAGAGAAAAAACTTCTCATAAGGGAGACACTGAGTCACACACGCTGCCTTTGTAACCTACAGCAAGGGGAGTCCCTCACAACCTCCTTGGTAATACGCCATAAGTCTACTTACAACTGACAAACTCGTAAGTCGGGCTATTAAGAGCAACAGGGGCGTTACTCTGCAAGATGTGCAGTAATGGAGGTGGTGGTTCACAACAACGAGATACACAAGTTTTTTCCTTATTTGAACGAAAACAGTTTCATCGCATAAAACAAAAAATCCTCGAAGCTTTTTGAGAGGCCTCTATCCCACCCTACATCCCTCGGGTTGTTTATCCTCCTCCCATAATGTTGCAATTGCCCGATGATCGGCTTATTGAGTAGTTTTGGGCTGGACACAGCACGCATTTTGACTATTTAATTGTTTTTATAACTTGAAAACACTTGTGGAGCACGAAAACAACTTAATCCTCTCTGAAGACGGCCAAATCGTCTCTATCTAAAAATAAAACTATCTTCACTTTGACCTTCTCTAAGGCCTTGCAAGAATTGTACGAGATATGGCTTGCAATCTACCGTACGGAAAAGATGGTTGTTGTACATTTTACCACATCAATACAGTCAACTCTCTCATAGCGACCACTTCTCGTAAGCGACCACCTCCCGTAAGCGACCACCTTGTAAACAACCGTTTTGTTTCTCAGTTAAATACTGCTTCAAGAGCTCTCTCGTAAGCGACCACCACTCAAATTTCTTAAGGGACCGTTTCCGGTAAGCGACCACTCAACATAATCACGTATGATCGCTTGTAAATCGTCACTCAGAAGTGACAAAAGGTCAATTTTGATGACGCTTCCCTGTACTGCTGACAGATAACGACAGTGTACAGACAGAGAAGATGGCTGTAATTAGATCTGAAGGTAAACCGGAATTGTTACAGTGATCTGTTCCAAAATGAACCATGAACCATGTTATACAAAGTTTCATCAGAAGAATGAATAAATGTGAAAAAAATCAAATAAATAAGTTTCTATTTGCCTAATTTTAGCTGCTAAGGTAATATTTTTGTGTAATTAATTAATCAATCCAGTATTAGGCTTAGTTTGTTGATCTTTCCCGTAAGCGACCACCTCCCGTAAGCGACCACTTTGTCGTGCACCAAGTGTGGTCGCTTACGAGAGAGTTGACTGTACCTTGCGAACCTAACACAGCCAACAGGCACATAGAATTTATGAAATTCGTCCCTGTAATAACAACATTGTGCATGCTAGGTTTGAGGATGTTGAAAGTTTTCTGTTCGTTTATAGGGTTTTCGTAAGCTATGGGTAAATGTATCAATCCCCATCTTTTTCGGTACGGTGAATTGGACACCTTTTCTCGAACCAAAATGTTCGTGAACGTTTCGATACGAAGTCATCCTCGGAGACCCAGGGGCAGATAGTTGGGTCATGAGGAAGTCGAAGCGGCTAAGTTTACAAGAACGTTCGACTTCCTCGTGACCCAACTACATGCATCTGCCCCTGGGCCTCCGAGGATGATACGAAGTTTGCGAACGATGATTTCAAGCGAAACTTGGTGCACAACTCAGAATGCTTGGGATTGTGGGAAGTATGATAGAATAAAACGCGACGTCATTCAACATTCGAAATGGACGGGAGTGCCAGGTTTTACTTGTCTGACATAAGCACGTTCTTTATCCGGCGGAGGTACACACAGGCCCGATCCTGTTTTGAAAAAAATTGACTGCACTATCGGTTGCACTAAAAAATCAACTTTGATTCGAAGGAAATGTCATAGTTCGGAACTTTGAAATATTCCTTTTCCATGAGAGGTTGGCGAAACATAAGGCATGCATTAGAATCTAGTTTCTGTGGGAAGTCTGAGCATACACTATCGTGTTCGTATCATGTTAAGCTGTCCACATTAAAACGCTCGAAAACGATTACGACTGGGTTGCGCTCGGATTTGGACTGCAACCAATGAAGATGCTATATTGACGTCATCATTTTCAAAAGTCTTTGTCTTCCTGTCCACACTAACGAAGTGTTGAGCATCCGTTTACGATCGTTTCAGTGTGGACGCCGTGGGTTGGAAGATAAGCGAAAACATATAACAAAAAAGTATGCGTTTTTACCGAAAACTAATTGGTTTGGACGAGGCCTTAAAGAACACAAAACACACAAACGTTTTCTCCAAAAATCGTTTAATTAATATTTACACTTGCAAAACGAAACTATATAAAAACTGAACAACAGCTTTATCTTAACATACAAAAATATTGCGAGTTGCTTGGAATGGTTACATTCTCCATTTTCACCAGGCAGATCCGTATTTTCAATTTCAAGATAATAATAAAAAAACAATTTTCATAACATGTCAAGAAAACTGCAATTTTTTCTTTATAACAAAGCTTTCTTTTTTAGCGATTTCGGGCAGTCCCTTCCCTCAGCTCAGAAATAATTTAGCGAGAAGAACACGCACGCGTCAAAGCGCGCGTGAGAATCACCCCACGCGCGAACAGGAAATCGTGTGGTCTCGCTGGACTGTCCGTGAGTTGAAAGGAAGGAAAATTCGCAGTCAATTCTTTCGAGGTCGCGATATATTTTTACTCCCACAAAAGGTGGTTGATTTACACTTTTATAAGAAAAACGAATAAGTCTGTAACGTTTCTTTCAATACTATTTACATGCAATTAGAAAAGTAGAAACTACGTTGGAATTTGGTCAACATAACAAAGTTGTAATAAAAAAGACACGAGCAGCACAGTCCTTCCTTATTCAGTCTGAACAAGGCAACTTCACAAAGCAGGGTAAACATTTCAATTTGTCCAAAGTCCTGTCTCTGTTTAACAGTTCCGCATTCAAACTTTGTCCACATTTACTCTTGCTCTGAAAAATAAAAAGACGGAAGTAATGAGGGCTTGGTTAAAACATAAATTGCAGTAAAATGCCATTATTTCAAAGACATTTAGTTTGGTTGGGAAACCTATCGCTCTTTGCCGACAACAACGATCATCTCCGCAGTTCGGAAATGCGGGGCAAACGATTTTGGATTCCGTTCGTTAAGATTTTCTGTGACCAAACTATTCACCTAAACATTCAAACAGAGAAGGCTGTTTTGGCCGGATTATGGAAATATCTGTTAAGAAGACAGTCCGTATTCGGAATTCTTCGTTTTCTTTTTTCGTTGGGTTCCGCTAATCACGTGATCCAGACCTGCTTACAAGGTGAGGAACCGGACCGGAGTATTAAAAAGGAAGAAGTAGGGGAGGGTGAAAATCAGTTCGCCTTCCTACACTGTGCAACGATTTCCATCGAGGTAGCGCTTGTGATTGTCCGTAGAAATAAATACGGAACCAAGCATCGCACTATTGCTGGGTAAAGTCGCACTCGGGCCTGTGGCCAACCTCGTTCCCACTCCCCAGGGTCTCTCTTCTTCCAGAACCTGGGAACAAGGTTGACCTATAGCATGTTTACTGGACCGCAAGTTTCCTAAATAAATCCTAAAAAGGTGCGACTCCAATAATAAAACTCGCATTTAAGCACAAACAAAAACAAGTGCTCAACAATTTCAAGACTGAAACGTACCTTCGTCAATCCGCTCCACAACAGGTGAAAACGACATTAGATTCTCCTGCACCCGAACAGCATCAGCAGTTGAGGGCGGCGCAAAGAACACCGAGTCTCGTCTCTTCTCTTCATTCACAGGCGAATCAAGGTGGAAGGCGGCCAGCTGACTGGATGGCGTCACAGATCCTTGACTCGTCGTTTTTCCCGCCACTCCACCGAGCGAAAGCAGCGGTGAACCCTCATTTTGCGCGGGAATTTGGCGGGCGTCGTTCTCTGGTGACATCGTGCCTAAGCTGTCTGCAAGTGAAGGAGTCTTGCTGCAGTCAGGCGGGGATACAAATATGGTGGTTTTGGGCATAGGTGTGATTTGGCGGGAGTTTGGAGAAGGTGTGTCCATGTCCGAGAGATATCTGAGCAGGTGAATGGGTGTTCTGCCTGATTTGGATGCGCTGTTTGGTAGCAAGGGCTTGATAAAATTTTGGGTTTCTTCAGGTGGTGTAAGAGTTATTTCATCACTGGCAGGGTCCGTTGTTGTCTCTTTTTCTTCGAACACGTTTTCTAAAAACAAAGAATTATTGACATAATTGTTAGAGATTTTTCTTATATGGCAGGAAATTCCGCCGCAGTGATACACACTGTGTCCGGAGTCATGATAGAACTCTTGAAACTGCCCCCTAACAAAAAGGAACAATTTGGACCGGCAACTGGTTCAGGAACTTCTCGATTGATCCAAATTTTTCTATATAGACCAACTGTGTTTCTGTGTAGCACACCGTTATGTACTATCTAGGAGCCTTCCATGTGACTCAACGACAGTTTGGCGGTGTTTCTGTGAGCAAAGGAGGCAAGGAAAGACCAGATTGACGTCCCTGTGGCGCGTGTCTGCCTATCAGTGTGGATGGATAGTAAAGACCCAAAGTAACAATTTAACCTTCGTTGAACTTGCTTGTCCGGTCAGTATTGGTAGAAATAAACTTCTCGTTTTTTTGTTTTTTTTTTTTTTTTGGGCGGGGGGGGGGGGGGGCAAGCCTTAAACTTGCAAAAAAAAAAGACGTAAAGACCTAAGTTCAATAACACCGATCTTACCAGCCGTGCGTTCCAAAGGTTCTTTTGCGCACTCCTCTTCATCGGAGGAAGACGGGTAAAGATATTTGGAGAACGCGTCTTGTACTGAATCCTGTGGATCAAAAATCAGTGTTCAATGCCAGTTTCAGAGGTGGTTTGCGGGGTTGGGGTGAATAACGCGTGAATCTCGTACAGCTCATTGAATAGTGCTCAGCGAATAATACATTCAGAGTAGCTTAATTCAAGAAATGAGTTCTGCGATTCCTCATGATCAGTACAGATTAACAGACAGGTTAACAATTGAAATTTTTTCACTTCGATTTAGCAAGCAATAAAAGTCAATAAAATCAATCAGCTAACTCACATTTCCGGGTGTCCCGCTTGCTGCAGTTTCCCCTGTGGCGTGAAACAACTTCACCGAAACTTCAGCAGGGATCTGTTTAAAAACGATAAAATAGAGATATTTAGAATTACGTTTACGGCAGACGGCAGAAATGACCACGTGACATGTTTAGTCTTCATTTGCGGCTCGCTGTTTTCAGTTTCAGAGCAAAATTGAGTACAGTGTACAGTCAAACCTGTATTAAGCGGACACCCTCGGGACCCTTCCAAGTGTCCGCTTAATACAGGTTGTCCGCTGAAAACAGGTTCCCTTAGAATTCGTCTTAAAAGGGTCATATTAATATTCCTCAGTATTTTAAAAAGGCCTTGAAAGGGCCAAATATCATTCTCCTGAACGTATACGATAACTGTGGGATGCCGTATTTCCATAAGCAATGATGGCAAGTATGTGTGATCATTTGCTCTATTAGAAATGTAGAGCGTAACAGTATCTACAAAGATGGGACAGCTCTTTGGTCGGCAAAGTTAAATGACCGATCTGTTAAAACGTGGGCAAAAAACATGCACCCTTTTGACAGTGTCCGTTTAATACAGGGTTTTAACAATAGAAATCATCAAAAAAGTCAAGTTTAAGGTGTCCGCGTCCGCTTAATAGAGGTGTCCGTTCAATACAGGTTCTTTCAACAGTAAATATGGGGGAGAAAAATGGGACTTGTCCTGCTGTCCGCTTAATAGAGGGTGTCCGCCTAATATGAGGTCCGTTTAATACAGGTTTGACTGTAGTTTTCCTTTATCATGAAAGGCCAGAACTGTTTTTCACTATTCTCATCTTTGTACTCATTTTTCAAAAAAACATAAACGCGATCCTAAATCTCTCTAATGTCTCACTAACGAAGAATGTGCATTTCCGTAAAGGTAACAAGAACTGTAACTAAGTTTCTACAAAAATTGTATCATGAGAGAACACGTACTTAACTTCCATTTCAATAAAGAATCCAAACTGCCCGTTGTTTAAATAAAAAAATGCCTTTCTCCTTGGATTCTTTTCTACGCTGCGCAATCTTTTCCGACTTCAGGAAATTCTTTTTCTTCCAATGCGCTAGAACTTCGTCAACCAAAAAGAAAAATTCAGAATTCCTCTACCTCGCCTTCACAAAAAGCCACTTACCTTCCCTCCCTGGTCAGCCTCGTCCTGCAAAGGTTTCTCATCCCTGTATTTAGATGGAGTTCTTCGAACAGACCTTCTTAATCCCGATCCAGGACAGTGCTCTTTACCTTTGGCGTCAGAAGAATCGGAATCACCCGAGCTTTGGCTTTCACTCTCGGCAGCATTGCTTTCAGCTAATGAGGACACCCTTTTCCTTGGTCGGTCTTGATAGTAGGGTGTGCTGATTCGACCACGGCACTTCCTCGCCATAAAACGCTGCGGGGTTCCCTTTTTGCGACGCGGGACACTTATTTCCATTGGGCTACACACTGCGGGAGAGTCAACCGGCGATGTGGCTATCTCGTGTTCTGTGCATTCCGGCGTTTTCTGTTGGTCTCCAAGCTCAAGTTTGGCTGGTGACTGGAAAGTTACTGAAAACTTCCGGGATTTGTTGTTTGCGGACTTACAAGCTGATTTCAAAGCCACCGCTGCGTGTTGTCCGAGATCGTACTCCATTTCATCGACTTTCTGTTGAAGGTCCACTCCTGGTCCACAACCTTCCTCGCTAGTTTCACCACAAGTGGCTTCCTCGCTATCTTCAGAACACACCTCCTTTTCGGACGTTTCGCCACGCGCAGCTTCCTCGCGAGTTTCTTCAGTGTTCATAACAGTTCCCATGGTAAACATCTCGTTAGGTAGATCAGCATTGTCGGGTGTTAATCTAAGTCCCGGACTATCTTCGCTGATTTTCTTGGGTGTGGTCACTACAACAGGGGTGTTTTTAAGCACGGATCGGTTCAGTGGTGTCTTGCGCGTGGAGCGGCGAACGGGTGTCAGTACCACTTCATCATCACTGCCGTCTGAAAGAGAAAGGAGATGCGTTGAGAAAAGGATCTCTGTAAACTTCCTGTACTCTTCTACTAAGGCCCCGTTTATATGGAGAAAAGTTGTCCCAGGTAGAAGGGTCACTCGCCTACCCGAGCTACCCTGGGCGAGCCAACCTTTTTCTACATTTCCTTACAAAACTTGGCGAATCGTTTAAATGAGAAGCAAAAAGTTGGCTCGGCTGGAAGGGTGACCCGCCTAGCCGGTTCACCCTTTTTCGATGGTAGCGTCACCCTCCTAGCAGGGCCAACTTTTCTCCATATAAACACTTTGGCTCGCCTAGCCGGGTCTTCTCCGTCAAGGCGAGACAATCAGAGCATGCGCAAGCACTGTTGGCTCGGTCAACTTTTTTCTCATATAAACGCTCGCTGAAGTTGACTCGGCTGGGAGAGTGACCCTCTTTCCCATATAAACGGGGCCTCATACAACCTCATTCCCAGGGTCTCTCTCGCTCCCTTGGCTGTGAAGAGGAGAGACCCTGAGGAAAGAAGTTGCTGCTGATATCATTTCTTCATCTTACCACTTTTCTTGCTCTTTTTCACCGGAGTAAGAATAGTTACAAACGCTTCTTCCTGAAAGATTTTACAATTAAAACAGAAAACATGTTAAACCTTGACATGAGTATTTCTACAATCCTGGACTTACTGGGACTGACGAGCTTAAGGTTACCCTATACCTTCAGAGGTGTCTCGCGTTCAAGCGATGTAACGTGTCCAGTTTAAACTGTGGATATCTAAACCCCTACAGCAAATTAAAGCTTATAGAGCTGGCTATCAAACTATACCAAGAATTTTTAAATAAAATGAATTGTCGAATTTTTCAAGACCTCTAAATGCGAGCGTCCGAATCACCTTTTTAAAGCTACAAGTCAAAGCGAATTTTGTTTTTCGCTAATTTAATTTGCTCCTCAGTTTCCGGACCCAAAGCGCTAAAAAGACGTGTCTGCGTTTTGTCATATTCAATCGCAATGAAAAGTTATAGAGCATTTTCGAAATAGGATGAAAAAAATGTGGAGTGATCGTACAAAAATCGCTCTCGGAGAAAAAATAATTCGAAAGAAAAAATTCGCAGACTCTTTTTTGTTGTTTATATGTTAAACTAGCTACTATCCAAATTTGAAGGCTAACGAACAAATTCCTTTTGCGTTTTAGCTCTTTGAAGTGGCTCCTCCAAGTGATAAAAATTGATTCGAGAAAACGGCGCTAAAAATTCGGCAATTCATTTTATTTCAAAATTGTTGGTTTAGTTTGATAGCCAGCTCTATAAGCTTTAATTTGATATAACTAATAAGGGTTCAGGTATCTACAGTTTAAACCGGACGCGCTACATCGCTTGGACGCGCCTCTGAAGGTACAGGGTAACCTTAATGAGCACTGCTTCACTCAGTTACTTCTTATTAAATAGAAGAAAGATCCTCGCAGTTAGTATTCAACTTAAGCAGTTGCAAAAAGAAAGCCTGAAAAATTTTCAGGCTTGAACGGGATTCGAACCCGTGACCTCTGCGATGCCGGTGCAGTGCTCTACCAACTCCAGTTGGCTTGATAGCTCAGTTGGTAGAGCACTGAACAGGCATCGCAGCTCTAGGTCACGGGTTCGAATCCCGTTCAAGCCTGAATTTTTTCAGGCTTTCTTTCTGCAACTGCTTAAGTTGCATACTAACTGCGAGGATTTTTCTTCTATTTAATCTTTTCTCCGAAGTTCAATATATGATGTTTCATATACTCATATTCAGTTACTTATATTACCAACAGATACTTCCAAGTTTTCACTTTCATTTGGCTTTTAAAGTAGCGCGCCGTCAACAACTCTTCGACTTGGCACATTCACGTGTTTTCTGTTCTCGCATGCTTTCAGTCATTCCCGCCTGCTCTTATAAGGTCTGCGTAGCAAACGTTTATTTCCGTGAGCTTTTGTGCGTTTTTCGCTTTTTGACCGAGCAGAGCTTTTTATTCGCTCTCGTCGCCATTTCCGCCCGGTCCAACAGAGAAAATCGCACAAAAAAGGCACGGAAACGCCTGCTACGCGGGCAAGCGCGATCGCAATTTTCGTGGACTGTGTTCTCAACTACCGTCACGCGCTCTCAACTACTCTTACGTACTTGCATGCATTCATCGACTCGCGAGTAAATCAATCAATCAATCAATCAATCAAATGGGAATTTCTGTGGCACAACCACAGAGTGGCTCTTCGTCCACTGTTTCCAGATCGAATCGGAATTTGGAAAGGTTGGGTTTTGTGGACGGAGGAAAACCGGAATTCCCGGAGAAAAACCCTCGGAGCAGGGACGAGAACCAACAACAAACTCAGCCCGGGCCACGAAGGTGAGAGGCGAGTGCTCTCACCACTACGCAATCCCTGCTCCCCCGATCGTACTCTAAACGATTCCCGTGCGTTGGCATGGCTTTGGCACACGTGTGTTTGCATCGATTCTCCTTGTACCCCATCAGCTTTCTCGCTCTTGTCAACTTTCACAGATCTAGTTAATAGACCTGGTTTGTTGTAAAACCCGAGATTATCAATACACACCTCTTGGTGCCGTTTTTCCGCTTTTAGTTTTTCCTTGTCGGCAGCCATCTTTGCCTTCATGGCCATTCTCATTTCCTGGATTCTGTTCCTTGTACTGGCAAGTTTGTTGCTGGCTTTAGCGTCAACTGATACTGCTGGTTTCTAAATTAAAAGATGATTTTGGAATAAGTTTCCATATGATAGTCATTCATTGGATATCGACGGTCTTTGACAATAAACGTCTAAGGACAGTGCCTCTACACATACGTTCTACGCATGTCAGGATGGTCTACTAATTCAAAGGTATTTTTGTATGGTTTATGCCGGACTATATGGGTAAAGCAGAACTTAGTGAGAACTAAAAGCCATAAAGAAATTGGGGGAAACCACGCATTTTTCAGAGATAATTAAGCTTCAATTAATAAAAATTATTATTAAAAACTGAATCATTGTATAATGCAATTCGAGGGATTTGATTGGCTTAGCGGCCATGGTATATGAGCCATTATACCATGGCCAAGAAATGGCGATCATTAAATTGTCTCCCGGTTATTATTGCAACGCGAAATCAGTAAGATCTAGCAATATTTCTTGATTGTTTTTAATAAAACAATTATTCCACTTGCACTTGTTGGATATGAGATGATTATAGCCAACTCGGCGCTACGCGCCTCGTTGGCTATCTATCATCTCATATCCAACGCGCACTCGTGGAATAATTGTTAATTATTGCTTACATGTAATTATCTCTGAAAAGTGGGTGGTTACGCCCAATTTTCTTTAAATTGGATTCCAATAGCCCTTACTAAGATTTTCTCTTTCCTCACAGTCATAAACCGCGCAAAAATATCTCCATATTCTAGGCTTATCAGTACATGTACATGTCCAACACTCACTGCGGTAATATTCGTTATGACAAGTGGGTAACTCCTTTGAGAATTTGTGATAAATAATGGCAAGGTATGCTAATAATCGATTTCCTTTAGTTTAATGTACTTAATTTTAGAACTGACGCCTGGTAACAAAAAAAAATTATCTTCCGGTGATGAAGAATGATTTTTGCAGAGAACATTTCTAGCTAGCTTGTAAGTAATGGGAACCCAGCTCCTCTGCCCATACCTTAGCCTTGGCCTTTCTGGTGACCTTCCTTGCTTTCTTCTCTTCTTCTTTCCAGTTTTTTTCCTTTAACTTCCCCAATGCATCAAATTTTGCATTAACATCTTCAACCTGAGAAACACACTGAAAAAGCTCAGACTAAAGAACAGATGTGATATTTTTTACTTCCATGAATGGCAGACATGTCATAAAATATAAGTGTCTCGTGGAATGCGAATTGCCACAAGTCATTTGTGTGAAGTCCTTACCTGAAAATAGATCATTTCCCAGAATCCCTGAAGATCCGAAGCAGTTGCCTGTTTTTCTGCATTTTTGTCCTACAAAAAATTGTTTACTTTATTATTCAATCAGCGAGTGGCATTTGCATTATACATGTACATGGACAATACAGGACCTAAATCAAGGGTAGAGTTCTTATAAATAAATGACAAAGAGATCAAACTAAATAAATGTTAGAGAAATGTTGCTAACCTCGCTAAGGTCAATCAGACCAGAAAATTGACGAAACCTCTGATCAATCAGCAGCTGGGCTTGGCCAATTGACGTTCTTATCTGTCCAGTCACTGCAGTAGAAGAGATAATACAATAAAATTCTGATGTTCTGGCTTATATTAGAAAGGAGCTTGTTTTCAAAAGATGGAGAACTTGTTATTGGGAAGAATTTTGTGTTTTAAAATGCAGGGATGCTGCTAAGAACAGGCAAATTCTATCGTCTGTAAGAATTTGAACAGAACACAAATACTTGAGGCTAAAAGAGTCGAAAAGAGCTGGCTGACGTTTTTCTTAGCTGCATCCCTGAAAATGGAATGGGCTTGGCAGTAAGAAACAGCTTAAAGAATCATATAAGATTCTACTAGTATAAGAAAGTTACTGGCAGGAACTTCAAGGAAGATCAGTCACCCCTCTGCCCCTTCCCACCTCCAAACATACATGTAGGAACTAATGTACAGTAGAACTACACAACAATGCAATCAATACCAAATGAATTACCTGTGATAGTGACTGCAGTTTGACTAACTGTAGATTGTACCAAACGATATTATAACTGTAGATTGTACCAAACGATATTATGGACCATACCTTCTTCAGTTAGATTTTCTTCTTCAGTGCTGATTTGCTCCCACTTTGTACAGATTTCATTCAGTCTGTCAGTCTCCATTTTCACAAGATTCCTGAAATATGCTGCATCGTGCTGCTCATCACCAGTGTCATGACACTCAGGAACATCACTCTCCTTCGCTGTAACAGCTTCACTATCAACCTCTACAGGCTGTTGCTGAGTGCCTGTGATTTCCATGGTACTTTCAATGTCAACAACTTCATTGGTACTTTGCTGCTTCTCTTCTTCATCGCGTGTTTCCATAGCAACTTCACAAGGTGCCGTTAATGATTCAGCATCAGAATTTTCACTCTGTTGTTGGTCAATGTTTGTGGATGCCACTGGCTTGTTAAAGGCTGCCACCGGATCTTCCGTAACTACATTATTGACTGGCTTCTCAGCTGGTTTCTTGGGACTAAAAAATGAAGATGCCGATGATGGGAACATAAATTCCGCAGCACTTGTTGGACTAAGGGGCTGAAACTTGAAAGTTTTAGAAAAGTAAGTGAAAGTGTTGACACCAGCTGGGGCCATGAACTGAAAGTTGGCAGGAGCAAAAGATGGAGCCTCTGTTCTAGATTCCACACTTGACTGAACCCTTTCCACGCCCTCTGTACTTCCTCTTCCAAATGACACGGTATTCTTGATGGCATCTACAGGTAGGAAACTTGCTTTCTCAGTATCTGAAGTGTTTTCTTTGGGTGGTGGTGTTTGCTCCTTCTGCTTTTCCTTTTCTTCAAGTTTGGAGATGCAGGTTTTCTTTGGAGGTTGATCTTTAAGCTTTTTGGCTTGTGATCTTGTCTTGACTTGGTTCTTTGGTTCAGGTACCACTGTAAAAGAAAAAATAAAACAATACGAAACATCATTACCTCTGTCACTGTCATTACATGTACCTCTGTCACTGATCCTCAGACTGAATTTCATATCTACGAAAAGCAGAGTTTTTAGTGGTTTCAAACATATCTCACTATTATTAAGCAAATGGTCTCACATCTGGACCAAGTAGTCTAAGTTTGTACTAGACGGCCTAGTGTGACTACTATCACTACTATCACCTGGACAGTCACATTTCATTCTGTCCCAGGATGACAAAAACTGACATCATCTCCACCCTAGTCTGTAATGAACGTACATGTACCTCCATAAAACAGAAATAAAAAGCTGTTTCCCTTTCGTGTATCTGTTGTTGAAGCAGTTCAACTGTATCGTTTTGCTGACATAAACAATAATTTATTATTACCTTTACTGGACTGAGCTTTGCCCACTGAGGGTGCCTTCATCCGTAAATTCTGCCGGGTGACTCTGTCAGTCTTTTCTGGTTTTACTTCAGCCTACAAGGTACAATCAAAATGGATTGGAACATGAGATTAGGTAGAAAATAGAAATAACAATTTTTATCATAGTAAGCTTCCTTTGCTTGCATCTTTGCTGGCCAGTATTGTGGTCAGCCCTAGCTAGACTCACACACAGAAGACTTTCAAGATCTAAGTATAGCATGGTACAAGTTTAGCCTCTCACACCGTCAGTCAATTTTTGGGAAATGTGTTACCCTCCTCCCAGATTTGTGTTGAGAAGGGGAGAGTGGTGGGGGTGGAGGTGATACAACTCCCCCAAAAAGGACTGTGCAGGAGGCTGGAGGTACAAGTTCAGGATCTAGTGAGCTAACTATGCAGCGTTTTGAGTTCTGTACCTACCACAATATTAAATGATTTTTTTGTTTTATTGCCTCATGCAATACTGCTATAATGGCACCATAATGCTCTGTAAAATCATTGTGACAAACAGCGATGAGAGATTGATTGATTGAAATAAGATTCAGAGGCTAATGGGATTTCCTTTTGGGTGTCCGCTTACAGGAGCTTCAAACTAAAGGATTTTTAAAGTCTAAACTTTATTGTAAACCCTGAAATTGTCTATGGGAATGTCCGCTTACAGGCATGTGTAAATACAGAGTTTGTATGGGAGTTCAAATGGAGTTTTGTGAAGGCGATCGTAAGTAGAGCTGTCCACTAATATGAGTGTCCGTTAAGAGAGCTGCCGATGTATGTATTTCGCTATTCAAAGTGACACTAAAAGAAGGCGACAAAGCCCCTTTAATGGACTGGTTGACTATCGTGTCCTAGGCAACCAGTACCCTTTAAGTGTGGCATACAGTTAAACTCAAGGCATAATTGGGAAGGGAGAGGGGGAACGGGAGAAAGCAAGAGAAGACTGGGTAATCGGTGATTGTTTTGTTTCACTATGGAGCAAGGCTTTTGTTATTTGCTGAAAAAAATACATGCATTGAGTTAGCAGTGCATAGCAGGGGATATCGGGGAGGAGGAGTGAGAAAAAGTGAGAGAAACGGGGGGACTGCTCCATAGAAAAACAAAACAATCACTTGTAACTCACCTTTTCCTGTACCTTGTCAATGTTTGCAGCTTTAGATTTGGACTCCACCTTTTTAACAGGACGGCTTTTGGGTTCAGCAGCCAAGTTTGCAGATGCCTGTTTTGCAATCCTGGCTGAAGCCCTTGTTGCTGGTTTAGCAGGCTTATTTGCAGTAAACTGTGAAGGCTTGATTAGTGGAGCAGCTCCTTTGGTAGCTTTCTTTATTGCAGTGGTAAACAAACCAGCATCATCATGATCATGTTTGACCTGTCGCACCACAAAAGACTTCTTCTGAGGTTCAGTTCCTTTCTTTTTCATTCTCTCTTCACGCCACTTCAGTAATTTTTCTCTTCTACTAAGCCCTGGTTGAAAATCATTTTCCCTTTGGTCATCTAAAATAGAAAATTTGTAAATTGAGGTCTTCCTCGAAATTAAATGGACCAAATAATTAAGCTTATTTCACGATAATAAGCTTAATTTATTTTTAGCACAGAGCTAGTACCTCGGTTGAAACTTTCTACCCGTCGTGGCCTCAAAGACTTACCATCTTTGGTTTGTATTTCACCTTCTACAGTATCAATCGCGTTTTCATCAGCCAGCGGAGATAGAGGCATCCTTCTTCGTTTTGAAACTTCATCCATTCTGGAAAGATGGCGATTCTCGTTCGCACGCTGGACTCTAACATTTCGATTAGAGGCTCCAAATTTTCCACGCGTTTTGTACGAAGATAGATGGTCGTAACTGAATTTCTTCGTCGCAATATTTTCCATATTCTACCTAAACTAGCCTGGAAAAATTATAATTTTCCAAATCTAAACACTGTTGAGTCGTTCCTTTGCTAAAATCAACTATTCAGGGGGAAAAAACTAGTGTAAAAACTACTCTAAAGTTCACAAAAAATATTATGATTGATGTCGATTGCTTCTCCGAACAAAATTTCACGGCAGTTCGAATTTGGTTCTAACGTTTTGCTTCATTCCGATTGGTCAGATTTAAATGAACTCGCCAATCAAAGTCATGATTTTAAGCCACGTGTGAATCACTGACTGATATCGAGGCCACTCCAGATCGAGGCTCGCTGAAAAGTTGAAGAAAAGAAGTTTTGTTACATGCATGGATCTTTGAATTTCGTTGCTAGAATGGGAGCCGCTCAAATACGGCTGTCTCCTATCGGAATTGTAGTTATAGGACTTGTAGTTGTAGCAATTATCTACTACTTGTCAACTGATGGAGGTATTGGAGAGTTTTCTCAGAGGTATTTTGATGGTGAAGACACGGTCTCGATGAAACAGCTAATCGCTACAGCTATCTTTCTTGCCGAGAAAGGAGGTGATGTTGTCCGGAAAATCCGCCGTGGAGAAGATCTTGGGGTGAGTTTTTTATCATAATCGTTTAACACATAAATGTTCGTTATTGACTTCCAAGGAGGCAATACCGGCTTTATCTGGGCCGTGATTTTATCTAGAAAGTCTGCCTTTGTTTTACAGGTAATCCCTTGTATGCAATATAAAAAAACAACCATGCTGATTTGAAGAATCCTTTCAATTGTTTATTTATTGATAGTTTTCATGTTTCAGTTTAAGGCTAAAAGACCACCTAATATCAGGTTGAGTTCAAAATTCTGGGGTGAACATATTTACTTTGCATATTTGTGTCGTGGCATACAGCGTGTGTACATAAGTTTACTTGATATATTAAAATTGACAACTGACAACGTGTACCCGTCACAATTTGCATAAGCTTATCTTACCTTTTAAATTAATTAATAATCGAGATATATTTGCAAAGAGATTCGGAAAAAAGTTGTCAGCAATTGATTGTTCACGTTTGTCTACCATGTGCCACAAGGCTTAAAAGCAAAAAATTGATATAAGCTTAAGCTTAGATCTATCAATTATTTATGTGTGTGTATAATAAAGAACTTTGTTTGTTCTTTATTCCTCACACTTGTGTGAAAATATAAACTGTGCCATAAATGGTATTTTTAAAGTGTATATGACATAATCTTTGTTATTTGCTTGATCAAATCTTCGTGTTGTTCTCATATGAAAATTGAAAGGAAAAAGTTCCTTATCAATTTTTCTTCCCAGTGTTTGAGGCCTATAAAAGTGTCAAACAGGGCTGTCAACTCTCCCGGATAATCCGGGAGCCTCCAGATTTTGAACCATATCTCCCGGTCTCCAGATTTATGTGTATGTCTGTAATCTCCAGATTTTGAGGCGTATCTTCTGGTCTCCAGATTTATGTCTGTAATCTCCCAGATAATTGACGAAGTTTGCCATTTGCCATTTGCCATTTTTCACTGAGCCTGTGAATTTGGCCTTTGCTGGGGAAGTCTTGTTCTCCATATTTGAAGACGTGTGAGGTTGACAGCCCTGGTCAAATTTCGCTTTCAACTTGGGTATAAAACTGCACAAGATGGGAGAGTGGGGATAGTAGGCCTGTGACATCAATACAGGAATGCTAGTCAATTTCTCAGTTGTTTTTTATGTACAGACAAGGAAAACTGTGTAGACAAAAACATGAACGGTATTGTTGAATACTCAGAATGAAACAACTGAGGAATAGAGAAACTGTGAGACTAAAGGCGCTGTTACACAGGCAATTTTTCTTGCAACTTGTTTGCAATTTTGTTGCGACACAAGTTGGATGAATCGTTGCCAAGTGTAACATGCTCTGAAATGAACATGTCACGCAATTTTGTTGTTGCTGCATTCGTTGCGAGAAGTAGAAGTCGGTTCTACTTCTCACAATGGTGACTGCAACAAAAACATTGCAAGACATGTTCATTTCAGAGCATGTTGTGATTGTAATTTTTATATCGTATATTTTATATTTTATATTTTTATATTATATATTGTATATCTGAGGGTAAAAAAATGTACGTTGAACTACATGTAAGGGATAAGAGGAGAATACCCTGCGAACAAGGTTGAACAGTTCCCTTGGATTGCAGGGAAAGAAGAGAAAAGAGAACTTGTTGTCAATTGATTGATTCAAGCGAGAATCTGGGGGACTTCGACAATAAGTCATTGACTGTCTAAAGTATTTGCATTCCGTATTTTTCGATTTAAGCTGGATTTTGCTATACCATTCTCTTAATAATTTTTATAATTATTATTAATAATAAGTATTAATAATTAATAATAATATACTATTGTATGCTTTGCAGGAAGAAAGCAAAGGGAAGACGCGTGAAGGAGCCAATAATCCTGTGACACAAGGGGACATGCTGTCTCATAGGACCATGTATTATGGCTTCATTAAGGCATACCCTAGACTGGATGTGGTATCAGAGGAACACGACCATGGAGATGTCGATCTGAAAGATGTGAAATTGCCAGATACCTCAGGCATCAAGATTGATGGCAAACTCAGTTTTGACAAGGGAGATGAACTGGTTTCAACTGGGAATCTTTTGGTTTGGATCGACCCTCTTGATGCCACACAAGAATACACAGAAAACCTTGTTGAGTATGTCACAACCATGATTTGTATTGTCGTCAAAGGAAAACCTGTGGCTGGGATCATTCATAAGCCATTTCTTCAGGAGACCTACTGGGCTTGGGTGGGTCATGGATCATCAGACAACCTGAAAGTTCATTCAGAGAGAGAGTCTGCACTAAAGACACCAAGGGTGATAGTTTCAAGGTCACATGCAGGTAAAGTTAATGCCACAGTCAGAACAGCATTTGGTACGAAATCCACTGTGATACCAGCTGGGGGCGCTGGTTATAAAGTGTTGTCGTTATTTGAAGACAAAGCTGATGCTTACGTTCATGTGACATTGATCAAGAAATGGGACATTTGTGCAGGGGATGCTTTGTTGAGAACACTGGGTGGGAAAATGACCACATTAGACAATGACGAAATTGAATATGGCGATGGTAAGAAACCTGCTAATGAGAAAGGACTTGTTGCTGCAATACACAGTCACGCAGAGTATCAAGATAAGCTTGCACACAAGCTGAAGTCATAGGAGCAAATGGATTAAAATAGGGCTAGACTAATATATAATAAAAGAAAGCCAAAGAAGAGCTTCAATACAAGCTGGCCTCATCAGGATGGGGGCAAACTAATGGTGCATAATAATGTGTTATTTATGGCAATGATTACTGGTATATAATAATAATCATTTTATGTTGTGGTTCAAATTTTTGGGGGGGGTTAAAAATTTTCAAACCCGTTTTTATTTCCCTTTGTCTCAGATTATGGCAATGAATACTGCACAAAGAAAAAGAAAAATTAAACTGGATGGAAAATTTTTGAACCAAAAACAAAGTTTTAAAATTACAGTGTACAACATACATTTCACACAGCTGTTTTGACAAAGGTTGTCAAAAAATAGCATAAAAGCATACATGACAATGCCGAAAGGTAGTCTACCCAATAAAAGTTCAGAATCATAATGCCTCAACCGTACAGCAAAGACTTGAGATGGCAGGCAATATGGATTCTGAGCTTTTATTGAAATTTAAATATGGATTCTGAGCTTTTATTGAAATTTATTGGGTGTTTCCCAGACTACCTTTTGGCATTGTCATGAATGCTTTTTTGCTTTTTTTGGACAACCTTTGTTGAAACAGCTGTATTTATCTTGGGGCTGTTACTGAATGGGAGCCATGTTGTACAGGATATGCAAGAAAGTGACACAGGTTCCTGGGTACAGTATTGGTAAAATAGTGTAAACAGCATTGTGGCTCAGTGTTATTCTTTCCTTGGTTCTATTGTTATTTTCTGCTGTTTTGTACTCATTACCATACATTAGCATGCACCAAAAGGAAAATGAAAACTGGGCCAATGATATGATAAAGGTGAACCAAAACATAAACAACTTATCTAAGACAAGGGTAATAAGTTATTGAACTGTCTGAAGTAAAGAGTTGTTTACTGTAACAAAATATTTTAAATGTTTTCAGTGTGATTTTACCAATTCTTAGCTTTAAAGCACTCTTGGGTTTTAAGGGTTAAATAATTATTGTTATTACACTTATCTGGTTTGTACACTGTATCAAGGATTCATTGTGGTAATGATGGGGTTTTGTGTCATCTAGACTTTCTGTTTTTCTATTCATTCATTAGAAAGAGCACAAAATCTCAGAACTCACAAAAAGACTAATTTTGGAATAAAATATTGTAGTGGAGGGAATTATCTTTCTTTATTGATTTGTGTAAGACTGAGTCTAACTGTTTTCTTGCATGAACATTCAAACGTTTTCACCCACAAAACATGCATAGGGTGCTTACTGTATTTACTTGAAAAACCGTGGCTCTGTATGTTAGATCTTGAACTTTTTGATGTGGTTTGGTGATGTAGCTCCCACTTTACTACATGATACAATGTAGCTCAGTTGGGAAGCATTAGCACTGCACCAGTATCACATGATTAGGGTGCAAATCCCATCAAGGCCTCAATTTTTCTTTTCAGTTTCCTTTTCACAACTGTGGTGGTCTTTCACCTATTAAATCATACATCCATGGTTCACATACTATTACATGGCACATTAAATATACTTATTTTCACTATCATTTGAAAGGGTTTTAGAAAATGTTTTGGGGTTTAAAGGCATTTTTACAAAATTGGGGTTTGATAGTTACTGTATGGTAAATAACTTTTTTGTTATGCAACAATGTGAATGAACACTGAATGGTATTGTATTATAGAGGTTTTTTGATGCATTCTTGAAAGAGTAAATCTTTGACAAAATGCCCAGCTGTGATATCCAACTATCTGTTGAGTTTATTGTCTTTTGCTTAAAAATTGGTCAGCTTGTACTTAGTTCCTAGAACTTCTTAATTTATGTAATTTTTGGCTTAGGTCATTGTATCTTGGGGGTAGAAGTACATGTAACAGAGGCCTTTCTGCTGCTGCTGTTCCTCCTTGAGACATTTTTAATTACAAGTAAAAGTCAGTGTAGTAGTCTAGTGTTCAGATCACCCCTCCCTGGTAACTTATTTCTATTTAACAATTAGATTATGAGCTCGAGATTTCTATCGCGTGATAGTTGATGAGGGCGAAGCCCGAATCAACTATCACGCATAGAAATCGAGAGCGAATAATCTAATTGTTTTAGTATAAATCTACTAGTCGTTCAAAACTAAACAAGTAAATTATCTATTTCCTCATCGCAGACACTTCGAAAACGCGAAGAAGCGGGCGCAATTTTGTTGAAAATTGCTACTCACTATCTATCACAGAATAGATAGCGAGTAGCGTAGCCAATCAGAGAACGGCATTCGTGATAGAACACTAGTAGATTTATACTAATTTGGCATAGATGTCATGACGACATCACATAACCCATTCCCAGTCCCCAGAAATGTACTGTGATGAGGGCAAAGCCTGAATCAACTATCACGCATAGAAATCGAGAGCAAATAATCAAATTGTTTTAGTGTGAATATACTAGTCATTCAAAACTTAGCAACAAGACAGGTTAACGTTGTTATTGAATAATGATTTATAAACCACACACTGTTAGGCTATTCACTATCTACAACAGAATAGATAGTGAGTAGTGTAGCCAATAAGAGAACAGTATTCATGACAGAATGCTAGTATACATAGATTTATACTAAAAAAACTTTACAATACATAGCAATGTTACATATGGCATTTTCTCCAAATATGAAGCTTAATTGTCTCAGTCTGAAAAATGTGGGGTCACTACTAATTTTCTTTATGGATTCCAATAATTCTTGCTAAAATCTGCTTTTCCCGCATAGTCATACATTCATGCAAAACATCTTTGTTTTAGTAGGCACTGTCCTTAAGAAACCCAACTTTCTCAGACCATTTCAAGATGTGTAGAATGTATGCGCAGTAGCAAACAGAGGCACCAAGAGTCAGGCTTTTAGCCAGGTGGCTGTCCAGCCGTCCAAAGGACGGCCACTTCTCAGAAATGGGAGATTTTCGACAGCCTGTTTTGGGCGGCCATTTACGAACTTCTGTGCTTAAAGTGCTACTATGACGAAATTCGCGTCTTTCAAATCTAAGCCATTTTAAAACATAAACAAGTAGTCGGTACGAGAAGAAAGATGCTGTTTACTATTTTCAAATATCTCTTTTTGTTCCAGAGATATTCAACTTTTTAAAATATGCAAATTAGCCAAGTGATGACATCATGATATCAACCGAATTTTAATCAAATATTATGAAAAAAGATATCTCAGCCAATTTGTATCAGAAATGCTTGATTCTTTGCAGTGACATTGTTCTAGGTGCGCTCCACAATATGAGCTTATCAGTTTTGTTACCATGGCAACATATTGGGTTCCAGTCCTCCCTGATACTTAAGGCTTTGCTGGCCACCGTTGGCGTTCTGTTTTGATATTTGCCAATGGTGCCCCATCTGCATGATCCAGGGAGTGTATAAATGTGTTAGGTCGACTTCGTTGTCTTGTTAAATGTTTTTCAAGCTGAAAATCACTGAAATATTGAAATCAGGTCGAAGGGGACTGGAAAAGAGTGAGTTGCCATGGGAACCGAATTTCTGATAGCTGTTGGTGTATTGCCTTTAGGACTATTAGCCTACCAGGTTTCAATGGTCTCTGCTGTAAATTGACTGAGATAGCTCTATTTATATGCTTGATTATATATTGAGTTGATACTATGACGTCATCAGTCCTCTCATTTACATATTTTACACATTTTTCAAAGATAAATATCTCTGGAACCAATGCAGATATTAAGAAACGGTTAATGGCGTTTTTAATCTTTCCTAGAATTCTACGTGATAAAACTTAAACTTCAAGAGGTGAAAATTTGATCACAGTAGCACTTTAATGTAACAAAACATTGTCTATAAACTTTTTTTAGCAAGTTTCCTTTCTGTTTTGATCAAATGAATCAAAGTTGAGCAAAGCGATTTCACAGGCACAGCCGCTGTTCAGTGATATTGGCTTACCAAGTCGTCCCCAGGCTATATTGCTATAAATAAATACGCGCGTTGGTGATTATTTATGAGGATATGAGTCTTGTCTATGCCGGGATTCTAATTGAAGACGTCAACTACGATGCAGCTAGAGTAATTTTCGACCGTCAACCGCGAAGAATATAAAATCCAAATAATGCACAATTTAGGCCCATAAAGCAGTTCGACAGTTTAGGCCTTATATTGGTTTATTAAACTGACTTACAGTTGTAATTGAGTAGATTTGTTTTCTTTGAAAAGGTCTTATGCTTTGCACTACCAATTGTCTGAATGTACATAATGACTACACAACACATAAATTAAAGTTCTTTACTGAAAATAATAAAAGATGTTGCATTTCTGAGATTGGGAGACTGGCACTTGTAGACCAGAATGCAGTTCGACCAACAAAGCCACGCATATCTGTTGTTTCGTGTAAATCATGGCTTGACAGCTTTAAATTTCAATCACTCTTCATGACATCTGGAGTTCCTGTCCCAAATATAATTCAATGTGAAACAAGGTAAGTTGAGGAAAGGATAGCTTAGTAAAATTATCAAGGAAAAACAGCGGTTTAATAGGTAAATTGAAAGACGTTTACAGCTGTCAGAATCGCGGAAATCAGGTCTAACAGGCTTCAAATTTTCAAAATTTTCTGGGGGAGCATGCCCCCAGACCCTCCTAGCAGCATGGCACCGCAGGCGCCATGCTATGTGGGCCTTCGACCCCCATAAAATTTGGACTCCCACTTTCAAAATCCTGGCTAAAAGCCTGCCAAGAGTCAATACACAATGCCATAATTTTCAACTTTTTATTAAACTCAAACATTGCCACCTGTTAACATTTTTTCAATTTACCACAACTTTCCACTGTTGGTTTTTCACTGGCCAATCAAATGCCAACTTGTTTGAGGAGATAAACCGACAAAAAGAGCATCAAGCTGATAGATTGCAAATAAAAGTAGTTATTGAAAATAAGCCAAAAAATTATCAACAACTTCATTGTGTGGCAAATGATGTGGTATATCGCAATATATATAATAAATTATTGTGAATTTAAAAAAGTTCAGAAAGGTCCTGAAGAGAATGGAAAAAAGAAAACTAGGAATGAGGCTACAGCCCGGGGGCTATGACAAACTTGAATTTATATTCCACTTCTCAACCCTCTTGCCCAATCATTACATGCACTATACATGAAAACGATTATTATTTTCTTAATTTAATAATAACTATATTATTTCTATTAATTGGTAGCTTCTGTCCAGTTAGGCCAATAGGCATCTTCCAAATAAGACTGTCCACCCTTCCCTTTAATGTCCTTCTCCCACTGGGCCTCACACTTCTTGTACAACAGCATAGCAGCCCTGGCATCTTCCACTGAACTGTGTTCATTAACTTGGATGTCACACTTCAACAACTGCCTTGTGAGACGTTTTAGGGATGGAGTAGAGTTCCTAGGAAAACCAGCCAAAGATCTCAAAGGTATGTGCTTAGATGTGTCTCTGATAAGATCCGGGTAGTGTTTTAAATTAAGGACTTTCAAGTCAAACTGCAAAGCATGACCCACAAGTGTGCGGTTCTTGATGATTCGCTTGACTTTTTTCCTCGCCGAGCGAAACGAAATGGCGTGTTCCATGTGTTTCGGACGAATACCACTCCACTGTGTCCTATAATCCGTGATGGGTTTGTTCGGTTTAACGTATACATCGTAAAGAATGTCCCCTTCGTAGTCAACAATGCTGCATCTCGCCAAAGCACTTGCCTTTTCCTCCCCTACTCCAACCATTTCACAGTCTAATGCAACCGGACGCCGTACTTTCCAGACTTTCGACACTTCGGACTTCTTCTTTGCTATCATTTGACTACTTAACACGCACCTGCCTTCATTTTCGGCATATAAAGAATCGTTTGAAAAGCAAGACAAACTACTATCCACAGAAATCGTGTCACAATTATCCATGTCATCTTCTTCACGGTCGTCGAAAACTTTTCGTTCACAACAGATGTTTAATTTGCTCATATCTCTTCGCTGTCGCTTACAATTTCGATTTTCCCTCCCCGCAAACTCTCTAACTTCTGATGGCTTCATGACGAAAGTGCTCAATGCAATGAAAAAGTCTCAGACTATGAGAAATTTAAAGAAATATGTCGCCACGTGGTGCAATCCTGCATCCGCCATGTTATTTGTTGCGTAACAGGAAGGACTGGGGACAGGTTTAAGATTTGTCATCGGGGTGCATGCTAGTTAGCTTTCTTCTTCTTCTTCTTCTTCTTCTTCTTCTTAAATACTTAATTGACGTAAAGTAAAGAGGATGGCTGCACTTTGGGGTTAAAGAAAACAACCAAAAATAAATAATCATTAAGTGTTTTCCCAAAAACCCTGAGATCAAAAGTTTTTAAACTCTATTTAAATTTCTCGTGAGACCGCGGGAATTTCATATCCTCCCTCTCCCTGTTTTCCCTTCAGCCCCCCCCCCCCCCCCCAAAAAAAAAAAAAAATATCTATTTACTGCTGTTTGGCATAGATGATTAAGACGCAAATGAGGGTTATCGACAAGACCCTCGGGGATATGTGATATATTCCTGGCCCTAAGTGCAGTTGAGTGAGTAGTTGATGGGCTTTCGAAATGCAAACAAAATATTTGTTCTCTCGTGAGCAACCGTCCCACGTACGTTATAAATTGAAAATACCTGTTGTAAATTTGCATTATACAATTCGCGTCGTTGTGAAGGGAAAGACAGAGAGGAAAATATGTACGAAAAATAGTAGTAAAATCCTGATGGTCTTTAATTTTCATAGTTCAACCTTTCCAAGACTACTGGAAGAATGGATTGAATGGCCGTAAGTTTTCTAACGGAAACGGAAAAAATAAGGACTTGCGGTTCAAAAGAAAAACAAGACGTAATGCTTTACCAATTAAGTCTTCACGAGTATTGCAGGCTGCTTTAAACTGTAATAAAGATTACAACAATGAATAAAACAATAACATAAAAAAAAATGATTCTAACAAATATTTTTTTTTTGTTGGTTACAACTGATACGACCATGTTAGTTCTGAAGAAATGGTTGATAAGGTTGTGTTATTGTCGTAAACTATCTGGATTGAATGAAAGTATGTGCATTGACTGTCCATTACTTTAGTGTTATATTGGTATATTTTAAGAGGCCTTTGTGGGGGACTACATCGAGGGGAATATGTCGAGGTGAATGCATTCCATTGTACTGCTGTTACATTTTGTTATTAAAGAGCTATCCCGACGTTTTCAGCTGCTCTCTCCCTAGCTAGCTCAATCTCGTACCCAGAGTCTTCAGGCTTTTTGGTCAGCGGGGCAACGCCGGGAAGACTCTGGGGACATCAAAAAAATTCAATTTTTTTGATTGGCTGTTCCGTAACGGTTTCCATTGTTTTACCGCAGAAATCCTGCGGTGATAAAATTTGATGTCCCCAGAGTCTTCCCGGCGTTGCCCCGCTGACCAAAAAGCCTGAAGACTCTGGGTACGAGATTGTAGCTAGCTAGGCTCGATTACCACCCGCTGCTCGGGAAATGAGCCCGCACTCACTCCCCCTCTCTCCTCGGAGCTATAGAGGAGCTATTTATATTAATCTCGTACCTGTCTCGTACCCAGAGTCCTCAGCCTCTTTGGCCAGCGGTTGGTTTTCAGGAGAGACTCTGGGGAACCGCAGGATTTCTGCGGTAAAACGATGCAGGCCGTTATGGGGCAGCGAATCAAATAATTTAAATTTTTTCGAAATCTCCAGAGTCTCTCCAAGCGACGAACCGCTGGCCAAAGAGCCTGAGGACTAGACTCTGGGTACGAGAAAATTAACCAGACCCGAGTGAGTGTCAGAAATCGAGCCTACGCTCTCCATTGCAACAATCAAACCCACCACCAGCTTCTCCGATCGTCAGGGGTTATTGGATATGATCCATTAATAAGAACAAAGAAAATCAAACCAACTCAAATATAAGCCCATTAATTAACGAGACTTTTATGTGCAGGATAAGCATGTCAGTTCAAATCAAGATCAAACAAAACATGAGTTTCCCAGCCACTCAATTTATTTTCTTAGTAAATGTAATACTCTATAGTTGTAATAACCAAAGTTACTTGACTGTGTTGCAGAAACAAATCCAATAAACTGTTCTATAATTCACTGATAACTTAAACTATATAGTATACCTTGGCCAATGCCGCGCTTAATCTTTAAATTACACCGTTTTAATTTTACATTTCTATACTCTAAAAAAAAATACGATAAGTGGATCGAGCAACCCCGCTACGGCCGGCATTAAGGACACAAGACGCATTTATATATACACGAACGTTCAACTGGCAAAGCAATCTGTGAAAATTTGGGAAGGTTAAGCAAGTTTCTTGACTGACTGCAATAGAGGTCATTAAGATCCTCTCTGATACAGAACTTATAAGTATGTTGTTCGACTTTAAAGCATGAAAATTGTCGTGCGAAAGTGAAGTGAATATCACCGCATAACCGCATGCGCAGTCTACGAATATGGTCGTCATCGACAGAGATCGACGCCGTCTTCAACCCGAAGATTACTTGGGTTTTTCCTCGGTCCTGATTTACTCCACTCAGACGCCGTCGTCGTCACTTCCTGATTACTATAAAGATTCCTTTTATACATTCATACATTACATACATTTCAGCACAACAACGCGATCTCTTAAAGAAAATATCATGTATTTTGAAAAACGTATGATGCTATTCGAGGTTTCTGTTACCATGGAAGCAAAACTGATTTAATTTAGGAAAACTAAAATCTACTGTAAAATCATGTTTCTTATGACCAGCTCTGCTTGTGTCTCTACTCATTTATACTAAGTTAGATATGTACCAAGCATTTTTCCCCGTTCGCCAATACAGTACAATAGTTTCTGTCAGTAGAAACTAGTCCAGTTTCTCGATCATGCATATGACCTCTCTCATTTCGATATCTTTCCAAGGATAAGAAATATTCTTATTTACGATCCTTACAACACATCGGATTACACGCAGGTGCACAGTAGTCTGGGCACGGTGCCGGGCAGGTCTTGGGTTCAAACATCTTTTGTACTGGTTGCCATGGAAACCTCTGTGGGATCTGGCCCGCGGGATAAGCTGGGTACGGCATCTGTGGCGGACGATACGTGTTCACTGGTGGGAGTTGTTGGAAAGGGAATCCGGTGGGAGGATGGATAGGTTGTGGGGCCTGAGATCTTTGCCCAAGTGGACGAAGTCCTGGTGATGCAGGTTGTGGGAAAGGAGGTTGTGCTTGGAACTGCTGGCCGGTGATAGGGAAGGGTTGGGGCACCGGATATCCCTGGTTGAAAGCAGGAACAGGGGCTGGCTGAGGGCGGGGAATAGTTAGAACTGGGCGATAAAGTTTGATCCTCCAGGTTGTCTGAGGAGTAGGTACTTGGTAAGGATACGGGGGAAGAGGAGTTTGTGGAACAATTCCCAGGGGGGAGTATCCCTGGGGTATATATCCCGTGAAAGGATAACCCGGTGCAACCATTCCGACCTGAGGAGGTTTCACGTGAGATTTTTCCGAAGACTCTTTTCCTTTTTCTTTGCCATTCTCTTTCTCTTTATTGTTTGAATGCTTTTTGGGTTGTTCTACTAAGGGTCTAGGTTGATAGTACGGTGATGGCATGTACATAGGGGGCACCGGAGCTGGCTGGTATGGTTGCTGAGCGTATGGGTAAGTAAAAACCATGCCTTGTATCTGAACTGGCGTTTTATTGTCACCTGGACCCTGTCTGTCTTTCTTGCTTGGTGCCATCTGTAAGAACTGAGGTGCAGCTTGTATCGGCATCTGCTGCTGTTGCTGTGGAGGTGAGTAAACTGGCCACGATGGAGTATATACTGGTCTTGCAAAGGGTTGGTATGCCTGTGGGGCTTGACGTAGAGGTTGGGGTTTAGGTGGTACAATTAAGTACTGCATGGGATTTGGCAGAGGGTTTGGTGTGACTTGAGGCTGAGGGCGAGGTGGGACCTGATAGCGATTCTGCTGTTGTTGCGCGGGAAATAGTAACGAATACAACTGTGGTCGAGAAGGGACTGGATATGGTCGTTGTGGCATTGGCCGAGCTACGTATTGGTGTTGCTGTGGGAACTGGAACTGCTGTGGTGTGGGAGGTCGGTATTGATATTGGGGTTGAAGGGGTAATGACGGCTGATACGTCATTGGCCGCGCTGGGACTGGATACTGACCCTGTTGAGGGTACTGAGGTCTGATGGGAAATTGGTTTTGTGGAGGATAAGCTGGAATCTGATTTGCTGGATTATAAATTGGTAGGAGGCCAGGCGAGCTGTAGCCAGGCTGTTGTGGCAGCTGCTGTTGTTGAGCTCCAAACATTCCCCCAGGGGTGGTTGGAAAAAACTGCTGCGCACGTGGATCACAGCACCACGGGCTGCAGGCGACTGGTGCACACTGCGAGAACGCGCAGTAGGCTGGGCACGAGTTACCAATCTGGTCGGCTGGTGAGACAAATTCGTGAAAGATATTAGAGAAACCTCATTGGATTAAATTCGCAACTAATTATGCACTGTAAGGCGAAAAAGGGAAGGTTACTACTCTCTTGCTTCAATTGTTGTTGTTGTTGTTGTTGTTGTTGTTTTTTGTTTGCTTCCTCGTTTCGCAATAAAGATCGAGTGTAGGCTGTTTTTAACTACGCCGAGTTAGGAGCCCATTAGCCATTAGCTTGATTTCGTTAGTGGTTTTACGCACAAACGCGTCAGTCTCCACCGTGTTTAGGCCCGGCTTATTAATATTCTCCTGAGCTCCGTACCCTTGGAAGAGCCTATTTTGGGAATATTGGCTAAGTAAGGTATCAGAAAAGGTTGTTTTCCTTTCTTCGTTTATTCATCGCCAAGATGTTCGTTTGGCGCCCCTCCCTCTTCCCCGCAGCTATGACCCACTCCGTGCATGGTTGTGTTTGGTTCCCACTCCTTTTCGATTCCGATCTTGCTTTTCCATATAACTTACTTATAGCCTTTGGTGGTGAGGATATCGCACTACCCTCATCATTTGATTCTTCCTTTTTTTAGCTTACCAGTAATCAAAGTTGCGTTGATCAGCTGCACTTTCTCTCCGTGTAGAGTACCAGACACGACACTTCTCTTAGCAGAGTTACCATTTCCTTGTCCGCGAATCGCGTCTCGGAGAAGCTGGATTGGGTCGGTTGGGGAATCATCATCCGGAGTAAAACTCAATTTTATGTACGCCAATATCTTATCACCCTCTCCTTTGCTGTTGAGAAAAATAATTTTCGTTATATTCCCAATTTAAGAGGAAAACAACATCCCCACCACCCCTCTCTAGCTGCAGTTAAGCCTCTTCACGAAGCCTTGAATGTTTTCTTCTTTAACTAAAGGCAAAGAAATGATGATGATGATGATGATGATGATACATACATACATACATACATACATACATACATACATACATACATACATACATACATACATACATACATACATACATACATACATACATACATACATACATACATACATACATACATACATACATACATACATACATACGTTTTTGGTTGTTGCAAACGCGCGTTCGAGGAGTTCGGACGCGCCAAAGTCCGCTCCAGTATTTGAATCGATTTTGGTGTGAATTTTACAGTACCAAGTTCCTCATGTCGGTCAAAACGCTCAAGAAAGAGAATGACGAACTGAAATCGAAACTGAAAAGCTTCGAATCAGAGCTGGAGTCGTTAAAAGCTTCGCTGAAGACTACAATAACAAACAGAGAAGAACAAGAACATGGCGTCCAATTCTTAAGCGACGAATATGATGATCTCACAGCGGGTAGAAAAGAGATGTGGGATCAAATTAAGCGACTATCCAGTAAACTCGACACAATTTCATCGCAAGTCGATCGAATTTCTCAAGCCATCGACTCTTTTGAACTGTACAGCTATCAGTACAATGTCAAGATTGTTGGCATTCCACAAGTGTCAGAAACGGAGTCTCCCGAAGACACAACCTCAATATGTCTGAAACTATATTCATGTATAGGAGCAGACATCTCAATTCAGGATATCGACATCGCCCACCGGGTCCCAGCAAAATCAGCTCAGACGAATAGCCCGAATCCTATCATTTGTAAATTCGTTCGGCGACTAGCTAAAGAGAAAGTCATGACGGCAAGAAGATCTGCCAACAATATAAGAGCTGCGGATCTCGATTTGATTAATGTATCGATCAACCACATTGGCATCTACGACCACCTTACTCCGCGGCTACAAGAGTTATTGTACGAAGCCAAACGCTTTAAGTCCGCCAATAACTATAAATACTGCTGGGCTAAAAAATCCGCGATCTACCTGCGCCAAAATGATACATCAAGAATCATTAAGCTTAATAGGATGGATGATCTTGCCACTCTGATACCAGAGAACGCGGCGACAGCCCAAGGATCTGATGCACAAAATGAGGATGAGTAATTTGTGAGAAACTGTAAGAAGTATTAGACGAAACATTGACAATCTGCAAACACATCTTTTAGATGAACTAGACTTTCAATTTTCTGTTATTGGACTCACGGAAACCAAAATTTCTTATGCTAATTCGGATCAAAATATCCCACAATTAAAAGGTTACAACTTTGAGTACGTCCCAACGCCCCTGGCATCTGGAGGTGTTGGAATGTATATCAATGACACTCTAAATTACATGGTACTAGAAAAGACCTCTAATGAGGCCTACCAAGCTCTGTGGATTGAAATTATTTTGGATAAACAGAAAAACATTGTGTGCGGGATTCTCTATAGACAACACAATTCTCCGGAATCTTTTCAATCATATTTTGACGAAGCTGTCGAAAAATATGTTTTCTATGATAAGCCCGTCTATATAGTCGGGGATTTTAACATTGACCTACTCAAGTCGCAATCTTCTAATATCAGCCAAAATTTTTTATTGACCGCTCAAAGCCTTCACCTTATTCCAACCATTGACAAACCCACTCGAGTACATAACACGTCGGCTACACTTATTGACAATATCTTTACAAATGACCTCGAGCAATTCCTTGTAAGTGGCAATATAATCTCCGATTTAACTGACCATTTTTCTCAGTTCTGTATTTCACGTAACCCTACTAATCGAGTCCTATCTCTTCCACATAAAGTGCGGGATTATTCTAAATTTTCACCTGATGATTTTAACAATGAACTTACTCAAATCAACTGGGACATTATCATTACAAACACTCATCAAGACATCGATAAAATTTTCTCGACGTTTTACAATAGATTTAATAAACTGGTCAATAAACACGCACCGTTAAAAAAGCTTTCAGGTCGTAAGGCAAAGCAATTTTCGAAACCATGGATTACTAAAGGCATTAGACGATCAATAAAAGTCAAGAACAAACTATTTTTGTCAGGCGATAATGAGAAATATAAATTATATAGAAATCAAATTTTGACACTAACCCGTTTAAGCAAAAAACAGTATTATTATAAATACTTCGAATCTAATTTATTGAGTGTTAAGAAGACATGGGAATGTATTAATACTTTGCTAAACAAAAAGAGAAATCGAAAATTCATCTGTAAACTCAAGGAACCTGATAACAGCGGTTTTACACAAGACCCATCCCGAATTGCCAATATTCTTAACAGCCACTTTGCCTCCATTGGACGCAAACTAGCTTCGAAGCTACCCCGATCTTTGCACCATTTCACTGATTATTATCGTCAAACCAGTCACCTGAATTCTTTCTTTTTTGTTCCTGTGACCCCTTACGAGGTTCAACTCGAAATTCTGTCCATCTCCAACAACAAAGCGCATGGTCTGTATTCGAGTCCAACTTCAATCTTAAAATGTGCTAGCTCTACCCTCTCTTATGTTTTGGCGAATATATTCAATGCTTCAATTAATTGTGGGAATTACCCTTCAAAACTTAAACACGCAAAAGTCATTCCCATTTACAAAGACGGTGACGAGACAGATCCAAACAATTACAGACCTATCTCACTTCTTTCAAACTTTAATAGAATCTTTGAGAGATTGATGTGTGTGCGCTTAAAATCCTACTTAAGTAAAACAGATATTCTTGTTCCATCTCAATACGGCTTTCGAGAACAACATTCTACCCAGCATGCAACGCTAGATATTATTAACACTATTCAAAATAATATGGATAAAAAGCTGTATACTTGTGGCATCTTCATTGATCTAAAGAAAGCATTCGATACGGTAAACCATGAAATACTGCTGCAGAAATTATATCATTATGGAATAAGAGGGATAGTCAACGATTGGTTCTCTTCTTATCTCAAATCGCGTTCACAAACAACTAATATCGGTCCCCATATTTCTGAAAAGGCCCCTACGGAATGTGGCGTTCCTCAAGGTTCTGTTCTAGGGCCTTTACTCTTTTTGTTGTATATAAATGATATCACTAACTGTTCAGATAAGTTCAATTTTTATTTATTTGCTGATGACACTAGTATCCTTTGCAGTAATAGGAACCTTAAATCCTTAGAACTAGAAGTAAACACTGAATTAAACAAACTTTGCGAATGGCTAACAGCGAACAAATTAACTCTAAATACTAAGAAATCTAATTATGTAATATTTCTTAATTACAAAAAGAAACTTCCTTATCAACCAACGATAAATATTTACGACAATGATAAAGTTTCATATTCAACATTAGAATGTAAAGATCATGTGAAATATCTTGGCATACTCATTGACAAGAATCTCAACTGGAAAGTTCATATAGATTTAATCGCCCTAAAAATTAGCAAGGCCATTGGCATCATAGCTAAATTGAGACATTTTGTACCCTTTTCTATTCTTGTTAAGTTATATCAATCTCTTATTTCCCCCTACCTCATGTATGGAATTAGTTCGTGGGGTCAAGCTTCTCAGTCTAACTTAGAAAAGCTCCTTCTCCTACAAAAACGAGCTCTACGTTTGATGAACTTTTCTACAAAAAGTGAACACGCTATTCCTTACTTCATTAAACTTAACATCCTACCTGTTCATTTTCTCTATGTCGAATCTGTTTCCTGTTTAATGTATGATATCCAAAACAAACTAGCACCTGTTCATATTCAAAATTTATTTAAACATGTCTCAGATATACACTCCTACAACACCCGGTCAGCAACCGCCGACAAATTTTATATCATGTCTTCACGTCTTGATCAACTAAAGAATTCATTTTCTCGATTTGGTGCACGGCTATGGAATTCTTTACCGGATAATATTAGAAAGTCTGACAACAGAAAACTATTCAAGAAACAAATACATGAAATACTAATCAACATTTTAAAAAAAGAAAATGCTTACCTTACACCTTCTTCAATTCTTGAAATAATGAAAAGCTTCTGAATATGTAACAATCCTTTAATTTCTATCAGCTAGCGAATCCCCTTTTTTGCGTCACTTGTTTGTTTACTACTTATTTAACTTTTATTTTAGTCAATTCAGTTGTAAACACCAAATGTATTTGTATTTAGTTTAGCATAAACATACCTACCCGCCTCGACTAGCTTCAGCTATTTGCGGGTAGGTATATAACACCTTGTAACTGTCTATTGTTAATAAAGTGTTGTTGTTGTAAAGTGTTGTTGTTTATTGAAGCTCCCTTTACAGGGCTTTTCAGCCACAATATATTAAAATTACAAGATAAGGCGAAAGAATAAAATGTAATAACTAATGAAATTAACTACTAAGGGAAATAAAGATAAATGAATTTTATGTTAACAGCATATTTACAGCATATTTATTTATGATGATGATGATGATGATGATGATGATGATGAAGCCTTCTCGTTTCAGTTGTATGTTCTCCGTTGTAACAAGGAAAACTTCTTTTCCAAGCTTAACCTCTTCTAACAAGCTTTCTAATAGAGTCCCATTTACAACAGCCATGTCTTAGAAAAATCCCACAATTATTCTCTTAACGTTCCCTCTCTGTTCTCTTTCTAACAATAAAGGCCAATGACCCCTTTGAATTAAATTATGGACTTCAAAATTCTTTATCAGGTCCTTTAACATGCATTTGAAGATCTCATAAGTATGTTTACCTGAAATGATCCAGAGAAACCTGTTCAAACCAGTCGAAGTCCCCATATACGGCAAGAATCTGTCATTGATTAACAAGAGAAAGCGATTATGAACATCGATACGTCGATTTCAAACACTGTAAGTTTAGGGATCCAGAGTCCCAAGCAGTCTTTTTAAACATTTGATTGCATGGCTAGGGAGCCCTAGTCTCGTCTGCGTGCGGATTTTGTTCTGTGTTTGACGAAGAATAATTAGGACTAGTCAACTTATTGTCAGTTACGGTTCAATCGATTGTAATAAGCCATTTTCGAGTTGCTTTGAACCTTAATATGAATGCGGTGCTAAGTGCAAAGTTTTTATTATGAAAATTAGTTTTCATTCACATGCAAACAAAACTAATTTTCATATGAAAAAGTTTTGCACTTAGCCTTGCTTTCCTAACGAGGTTCACAGCGACTCGGAAATGGCTTATTGTAGGCTATTCCGCTTACCGCTTCCTGAATGTGTCTGCTGAGAGCCTGTTGTCTTGGGCTTCCTGGGTAATAGAGATTGTCTGTCCAGAGCTTATCTTCGTAACGAATGAGTACCATATATAGAGAAACCCCTACGATATAAAGAGTGTTAAAATTTTTAATCTGAAGAAGTCGGTGTTGTGTTTAATGCGAAATAGGGATAAAATCTGATGAGTTTCCGATGCGTGCATGCTGTGTTCAAAGCACTTTCTGATATCTAAAGCTCGGGACCCTGCCTAGCATTCTGGATAGATGTCAAAAGAGCTCCCCACTCCAAATTTTCATAAAACCTCGGCTTCAGCATGGAATTGCTTTTAAGATTCGTTGATAGAAAAACTGATTTTTTTTAATTTTATTTTATCACTGTAAGTGTTAATAGACCTCTTAGGGGACGCTTGCAGACGAATCCTCTTGCTTTATCGCATGGCTTGTACTTCCAATTGAAGTTGGTGTTGATAACGCCGCATTTTTTGCCAGGAAAGTTCCTCTGGAAGAAATCCCAGTTCATGTAGTGATTTGGAGTTCCATCCAGCCATGACATGACACCGGCATTATTTAAGTCGCTTATACCGATCCAGGCATCCGACGCACCACCGGATGTCTGCGGATAAAGTGAAAAGCAGTTGGTATGAATAAAAGAGAAGGAATGGTTATGGCCTGCGTGGCAGGCGCTAGAAAATGGGGAGGGGGAGGGAGGGGAATCGAGTGTGAGTACAAGGTAAGGGAAGTGCGGATAAGAGGCAAGCCCGCTCACTCGCTTCGCGCGCGAAGCGAGGATGAGAATGTTCGAAAACGAACCCAGAAAAAGCGCGTTCTGAAACGGTTGCAAGAAGTGGAGACTTTGGGAAACGGCAATTATTATGTGGACGGAAACAATGATTAAAAGCAAAGATTTTTTATAGGGTTTGGTCCTCTCTCTAGAAGTAAATTCTAAAAAAGATCACAGCAGAGGTTTTCTAAAACATCAATGAAGGCGCCAACTTAAAAAGAACTGTATTGTACTTGTTCCTTTCTATTATTTTGTTAACCTGGTTCCAGAACTGAACTGTCCAGAAACAGAGCGCGCTCAAAAAATTAATTAAGTTTATTGAACTGACCAAAGTAGTTTTGATGAAAATCTCTTCCGCTTGACTCTCGATCGACGCCAGGGACGAAAATTGTTCGGTGCACTTCTCTGAAGCCTGGACCCAGTTCACTGGTCCCGGGAAGTACTTGTAGCAAACATTGTTATAGAGATGGTATCCATCGGGACACTTCGCTGTGAACAGAAAGGGTATTTTCTTAAAGGTGCATTATCAACAGTTTAATTTACCCTTCAACACTGTCAGTACCCTCAGATATGAGAGCCGGAAGAATGAAAGAAATTTCCCTCGGTTTATGACAAAAACAACTTGTTATAGAAAGCGGTTTATTTTGTTTAGAACTTTTTACCTTAACTGCGATGAAAGCCTTGACAGGAGTTATTCTGAACTGACTCTTTCATAAAATTCAAAGTATAGCATTAAAATTCTAGAAGTTTCTCATCTCCCATTCTGGTTTTGAGACCGTATAATGACATTTTTCTTCTAACTCCTGCCCTCCTTCTTAGCCGGCCCATAATTATGGGTAGTTCCGGCAGATAGTACTTGTTTTATTTCATCATGTGACCTAAGTTGTAATGTAGCAAATATTTGAGCTCAAGAATAGGTTGTTATGCTGGAAGTGGTAATAATGGCAATCTAGTAGGATTAAATTTCTTTGTAATCGCTTTGTTCAATAGGCACAATAATAAAAGGGAATAAAATAAACGAGGCGCACAATAGTCCAATTCTGACCTTCTTCTGTCACGCAACGCTACCCGTGCGTGACAGAGAGAGGGCCAGAACTGGACTGGGTGCACAACAACTTACATGGTCCTCTCTTTCCCACGCCGCTACCTGCATGAGTATGGAAGAATTATGATCGGTGAATTCTTGTTTATTCAATGTAACGCAAGAACATAGGTACAATGTCAGTAATCATACTCTTAGCTATCAGTCCAAAGTTCAATTTCGTTACAATTGTTTAATTCAACTGTGGGTATTTGATAAAGTGCACCTACATAGTTAGTCCCTGTTGGCGAACGGTTTTAGTCATTTCAGTTGTGTGCTTGACTAAAGTAAAAGAACAGTAGGTACGCAGTGCATATTCACGGCTATTGTGTTTCTTATCGTACAGGGTGTATGGCGGATTTCTTGAAAGACAGGCCACAGTAACACTTGCATAGCGAGGGTACATTCTGCTCGAAAATGATTAAATAATAATTAAAACTTGAGAAAGCTTTTCTTTTTTTGTCTACACCGTGAGTATCTGTTCTTTCTCATACCTTTCACACATGTACATGCCCACACAATAACCTTGACGAATATCACTACTCTTTAATGTGGGTTGAGTTTATTGTTGGTTCTCTTTCTTGCTCAGAGAGGTTTTTCTCTGGGTACTCCTGTTTACCCCTCTCCTTAAAAAACCAACATTTCAAAATTCCAATTTAATCTCGAAGGTGTCCCCAATTAGTGTTGTGCGCTTACTGAATGTATCAACACTTAAATAAAGCGATTTCGTTTTTCACCAACCTGTTACTGGCCTCACATTAAGGAGATAGTCTCCCTTGTTCCCAGGTGGGTTGAACAAGGCCACAATATAGGTCTTCCCGCTTCCACTTACAGCCTTTCCAATCCCAACTTCCTGCGATCCAACCCACACGAGCTGTGTAAAATAGGCAGACTTTAGTGAACCCTTCGCGCTATGGAAATCGTAAAATCTGATTTCATTGTACCACGAGCGCACACTTCTGACAGCAAGGTCCTTTGTGTCCTTGGATGAAAAAATGTTTTGGCCATATTTGGAGTTGACGTTGATTTTCTCTTGATCCTTATTGGCAAGTTGCGTTGCCCAGAGTTCTGCTTTGTTGGTGAGGTCGAGCGAGACTTGGAGAGGAGCAGCACTATGCATCAGACGGTATTCGTTGATTAGTTGCACTTCTTCCTTCAGGAACAACTGCTCGTTGTTGCCAGAAGCTGCAGAAAAATTACGCATTTGTTACTATTCAAAATGGGTGCCATGACTTTGATTGCTGGGTAGGGATTTAATGGCTAAAATAATGATGGTTGTTCAATCCTAAGAAATTTGTATTTAACGAAAATGGATGGCTGCATTTTGACCATCTTCCACTAGATCGGATTTAATAATGTGGCCCTTTAATGTCACATTATACACAACTGTTTCTTGGAATACAAATAAGCTATTTCCGTGTTGCTTTGAACCTCACTGCAAAAGCGATTCCAAGTGCAAAATTTTTGTTATGAAAATTAGTTATTTTCAGTCATGTGCAAACAAAAGTAATTTTCATTTAAAAAAAACTTTGCTCTTAGCCTCGCTTTCACAATGAGGTTCAGAGCAACTCGGAAATGGCCTATTCTCTTCATTTATGATAAAAGTTGGGAGAAATTCAGTGTTTATCAGTAAGATAATATATTTTCATTGATCATTCCTGTTATTCTCATAACTTGTATACTTGATATCGTAGGAATATTAGTATCTGTAATAGGACTACATGCTGCCCAATTTGGAAATAATTGGATGAGAAAAATTCCGAGGACTGCCAAATTTGGCAGTCCGAGGAATTTTTTGAATCCAATTATTTCCAAATTGGGCAAGCATGTAGTCGTATTACCTACCTTATTCGTACTAATTTTCGCGGGCACTTAATTTCGCGAATTTGGAACACGAATATTTCGCGAGCATTAATTTTCGCGATTTTGCAAAAAATGATAAATCTAGGACATTTAATTTCGCGAAAATTGACAAAAGACAGACTTAGAAAACCGTTTTTTATTGAATGATCACTTAAATAACGATTGATTTACAATCATGATTTGCAATTACGTAATAGAAATAGCGTTGATAATCAGACAAATCTCGCAAATGCTGCAAATCAATCAAATGCTACTGCAATATGGTACTTAATAAAAGTCAATGTAAAAGTCAATTGTAAAAATATGATTTTAAATACCTATGCCACACAGTTCGATGACTGCACGAAAGATGTTTTGAAAGAGCTACATGTACACGAAGAAGAAATGAGTGATTCAGATGAAGAAAGTGCTGAAGTAGAAGATAAATAGACTGGTGACAATTACCATGTATCTAAAAACGCAGTTAATCATTGATTAAAGCAATTATAGAAGTGTATTAAATTTCGCGTGTTTAATTTTCGCGTATCCTAATTTTAGCGAGTCTTTAATTTCGCGATTTTTCACAAATCGCGAAAATCGCGAAATTAAAGCCTCGCGAAAATTAGTACGAATAAGGTATTAATTATATTGTGTATTATTTAAGGGTAAAAAATAATGCTGATTTTGTCAGGAATATATTATTTCAAAATATCTTCGGTATCCAAATTAATAGTTAATTTGGATCGGTATCCAAATTAACAAATAATACAATGGTTGCTTGAATGGGATTTCTGACTAGCAATATAATTAGAATGAGAAATTAGGTGATAAATGCCGATTGCTGTTGGGTCTTAAAGGTTAAAAATCAACTGCGGCCATTTTCAATAAGATGTATTGTAAAAAGATCGTTCTTTGCCAGTGCTTTGCATTAGCAGGAGAGTTATATCTCAACCTCGTTCCCAGGGTCCCCTCCTACTCGGCCCGAGTAGGAGAAGACCCTGGGAACGAGGTTGGTTATATTTTCCATGTCTCGAGTCAGAAAACCTTGGCAGTGCCTCACGCAGGTGGTACAATTCAATGATGAGCATCAAATTACAATCAGCTGTAGTGAACTTACACATCTTTTCTAATATTCTTTGTCACAAAAGCTTTTAAAATATATACGGTTTTCTATGGCTTGGACTAAAATCCTAGACGTAAAAAAATATTGGAAAATGGCTGTTAAAAATTCCAATCAGTCAGATACCGATAAAACTATATATCATCTGTTTTAGTTCGTTACCTGCTGTCGTAGCAGCGAGAGTAGTGGGTGGAGAAGTGGTCTGAGCTTTGACTGTCGTCAAAAAGACAAGTAACACTCCAAAATACGTCTTAAAAGACATAGCTGACAAGCTACAATGATAAAAAAGAAAATCAATAATTTTTTCCCTGTTTCCCAATGGAAGGCTGAGCAGGGATGGCACAGTGGTTAGAACAATCGCCTCCCACCAATGTGGCCTGTTTAGTTGTTTTCCCCCGGGTTCTCCGGTTTTCTGCTCTCATCAAAAACCGACATTTCCAAATTCCAATTCGATCTGGAGAGTGTCCCCAATTAGTGCTCTACATTAAATACATTGAGACTTGAATAAAGTTATCCCTGGGAAAAATAAGAAGACACTCGTAGTCTGAATTATAAACTTACTTTATCCACCTTGAATTTAAAATGCAATGGATTTCCAGTATGTTAGATAATACGACAGATATAAATAGCAGATATAAACAGATATAAGAGCTTAAAGAAAACCCAACAGTGTTTGTGCACGATCACAACCTTACAGCACTCGTTAAGAGAATATGGTTAACCACCAGTTGGCATTCAAACAGGTATTTTGACGTTTAGATCAGTGTTAAGAGGTTCTTAACATTTTTCTCTCGACAGCATCCAAATTCAAAACAGTTCTGATTGTGGGATCATTTCGTCCAACATTGCACTGAAACAGCTGTTTCATTGAGAAATACAAATATGTTTGTTGGTGTGACCAAGGTTCATCTACGGAGCCGTAGAAACTGTACTCAACTGGTCACCTGATTCGAGGTTGCATGGTGGGTGCTAAGGGAATTGATCAATGATAACATAAAGATAATATGGTCTTTCTTTTCGTTGTCGTCGCCTAAGGCCTTGACGGGGAAAAACCATTCCCTGGCCTAAGTAAACACAACAATAATTATGTGCTCTATCAATTATATCCGGCCCTGACTTATTGAGTGTTTAGTCTAAAAGCACCCCCCGCTGTGAGATAATGAATGGGAGAGGGTGATATACGCTAATCGGGCAGCGGGATGGTAGCAGTCAATAGGATAAAAATATCAAACAATAATTGTCGAGAATATAATTGCTAAACAAGACGTACCTTCAGCTGTCACCGAGACTTCTCCCGGCAATCCAGTCAATACGGCTTCTTGACGACCGGTAGACGAAACTCGCAGCCCACAAGCCAATAAAGATATGAATTAATTATGATTTGAGTCAAAAGTGGACAACAGACAATACGGGATCTAATTGGCTGCCCAACCGTACCTGCTCGGAGTCCACTATCTGATGATTCATTTGACAAACATTGCAGTTGCTATAAAATTAAATCACTAACGGTGCATTTTAAGTTCTTGACATTGATAACCAGACTACATGCACCGTAACAAACTATATACTTGGTTTGGAATCTCAATTTATATCGGAAATCTGCTTTTCACGGCAATCTGGTTTAATAAGATGGCGGAAGGGAAGCTCAGTTGTCTCATAAAAGTTCCTCTCGAGGGTGCGAAATACCAGACACGCGTGACGAAATGAAATTTCACGTTTTCTTTGTCTCTCTCTTTGTCTCTGTCTCTCTGTTTTTGTTTCTGTGTGTGTGTGACTGTCTGTCTGTCAGTCTATCTGTCTCCCTGAAACACTCAAAGTGTTATACTTTAAACTCACAAGACCAGCTCCCAGTTGGCGTGTTAGCTCAGTTGGTAGAGCACTGCAACGGTATCGCAGAGAAAATACAAAACTGAATGCAAGGCTGGCACTACGGCAAAGGGCAGATTTATTAGTGGCCAATATTTCGACTAATGGAATTAGTCTTAGCTCTGGCCCTGAGGAAGACTAATTCTATTAGTCGAAATATTGGCCACTAATAAATCTGCCCTTTGCCGTAGTGCCAGCCTTGCATTCAGTTTTGTATTTTCACGTTCTAGTGACGCCTGACCCCGCGCCTGACACGAGGTCTTTCACAAGAGAGATCCGGCAAAATTACCAGCAAGTTTAATTCCTGCGTTGTGTGGACCTCTGCATTCAAAAGGTTTTTTTTTTGTATCGCAGAGGTCATGGGTTCGAATCCCGTTCAAGCCTGAATTTTTTTTTTTAGGCTTTCTTTTCGCAACTGCGAGGATCTTTCTTCTGTTTGATCTTCCATCCGCAGTTCAAAATATTTGTTTCATATGTTCCTAATCATTTGTTACAGGCTTCAGTAAACATGATAATCTAAAGTGGTGGTCGAATGGTCCCCTGGCAACTGAAAATGTATATGCATGGGAAATTGACGATCAAAGCGTTCTTTGCGAAGTTAATATTTAGTTTTATTTGAGCCTGTTCGAGAGCTGACATTTCGAGCGCCGGTTGGTCCTACTCTTTTACAATACAATACAAACTTCAATGACACTCTCTAAAAAAGGCTTTTCAGTGACAAAAATAATTAATTTACAACACCTTTCGTCAGAACAATAGTAAATCTAAAAGTTACAATGATGCAATGCAATGATTTATACAAGAAGAGTAAAAATTAAGCAAAAGAATGGTCGCTAAAAGTAACAAGATAAAATCTTTATGTCAAAGCTAAGACAGACTAGAAAGGAAAGCGGCGAATAAGTTGGCTTGAAGTTTACGCTATAAAATAAGAACAGAGTTACAGAGTTTAAAGGAACTGTCCAAACTGTTCCAGAGACTTACTATACCGCCGGTAACAGAATTTCCTTTGTCCAGATTTAGATTTAAATATAGGGGAATCCGCAAAAGTTGAGAGCTTCTAGTCGTGCGACCGCTTACTTCACCACGTGTTAGAAACTTCGATGAGAGGTAAGTGGGGGCGGAGCCAGTCATACACTTGACAGCAAGCACGGCGTCATGGAGATTGAGCTGTGATTTAACAGGAAACCAGCGCAGTTCCTTTAGCAGTTTGAAAAAGTTCAGTTTGAGTTTGTTTAGTTCAGTTTGAAAGAGGGATCCCTTTCCGGGTGGAGCCTAGCCCCCGTATAATCCAACAACAACAACAACAACAACAACAAGCTTTATTTGCATGACTATAACAAATACAGTATTGCAAAAGCTATTCATAGCTAGTTATTGATTCGTTAACTAATTCCTAAGATAACTTAAAATAGAATAAAATAAAATAAAAAATTAATAAATAAATAAATAAAAATAAAAAATAATGATAAATAAAGTAACTGAAGTCTTTGCTTATTTTAAACTTTTCATACAGTAGAAGTAATCATTCCGGAGAGAAGTTTATCTCTCAATTCGAAGCACGAGGAAACAAATGAAGTTAATTGAGTGTTTATAAAATAGTCAGTTGAGTTCATTATATGCGATAATAAAGTTTCTTTTACTAATAGTCGTGTAAATGGAATCCATTAGAGGGAGTACGTATCCCCCTCAGCTCCGAGCATCTGATCTTGCTATGTGGAGCAAAAAACCGTTTCCCCTAGACAATTCACATTAAATTTCGCTAAGGGAGGTGTCTGCATGGTTAAATTTTTATGAAACGCTGAACTTTTACAAAATCTGGATTAACAGAAGATAGTCATGTCGACGTTTACCGAGATGTGTAGCTGTTGCTTGCTCTCTCTCTCTCTCCTCCCCAGAGGAATCCTTCGCGCTTGAACGGAGATAACGAAATAACGGACGGAAGGGAGTGAAATAATGTGGAGCTCGGGGAATGCTATGTATATTGCAATGGTGTCATTTACATTTGCAAAACTTACTAGGGATGTTAGACGGTGTCTAAAAAGCTGTCCAAGTTCCCCCTCCCAGTCTCTCCCCAGGGAGGGGGAGAGGGTAGCGCCTGCTCACCTCTTGATAAAAAAAAACCCCGTTTCCCTCGGACAGGATGCTTAGCTTGTTTACTACTCGACCGTATAGGCTTCATTTTCTTGAACGAGTTTGCGTTTCCTTTGATCGGGAGTCACCTGTATGACGTCTCACTTATAGATACTTAAAGATTTAAAAATTTTGTAGCTCTGCCCCTAGGTCACGGCAGCTAAGTACTACTGTAGTTGAAATAGTGACGTAGTGAATCAGTTTGGTTGAGATATAGGTCTTTAATAGCCTTATTAAAGAATGTAACGATGGGTTTCAGAATTTATTGTCACCACAAAATGCGTCGATTGATCTGAGTATATGGCACAGCCAAAGGATTTCCTCTGAAAACAATCTTCCAGTTGTCATTTGAGAAGCTTGATTGATAGATAGCAAGAACTTGTAAAACGTAATTCGACCCGCAAATCTCGGCATGCATCACTGAGACTTCCGATATTTTTGTGGCGAGCGAACTACCTTTTGTATTTCGGCTGACACCAACGTTTTATTTAGTCGCGTGGATCCATGGCGCCCGACATGTTTTCCACACTCCGCGTTTCGGCCTGTCGCGTGTTTCTCGCCGTTATCGTTTTGTATTTAATCAGGAAAGGGGCGCCATGCCCGGAGAATTGCCTCTGTTACAGAACACAAGCCGGGCCGACAGTTCGCTGCAATCACCACTCTCTGGCGCGAATACCGATTGTTCCGCCAACAACAGTTGACTTGTAAGTAGCGCCTTTGAATTTTTTTAGTGTAAACCCACGCAGAATTTTCCACTTTATTAAGAACTTACTGTTCATCGACGTTTCGGTGCGTTGGAAGTATTTCTTAAGAAAGCTTTTAACGGGATTTAAAGACAAGTGGGATATCCCATGTTCGACTCGTAAATGTTGATAAACTAGAATTCTGGTCCAGTTGGGTCGAGTCCAAACTAAACAATACCTAACAACTTTAATTCCCAAGATTTTCTTTTCACGGAGAAATGCTGGATCTTGTTGGCTTTTCTCGCAGGATAAAAACCTTCTTTACGTGACAAAGCCGTTTAATTGTTAGATCTTAGTTCCAAGCATAAATACAAACGTCTTGCATAAACCCACTATGTCGCCCAGACGACCTTCATGACATCAAGAGTGTTATTTCAAAACACACACTGGTAGCATTTGGTCACGTCTTACTATCTATAAAGTCATCAATTGGTTCTAAGACAACCTTAACCACTTTCAATTGTTACAGTATAAAATAAAAGCAACATTGATCGAAATTTTCAGAAGTTTGTGTGTGAGATCCTGAAGTTTGACAACGTTGCTTTGCAAGACATTTCCGGTAAAGGTGTTTTATCGTGCTAAAACGGACACATCTTTGCCTTCTTTCATAAATAGGAATCAACCATTTTCCTGCCACAACCTTCAGTTGGTCAAACATTAACTGTCACAGTACTTTAATAGATTAAAATCTATTAAATGGAATTTTAAAAACATTTGCTAACTCGTATGTTGACACCTTAGCTTCATGGCTGAAATAGTTCATGAAGCTGCATCCATCGTAATGGAAGAAAATCGTGTCTTTTGTGTGTTTCATTCCGTGACACCTAAGTCCCTAGGGGTCCAGTCAATACGATAAGACCACTAGTTTTTAAAAAAATGAAAATTTTCAAAGCGCTTTATCGCTGACGTTTCACCCGCGAAGAGCTCAGTAGAGGAATGCATTTCGATACACCATTCAAGATCACCACCCTGCAACATTGATGGGTGGGGGGGGGGGGGGGGGGAACTCCCTGTTATGGTATGCTGGTACTACCGAATTTGTCGGGAAGTTTTAGTGTTAGAGAGGGATATTTAGATTGGGCTCCTGTTTATATTTAGATTTATACTAACAAAAGCGTGAGCTTAAAACAGGGACTGTTTGAAGTCTGAAGAGTACCACAAGAACGTTTGTCTTGACAAGTTCAAATCTGTTTTAAGCCGAGATACCCTTTACTAAACGGACACCAAGGCAAGGAAACTCTTTAAATTTGGTGCCCATATTTACTGTAAAATCTCTAAAACAGTACTTAAAAATGAGATCTCAAATGGGCGTTTCAACTGTCAAAAACCCGTGTTAACGGACCCTTACATCTTGTTTCTACTGATGAGAGTCTTATTGCTAAAAATAAAATCCAAATTATTGTGGCGAATTTCACATCTCTGATCACTACTCTACGGATCGTGGATGTGGATTACCTGACTGAACCAAAAAGTACATAAAAAAGCGAAAAAAAAAACGTTACACTCACAATAACAATTCAGAGGCAACGCCAAAAGATATTAACCAGGAAGAAGAGCAACTACGAATAGTATTGTCGGACTCTGTTCTACAGTTACACAGCACCACAAGAACACTAAAGCGGTTCTTTTATGTTGTTGTTTGCTTGGTGTAAGCTTTTTATTTGACCTTGTGAACTTTGCGGCATGTGCAAGTCTATCGGTCTCTTTGTCGCTTTTAATGAAGCAAACAGACAATAACGCATTTTTGAACTTTCCAGCATGTTCAACGTTCAGACAGTAAGCACTTGATATCAAATATCTCTCGTTTTTTGAAGTCTATTGAGCGGACACCTCGTTTAACCTCAGTTGTGACAATCATCTAATTTCTCCTTACAATAATACTATTTGATCAAGCAAACAGGTCATGAGAATTGCAGAAATGATCACCAAGTTTCTCCAAGTAGTGCTATTAGGAATATGTGGAGAACACTGACGAAGATATACAGAGTGATACTTCATGTTGTTATATCTTTTTGGTTGGGAAGAAGTTCCTTTGTTGTGAATTGCCTCAGTAACAAACAACATCCTTGAGCGTCGCGAACTGATCATCGTCGAGAAGACGTCCTGTCAAACAACCACAGAATCGGTTTTAATTCGTTAAGCAAGGACAGGGTCACCATTCCATTAGCATGGTATTTTTTCCAGTCCCTTCTCAGCCGTCGCTATGCCTGGAAGAACCTATGCCGCGTTGCCACAGAAGGACTTCAGCGCTCTCAAGGCCATACGAACATGACAGAAAATGATTGCAGCGCTCCAATCAAAATTCAGGAACAGTTCTATTTATTTTTTTAGTGTAAACGACTAGTTTGACCAGACGTTTTGGACCATATGGTCAGTCTGTGGTCCCAGAGCGGGACGAAAAAAATAATAGTGGGTTTTATACGGAATGCGTTACCGCTGTATTAGCCATTCCAGATTGTTTGCGTCTTTTCTTTGCCTTTAGGTCATGTAATTGTTTTTGCATTGAGCTCCACGAACCGGGCCTTGTGAAGATAAAGGTCTTTGTCACCCATGTCACTGAGTCAGAAGATTCGTATGCTTCCAACTTCACAAATGCAAACTGTAAAGAAGCTTACAATTTCAACTGTTTACAGGGACATTTTTTGAGGAACTCGGAATTCCTGAGGTCGAATCATCAATTTTTAGATTATAATCGGTTCTAAAAGCTGTTGAAAAGATCAATTGACCCATGTTTACAGGCAGTTATCTTTTCTCTCAAATATCATTGAATTTCCCCTGGAGGCATATTATTATGGTCATTCTTCAAATTGATGCGGCCGGTTTCTTTTTGTGCCTTTTATATTTATTTCGGCTTGAAGACAAGAGTTTATTCCTTGGAAAATTTAAAGTGATATGGATTGGATATTAACTGAATAACATGGTTTCAAAATTTGATGACTACATTGAAAACGGAAGGTTGGTTCAATGAAGATCTTATCAAGTCTGTTGCAAAATGATAAACAAAAGTTTATCATTGGATCTTGACCTTGGCCAATAAAAAATGTGTGGAACTTGAATTTATATCCATTACGCGATAAAAGGCCATACTGAAATTTAAAATCATTCATTACTTGCTTTCAATACGCACCGGTGGGTATTTCTTCCTCAATTTGTGTAACATACTGATAGAAAATTCAAGTTGCTTGGTAGTAAACGACGTTATAGCAAAAGGAATTACATATTACCCGAAATTTCTGCTAGTCCCAGATGTCTCTTCGAAAATAACTAACTTGATTATTCTTATTGGTTAACCGTAACGGGAAAAACCCACAGGCGGGACAACAGTGGCTCCAGGGTTTTGTACTCAAGTTTGCACAATGGTTTCTCAGTCTTTCTTCCCTATTCCAAGTCGCCTCTCTGACGCTATTACAACATTGAAAATGTTAGGTATTTCCTCCAAAATACCTTTGAATTTCCACCGCGTATAATTCCCTGTAAAATCCATGTATTAAGACATTAACTTCTACTTCTAACTTCTATTAAGTTCTTTTCACTTGTGGTATCTTACTGCAAATCTGGTGCTATTTTGAAAAGTCAGGTGGCGCATTTAGTCCCTTTTGATTCTGCACTGCGGTCTATTAGAATATTGTAGTCTAGGGACGAGCTCCCTTTTTCACCGCTTTCATTTTCAGCTTAAAAAGTTGAATCATTTAATGTGGTTCTAACTGTAGCAGAAAGCTTAAAGTGTGACAATGCAAATGGAAACTACTGAGCTGTTTTGAGTTCGTGCTTCAATATTTCACCTGACGATGTTCGAGAATTTTTACAAGGATGTTAGCTTGCAGGGGGCTCTTTAAACTTAAAGGATTAAATTAGCCTGTTTACCCCGTTATGATCGGATAACTTAGTTGTCCGCCAGATTATATTAAAACTAAATGTCTTTATTGGCCCTATTGTATTTCTTTGGAACGCCTAACCAGTAGGAATAACATTCCCTATCATTTCAGAAATTTTTGTGTTGATATTGGCTCCAGTATGGCACGTGCCTTAATCTTAGGTCTGTAATTCTTAAGAATTAAACATGTGAGCATCCACATCTAAGTTCGAATTGACATATAACAGGGACGGATTGAGGATCGTTAGGTGCACTCGAAGAATTATCGCTCACTGAGTGAACCAACAGAAGCGGGCTCTGAAGACTGCTGACACTGATGCAACCACTGCTTCTGTAAAGTTAACAATTCCCAGTCTGCTCCATAGGCAGCAGGTAGCTGCACCCACAGTTCTGTACAGAATGCACGCAAGTCACTGGCCAGCAGATCTTCGTGTCATGCTCCCTCAACCGTCTGTGACACGCCGGGTCACTCGTACGAATGTTTCCATGCCCCTCCACTGATGCACAATTCATTCTAATCAATAATACAAACACCCTGGACAGAAGCTTCATCAATACTGCTGTGAAGGTGAGGAACAAGTTACCGGAAGATGTTGACAGTGTCATTCAAGATTTCTTTCAACGCCGAGTCCATGGCCACCGTTTGTTGCCCTGAGAAAGGGTTGCACAAAGAAAAACATACTTAAGACCCAGCTAAAGCAAACTTCAATTCAAACTCAAACACATCAGATTCATGGACAGCATTAACACCGACCAAGCCATGCAAGTGATCCAGACAAGGTAACAGCCATTATATCAATGGCTGCCATTGAATGGCACCATCACGAAACAAAGTAACGGTGCAGAGATTCCTCGGAATAGCCAACTACCTTTCACCCTACTGCTCCAATCTAAGCACCACCATCCAGCCTCTGACTTGCATAACTCACCCAGTTAGACGGCCGCTTGGTGTGGGCCCAAACTCAGGACGAAGCATCCCAGGGCGAAACAGCTAATCGCTACAGCACCAGTGCTATAAATACTACGAAGTTGCCAAACCAGTGTTGATCCATGTTGACAAAAGAGAGGAATGCCTCGGCACTGTTCTTTTCATCCAAACAGCGAAGGCAAGCTGCAACCAATCGCCTATACAGCAAATAGTGCCAACACTACCGAGCAGTGTTACCATCAAATGGAAAAGGATTGGCTAGATATCTGAAATGTTTTCACCAAATTTGACCACTGGTGCATGGAAAATCCCACATTGCATTGACGTCCACACGCAGAGACGGAACTTATCTCAGCGAGAAAACCAAGACATGTATCCTAATGGAAGACACAAAAATACGCTTTCTCGGTGCGACCAAAATAGACGAACTACTCGAAATCGCCATTACCATTCTCCAAACATGGTCAGCCGACAGAAACCAAGTTTAATAATCCTTAAATGGCTTCTGGAACTGCAACCCAGAACGACCTTATCTACAAAGAGGTACAAGTGCTGATTCCCCAGACCTTGCGCCCTTAGATGCTGCACAGAATCCATGGAAACAACTTCGGTCACGAATCAAACGCATGGCACGTACGTGAGACCTTCCTCACCCCAGGCTAGAATAGTACCATTTTTGACATGTGCTGCATCTGTTCCAGCTGTTCTCAATACGGCTCAACCTTGACCGAGGGTCCCATGACATCATTGGCGATACCCATACAATGAAACTATTTTCACACATCTTTAGCAAACCTGCCTTGTCACCATCTAACACGTTTCCGTTAAGACTGAAGTAGATGAACTTAAAGACACCCTAGCAGCTACAGGCTACAAAACCAAAACCTAAGGATAATGTTCATATATTTGGGGGAATGGGGGGCCGGGGGGGGGGGGAATAAAACATGTCATCTTATTCTTAAATCATTCCTACCTCCATTGGTCATATAAAAAAAAAAGACTTAACGTGACACCATCAATTCATCCTTGCTACATATTAAAGGATAATTAACGCACTTGAGGTGATAATATCATATGACTCTTTTTTGCGACGCACTATGTTTAGGAAATCCAAAACTGACAAACCTTCGCTAACTGATATTTTTCCAAACCGCAAAACTTAACGAATAAAAAAATTATTCATCTCAGCTTGGAGCTTCCTCTTGACGGATGTGTGTGTGGCAGTGTGAGCCAGGAAAAAGTGTTTTTTTTTTGCAAGGCGTATCATTTATTTAAACTTGATACGATCGGACCGCGAAAAACGGTAGTTGGATTTTGTCCAAGCAAACGCTATGCGCATGTGGCAGGCAAATGCCAGTTTCGTTTTTTGGTGGCATTCTCTTACACAGAGAGAAAAATCTTTTATAGATAAGTATTTTATTGTGCCTTCAGGTGAATGCTTTTGCCGGTCACGTTAGTTAAGAGGACACAACTATAAGAGAGGCTTAAGCAAGCTTATGTGTGTTGCCATCTTAATTGGATGGCGATGTTAATCTCAATCTATTTTAATCCTCTTCTTAGGGTGTGTATAACTAAAACGATCTAATTCCTCTGCTTCATTGTATTTCCCTTGCAAGCTTTAGCGGTTGTAATATTTGTCTAGTATTGCTTGTGCACATGCTTGTAAGCAGAATGTCACTCTCCTTGCAATACACAGTTCCAATACTGGTGTTTTAATTAAACTGAAGGAATTAAACCCGCAACCAGAAAGGGAGGACTGACCGTTTTTATTTAAGGCGGAGTTGTAGATAAGGTGTCATTGTTCAAATTCAAAGAGGCCTGCTTGGAGATGCATTGTAATTTTCTACATTTTACGCTTTATATGTTTACGAGTGAAGGTTCGACCATCGTATTCTAGAATGAACTGTTCGTACAAGTGCAATTGAAGAATTAAATAACAATTTGAAATGTTAAAATAAAATTAGCTCAACTGCTTCTGTGGAAAACGTGCTCTCGATACTGATGGGAAGTGGTTTTGGTTGAGACTTGCGTGGGCCGAACGGAAGGGAACAACTTGTCACCCTTTCATCCCTCCAGAAAATCCTTTCGTTCGACGTCGAATATCGCTCAGAATGACAAAGGGAAGGTTGAAGTGACTGCTATCTATTGATTTCCTGCCGGTAGTTTCCACCTAATTTGCATTACATCAATCTTTAACCCTTTTATTGTCAGAGTCAATCATAATTCACTTTGTGTGGCTTTGACGTTTGATTCTGTAGTTGAGTGGAGCCATTCAAATGAAGTCTTGTAATCAGTGCTTTCCTGTGGTGCTGTTTGTCCTGCTGTGCCATCTGCTAAAGGTCAGCGGTAAACTGTGGATGAAAACGTAGAGTATCACTGCTTTCAGCGATACCTTCCGGTGGTGTTGTTTATTTTCCACTATCTGCCAAAACCGAATTTGGAATTTTACCCATTTTCCAACTGTTGCGCTCTTAAAAGTATGAATAGTATACTTTTCTTGTAAAGGAATTAATTCATGTTAAGTTTAGGTTGGATAAAATGCAAAAGGTATAGCGAATTAACTGAAACCTAAGGAAACCTGACTACAAGACACTCGTCCTTTTACTTTCCAATGTTGTAAAATAAATGGATTGGAACAAGAAAAAGTAGGCTTAAGTCGATACTGTTTTTCTCCATGCCTTGTTAACCTTATGTTTTTTCCGGTTGAACTTTTATGGCTAGATTCCGTCTCCAGAACAACGAGTTCTATGTTGGTACGTTCGACATAGGCAGCTTAGTTGTCATCCAAAGCTGAAGATTAAAGATTGAATTTAGAGGAACAATGCCATATGGCCTGTTGACCTCGACTGACAATTGTTTATTTTGGTCAAAGCTTAGCTAAAACAGGAAAAAGGCGATTTTCACTGAATTGATGCCTTGTGGAGCCAAGAGGCTTGAAAGGCCCCGTAATAGGATTATTTTGCCACGCTTTTTCACTTATTTTGGCTTCGTGCTCATAATCCGCGCTCGTCCCCGACATCGTGTCACAACAAAACTGATCGAGCGCCTGATACCCAGGATTAATCCGATTATAGTTATATTTTCGTGTTGCATGTGTTAAACAAGTAGTTGTTATTGACCTAGCGTTCATTCCAGGTGTAGAATAATTTTACCCTTGCTTTGTCTTTGTTCACACGTGGCCTTTTGTACTTGGCCTCTGTGGGAAGAGGAGAGAACCTGGGAACGATTTTGTGTTTACATCTGGAATCTAGGCTTGGTTAAAAGCAACTATATATTGACTGAAGGTTAACGTTTACGTTTGCCAACTTGGATGTGCCTGTGGATAGCTTTTGAAAGAACTAAACTCTTGAATGTCAAGGTGATTGAAGTGCAAGAGTGAAAAAAAAAATCCTTCACTAGTACCCTAAATAAAGAAATACAAACAGTTCAATAAGGAGGTTCTTACTCAACAGATATTTGATTGACAGACTTAAAAGTCTTAACCTTTGGCCTTTTCATGCGAGAAATCTACTCGGAATATTCCTTTCTCCTGGTGTTACGCATAGAAAAATTGCGAGAGAAGCTAGAGAACAAAGAGACTGTTTTGAGTCAAAAGTAATTTGTACAGTATACACCATAACTGGCCAAAGCAAAGCCCAAAACAGTTTGCCTGCGATTGGCATCGCTGCTGTGTTTTTTGCTGTCAGTGCTATTAACCAATCAGGGCAAAGCATACAGCCATTCACGATTTTAAGTCCGTCTTTCCGCGATTGCTTTCTTTTGTTCGGTTACCGGAAATGTGGTTTGTTTAAACAACAACGAACGAGAAACAAAAATGAAAAAGCATAACCTACAACCAATTAACAAGCACGCGCGTCATCTCTTCCCTGATTCAAACATCCGGTTGCTTTATCCAATAATATTTTTCGTCTTTCTGACAGGGATCTGCGCTTCAACAACATATCAGTGATTGGAGATGGGGATTTGGCCGGACTACATCAACTCACTACATTGTAAGTATAGCAATGCCTTGTATTACCTTTTGCCTTTGTACTAACTTTTTAAGGAAGCTTGAAACTCTCACATGATGTGGGCATTCTAAGTGTACGCCATCTTTAATTTCTCGAAACTTTCACTTTGTTAAAGCTGCGATTAACGACTTACATTTGTCATAAAAAAAAAACAAAAACTAAAGTTAAGTTTGGGGAAAAACCTGTCAAAATATTTGAGGTCACTCCACCTCTCTTACGGCTAAATAGGTGGGAAAAGCGGCGTTCCTTTCGCCACCCACCCACTCTTTTCCCTCTCTTGAACGTTTTAAGTGATTGTCAACAAATTTTAATTTGTTGTGGTCTTTATTTCCTTTCCAGATTTCTTAGCGGTAATAATATCCACACAATAGAACCTGAGGCCTTCGGTGGATTGACGTCCCTCAAATATCTGTGAGTTGCTCCTTCTTAGTGCTGTGATTCAATATAACTAACCTTTGGCATTGACATTGATACTTGACTTATTTTAACACGGTTTTCTCATCAGTCACACCAAGCTGCACAATCTATAAAGTAACAAAAGTAAAAAAACAAATCAAATAAAACTGCTTTACATGAGAGTCGTGTTAGATTTAATGACTAGAAGAAACTGCTACAGCCAGAAAGGAAAGATCTTAGAGTTCCAGCTTGACACAACTCAATTGGTAAGCTGTTCCACAACACTGCACCACTATAGCTAAGCTATTTTTGGGATAATTGTCGCGGAAAAATCGAAAAGAAGTCGAAACACATTAAAAATTTGCGCCAATCATTTTCAACAACGTATTTTTGTTTGTTTGTTTTTCGTTTTCAGTTATCTGTTCAATAACAAGCTGACAAGGATACACGAGAACGCTTTTAGTGGTCTGATAAATCTTGAACAGTTGTAAGTACAGAAAATTAGCTCTTCTTACGTCCGATTATTTTCCTTCCACCTGAATGTGAGGCTGTTCATCGTGAGGTTACTCCCAGAATTGTGTTTGGGAGTGTTAAGTTTTTGTGACGTATGGTTTGGTGGGGTGATTTGCGGAAGGGCGTGCGAAAAACATGGCTTCAATGGAGGAGGTAAGGAGGAAGGGGGAGGGATCAAATCAAAAAATAAGGGCCCTGGTGGTCCGATGCTCATTGAAAACAATTTCCAACAGGAATACAAAAGTCGTTTACTTTCATGTGAAGTATAACCTTTTTTCTTCTCTTTTCTGTTCCTCTTATTATTTGAGGACGACGGTCATCCGAGAAAAATGGAATTCCCAAGGGGTCAAGGAAAACTTTTCTTAACTGATCGACAAAATCCCACCTCCTTCCCCTTCCGCAATCTAAACGTTCACCATCATGTATACACCTTGGTGGAGAAAAGTGAGTGATGTGGAACAAAGCTTTATATTCTAATTCGCTCACCCGCTCAACCGAATATAAAACATTTATCATGTAATAAGCAACCACTTATAGGGTGTGTCAACACGAGCCGTGTACGAGGCGAACTAAAAGAACGGGAAATAAATTAAATACCCAATGACAAAGAAACTGACAATAAAGCAAGAATATTATCCTTTATGTAGCCATCCTTAGCTTTATCTGACTTCCAACGACCGTGTCTCTTAAACAAACGATCAGAAATCTGGGCATTTGCTGCAGCAGAGGCGCCTCCCGCTCTAAGGCTATGAAGACCATAATCTAGTTTGGAAAGGCCAACGGCCTCAAAAGCAGAAAGCACTATCTCGCGCGCCCTGGAATACGACAATGGAGCAGAGCCGCGAAAACTGTAAGATCCATAACTGCTGCGAAAAGTAAGAGGACGGAAAATATAATCTTCACTGTCTTCCAAAAATGAAGCTACTGCAAAATAACGAAGAGTTAACGTTACAGGACAAGTAGGCTTAAGAGTTTTAGCAATGACCACCCAAGCCCCATCTCTATAAATGTCCATCTTGCTACGTTGAACAAAAATTCTCATGAAGGAATCTTCAAATAGAAAATCACACCTGCGCAATTGAACTAACTCGTAAAAGCGGAAAAACCCCGCGTAACCCAAAACACACAAAATGAGCAAACGTAAATCAGACAAACTAGCGGAAGCAGAGCCATAATGTGCAACCAAGCGCTGAATAACCTCAGGCGTTACTGGTTCTTTCTTTTTGACTGGAACACTGAGAAGCCTTTTGGCAGATTCTATTAATTGAGAAACAAAAGGTGAATTACATGGGTCGGGTTGGCCCGCTAAATCATGAAACCACTTAAGCCCGTAGTGAACTTCATCAATAATACTACAAGAAACCGATTCATAAATCAGACTAAGAAAAAACAAAGAAACATAAATACTAGAAGCGGGAAAAATTTTAATCTCTTTGAACTGAGAAGCCCACTTCCTCCATGAATTGAAACCTCTTTCATATTTCTTGGCGGTGTTAGCACTTTTGCTCTTTAGCAGCACTTCAGGGAGATCCTGACTTAATGTCTTAAGGCGACTGTCTTCCACATGTTGAAAACTAGGCTGCAAAGCCCCTCTGACAAAATCTGTGAGAACAACGATAACATTGCAAAAATAAATAAATATAACTTGCAATATAAAAGTTCTGTACAACTCTGCACAAACGCCACTCGGCGACAATTGAATCAATGAAGTAGAAAACAAGCCACTCGGCAAACTAGTTTCATTCGAAACACAGTCATGAAACAAGCTAACAAAAACTCTCTGAGCTCCTAAGGATAGTCGTTGACCAGTGAGAACAAAATCACTGCAATCAGAAGCCACTCGGCATAAAGGCACCATGCCTAAGAATAAGAAACGTAACAGCTAGCGTCAAATCTGACAGCTAGAACTGCACTGTTAAACTTATGAGGGCCAATAAGCGAATCCTTATAACAGCCAAGAGCAAATATCCCCGAGGGATCTGGAAAGTAAATGGACTCAACAACGTATGGTTGATGCTGGAGTGGGCTTGCAAAAAGAAATGGCCAAAAAGCATTAGACGGCCAGTAAGGGACCACTAAAGTCCCATAGGCGCGGCATGCAAGGAGATGTTGGATAACCCTTGTGATACAATGAACCGGCGGAACGAGCCAATTATTCTCTGCTGTCCACGAAACTGAAAAAGCATCAACAGCCTCTGTGCCCGGTACACGAAACCTAGAATTAAATCTAGGGAGATGGGCATTGGATGCATTAGCAAATCTATCAACAGTATGGGGGCCCCATACTAGATCTAAATGGGCAAAAAACCACTGGGTAGTATACCAATCGTCGAAATCGATAATGTTGCTAATCTCATCAGCACAAACATTAAGCTCTCTGGGAACCCATTGAGGGACAAACTGAACATGAAAAATCCGACAGAAATCAAAAATCTCAAGCGCGATAGAATGCAATTCTGCGTTAGGACTCCCTATCTCAACTATACGAACAGCCCCTTGATTGTCAGAGTGCCATTTAACTGACTTGCCCTGAACCGAATCCTTGAACGACGTTAAAGCAAAATGTACAGCTTTAAGCTCTCTCCATGTAGAGCTCTTTTTAGCCTCACATGGACTCCACATACGATGACATACTTCCTCAGTACCAACAAGGAACGCGCCACAGGCTACGTTACTAGCGTCTGAAAAACTAAGCAAAAAAGGCGCCTGGTAAGGCACTATAGCTCTAGAATTAAGACTAACAATATTGTTTTTCCAGAAAAATATTTCTGAAAGACAATCGTTATGATGCCCGACATTGAACCGGGAATCCCATGAAGATCTGGATTCTATAACCTTGTACAAAAACCGGGTCTTAAGACGAGTCAAATTACCCAATACCGGTGACATTGACATAACGTGGCCTGCGATCGAGGCACAATCCCGAGCAGTAACATACGGGGCAGATAGAAGGAATTTCTCTATAAGGGCAATGAAATTGGAAATACGCCTGTCGATAATAGAAAACGAACCAGAAAAAAGATTCCAGTTCAGACCCAACCAGACAAGCGACTGCGTAGGCTCCCAAAGTGATTTACTGGAATTCGCAACAAACCCTGCATTACTCAACGATGTCTGAACAAAAAACGAGTGCTCTTTAGTAATTTGCATAGATTCACCCTTACCACACCCGTCATCGAGAAACACAACTATCTTAATGCCACTAAGCCTCCAAAACTTAACAAGCGGCCTGAGGCATTTGGTAAAAATGTACGGGGCCGAACTAAGCCCAAAAGGTAGAACTGTAAAACAAAAATATTTGACAGTACCAGAAAAAACCCAGGAAAATCCTAAAAATGTCTGATGATCTGGGAAAATATCAAAATGGTGATAGCCAGACTTAAGATCAAAACTGAAAAGGAAATCACCCTTGTTGACATATGATAACAAGACCCTCCAATCTTCGCACTTGAACTTTTGCTTCCAAATAGACTGGTTGACAAGTCTCAAATCAAGAATAAGCCTTTTCTTGCCTGACGATTGGATTGACACAGAGAGCGGGTTAACAACATGTGGGACAAAAGGTACCTCAACAACCGAGTGATTACCAACTAATTCAGATATAGCCGACTCGACAAAAGACGCATTATCCGAAGCTGACTTATTGTTATTCAAAAACGCCCTGCAAGGGGTACTAATAAAAGGGATGCGATATCCGAACTTAATAGTATCAGTAACAAAGTTATTAGCGCCAATGGTATACCAATAATCAAGCTTAGCCTTAAGTCTGCCCTTGAGTACAGGCAATACAGAATTCTGTTCGTATTCAAATAGATTGCGATCGTAATCGAAATCGACTAATGAACTAAAATCAATCTCTCTTAAAAATTCTAAATTGGAAAGATCCATTATAACAAGATATATGAATACTTAACTTAAACGCCAAGTTCTTGGGAAAACTTTCATTTACCTCCAGCGTTTGAGGAGAAACCAGAATTCGTCTGGCTGGAACTTGAAGATCTTGGTTGAGAGTTACCACGGCACTCGGACCTCCAATGACCTTGCTGACCGCAGGCGAAACAAATATCACCAGGCTTTGCTTTGCTAACAGACGTATAGGCACGAGAAGTGGAAGCAAAGTTGAAAAGACGCTGGCCAGCAAATGAAGTGGTGGTGGCAGAAGGTTGGCTTTGCTTGACTGCGGACTTCCCTTTCTGCTGTTGACGATCTTTACGTTTGCGAAGGGCTCTCTGCTCTGCACGCCGAATACGCTTCTCGTCCTCCGATCCACTAGCCAATTCGTCAGATAGATACTCGTTAACCAAATCCCAACCAGCGGCGGATTTATCTGCCAATCTGATAAGCTTGTTGCGTTTCTTGATGTCAGAATCCAATTCTTCTAGGCAACTGCGAACGACTTCAAGTTTCCTTTTACCTAGAGCGGTGGAAGCCGATTGAACCTTCTCCGCAAGGCCAGAATTGAAGTAGAACTGCTTTTTGTTCCCTTCAAACTTGAAGGAAATTTTGGACTCTTCTTTCAGCTTCTTAGCAATAGAGTCGCTGTTGCTTAAGGAATCTTCCTGGATGTCTCTCTTTAACGCGGTCAACTTCTTGTCAAAATAATCTTTAAAGAGAGCGAACGTCGAGGCTAAATCAGTAGACTGCTCAGACGTAGAAGGCGGAGTAGAAATCTGCTGCGAAGCGTCGCCACGAGGAACCTCGACATTTGGTTCATCGACGTTTTCGGTGTCAGACATAATTTAGAGGGCGAACTGAGTGCGGTCGTATGACTCGAATGAATACAAATCGAGGCCTCAGCATATATATACCCGACGCCCCGCTAATGAAGCATTGTGACAAAGTGTCACAAACACCCAAAAATGAGGTTACGTAACCCATGATAAATACATTTCTTTCTGAGGAAACAACTCAGTAGCAGATATCAGGCTCAACATCCAACTGTTGGGTTGTAATATCTTCACGTTTAGCATATAACCACCGTGCTTACGCGTCAAGGAATCGTTGTAGGAAGCGAGTTGTTGGGTGAGGACTCATGTACGTACGAAAATTTTCTGAATACTATTTTTCTCTTTGTAGATATTTGCACTTAAATAAAATCGAGGACATCCCTGCAGAAACATTTAGTGATCTTTATGCCCTGGAGCGATTGTAAGTATCCTCAGAAGAATTCAGTTTAAGTTGGCGTTCTGTCTAATATTGTTTCAGTGGTGGGTTCCATAGCCATCGTATGGCGTTGGTACTGTTTTAAGGGACTAGGCGAAATTTCTGGAATGTGAATAATCTGAATACCTTGCAGTAATGATCGTTTTGCTATGTTTCCGTGTGCTGTTATATATTACGATACTACAGTTAAAATATCCTTACATTGTTTTGCAGATATCTTCATCATAACAAATTGAGGTCGATACCAAAAGGATTGTTTAAAAATCTCCCTTCACTAAGAAGACTGTAAGTTCTTGTTCTTTGTTCTTTCCTATTCACAACCTCGTCCCCAGGTTCTCTCCTCTCGCTCCCTGGGACGTGAAGAGGACAGACCCTGGGGACGAGGTTGTCCTATTCACTGCCTATGAAGCGTATGCACGTGACTTCATAGCTGCCATGTTGGTATAACATCAACAACAGGTTTCTTATTAGCTTCTGTCGTTATCAGACACTATCACCAGCGTCATTTGAATCCCTAGGGATTGCTTGCATACGTTCCATTAGGTTGTTTGTTATGTTGTACAGAGTGGCTCTAATTTAATCAAGAAGATACATTTCTTTGCGCTCTCTACAGCCGGCTTGATTCAAACCCGTTAAACTGCACGTGCGAGATTCTTTGGTTGACCAGGTTACTGAAACAGACACCAAACACTGAAAATGCGGCAACCTGTGGGGAACCAGAGAATCTAAGAGGAAAATCGCTCGTAAGACTCACACCTGAAGACTTCAACTGCAGTGAGTTTCTTTGTGTTGTTTGCATACAGAAAACAATGCTATCTTAACGGAGGCTACAAATAATATTGACACCCAGACCTGTCCTGAAGTGTTTTCCTTGAACATGTTTTGCTTTCTCGAACTCAATATCCTACCAACTTTTCGTGGCCTAAATTAACACATAACACAAGATATAACATATACTGGGCTAGCTCCTACGTGTCCCCTGTACTAAGCTCAGTGGTAAAGCATCCGAACAAGTAATCGAAAGGTCATAGGTTCGGCTCCTGTTAGGAGAACTCGGATTTTCTTTTTCCGAATATGCTTGTTTCACTAACTGAAAAATTCATGTATCAAGATATAACATACTGAGTGAAAATGTACTCGAACCTCGGTCCCTTGCATTCAAGGCACACATGAAACCCACTATATCAGAAGCGAACCTAAAGCAGGAGCGGATGAAATAGTACTGCTATTTGGTAATTACGTCGCCAATATCACACTCACTCAACACGTAGACTCCTTTATCTCGCACTTCAGTAATTATGACAAGAAAAACTGTATTCAAACAAAGCAAAGATGTAGGTACGTGACGGAAGACGAGCCTGTGACAATGCATGAGCTAAAGTCAAGGAAGGTGTGTGTGGGGACTTAATTAGTGATTGGTGATCGTCACGGGACAGTATAGGTCCCATTCATAAGGTAGCAACCTCGGTCAGGGAATGACGGCTGAACGAGCACCCCGCGGCTCCTGGTGACTTTTAGTAATTTATTAATTGATTATTAATTTGGATTGTTTTTTGTTATTAATGTAGAGCGGTCATTTATCAATCATTATAACCATCATACTCAAGTGCACATTTGAAATACTGCACTAATAGTTCGTCCTCAGGTCTCGCCTCTTTTTGATGTTTTCTGTCACAGCTCTACCAACTTTTGTGAAGACGCCAACCAGCAGTGTAGAAGTCTCAGTCACTGATCGCCAAGTGCTATTAAGATGTCTGGCCACAGGACATCCAACCCCGACCATAACATGGTGGAAAGACGGCGAGCCCTTACAACAGGACCACTGGCATGTCGTCAGCAAGGAGGGCACTTTAAAAATTATCGATCCTAAGATTGATGATGAAGGAAATTACGAGTGTGTGGCACAGAACTCTGCTGGGGAGATCGTTAGCAAAGCGGTGTTGGATTACTATGGCGTGGAAGGTAAACAAGGGTGCTGTTCAATTTTGGACAGATTATCTAAAACCCAGTGTACATACCACTTCTCTGTTACATGACCAAAGTTTATGACTCGTGGGAAATCACACCAACTAGATTCCACTCAAAATAGTGGCTGAGTTTTCTATAATTGCTCCTACATTCTTCCTTTACATGAAAAGAATCTCGTAGCGTTCACGTGAATCCACGAGCTTACTGGTCATGCATATGGTAGGTCCTCTATGTATAGGATCGTGGTGATCGGTAGTCGTAACGGTACAGTATAGGTCCCCATACACAAAGTAGCAATCTTGGTAAGGGAATGGCCGCTGATCGAGCATCCCGCAGCTCCTGTTATCTCTTAGTAAAAATGCAATCTCGTACCCAGAGTCTTCCGGCGTTGCCCCGCTGACCAAAAAGCCTGAACACTCTGGGTACGAGATTGGTAAAAAGACTGAGCAAAGAATTAAAAAGTCTCGTTTTGATTGTCGTTAGAATTTTTTCTTTTAACTTAGCCGTGGGGTCATCGTCAGCAATTCCTCTTATTGAAATAGAGTAAGTGCCAAAATATTCGTTATATTTACAGTTTTTCTTTTATCCTGTAGCTCCACCAACGCTTATTCGGTACCCTCCGTCTAGAATAGAATCAATAGAAGGCAACTCCGTCACCCTTACTTGCCGCGCCCGCGGTAACCCCAGGCCTCATATTGAATGGAGTAAGGAAGGTCTACCGCTGGCCTTTGATCCTCGTTATGAAGTAAGACCATCCGGGGACTTGTTCATCCGGGTTGTACGCAAGGTGGATTATGGTATGTACAGATGTCGAGCTACTAACAGAGCTGGGGGAGTGACTGCTTCCACGAGGCTGGTAGTAACAGGTAATTGCAACTTACCCGGGACTTGTGGTAATTGTTCACTGTTTGTAAGTGTCAGAGCAGTTTTCAATGAATGTTGAAAGTAATTCGCGTTTTCTTTGGTTTGGATTTACTGCGCTCTAAGTGGCTTATAAAACTTTCGCCATAAAAAGCAATTCGCCCGAGCGTCCATCATTGCTATTTAACAATGTTGCAACTTTCAGCATGGGCTTTATTGTCCCCAGCCACACTCCATACTGTACCCATATCACAGTACACCGTTGTGAACATCAATACCTCTTTAGCACATGTAGTATTTGAAGTATCTGTAGTATCTGTAGTAGCTACTAGCCCATCAATGTATGCTCCTCAATAAGCAAACCCAGGTTTTCTAATGGAACTTGACTTGTGTAGTTTTTGCGTGTTTGTAATCCTCACAGCCCCACCAAGAATCACCGTAAGTCCTCAGGACACTGAAGTACTGGAAGGCAGCACTGCAGAGCTTGATTGCCGAGCGAGCGGTTACCCAGTGCCAGATATCGCTTGGACTAAAGAAGGCGACCGCCTTCCATCTCAAGACCGCCATATTGTGCTGCCATCAGGGTCCTTAAGGGTGGTGTATGCTTCTCCGAACGACCAGGGACAATACGAGTGTCGAGCCATCAACGTCATCGGAGTGGTACTGGCGAGAGCGTTCCTCACTGTTAAACCAAGAGGTCAGTAAAATTATTATTAAAACAAATATTTGGGTTTATCAACTGAGTTCATAAGGTAATTTGCCGTAAAGAGATGCGATAGCTGACGTGTCGAGCGCTAGCCCTTCGGGATTCGCCCTGACGAAGAGCTAGCGCGCGAAACGTGAGCTCTGAAGTCTCTTTACGGTTATGTTAAACGTATCAGTTACTGTGAGCCAAAAGAAATCTACCGAAAGAGTTAATTAACAGCAAGAAGTTACTTCAAGGTCGAGTGATAAGGCAACCGAGCAGTTTTCTAGTCGTTACCGCAGATAGCCACAGAGCAAATATCGAGATGGTTCGTCAATGTAACCGGTACTTTATTTTAAGTTGTAACATTGGTTTTGTTTATTCTGTATTTCATTTTTAGGTTTCTAAGAATCCACAGTTAACTTTGAAAACGGTGTAATTAAATTAACGGTTAGCAAAACAATGTACTCTAATGTATTTTCGTCTTCTCGCCCTTCTTCAACAGTTCCTCCTTCTATTGTTGAGTCGCCGACAGACATAGCAAAACAATGTACTCTAATGTATTTTCGTCTTCTCACCCTTCTTCAACAGTTCCTCCCTCTATTGTTGAGTCGCCGACAGACATAGCAAAACAATGTACTCTAATGTATTTTCGTCTTCTCACCCTTCTTCAACAGTTCCTCCCTCTATTGTTGAGTCGCCGACAGACATCATTGTCACAGCTGGACAAAGAGTCGAAATTCGCTGCTCCGCTTACGGTGCTCCTAAGCCAATCATAACGTGGATTAAAAATAATGTGCATATCACGGAGGCAAACAGGTACTCGGTTAGCTCATCCGGAACTCTAACCATCGAAGAGGTAGGCAAGACTGACGAGGGGCGGTACGAGTGTGCGGCTCGCAACAGTATTGGCGCGGCTTCTGCGCAGATGACACTTACAGTACAAGGTAAGATCTTTGTTTTTTTTTTTGATTTCTTTTAAACAAACAAGGAACGAAATAACCATTAGCGACCGTTTGATTGGACATACTTGATCATTTTATGGGCAGACTCAGACTAGATCCCTTTCAAGAGTGTATACGTACGTAGGAGAGTTGCCTCAGTGTTACATCAATTCAATCGGTCGAAAATTGTGTACTTCCTCTTTACACCTTCCCAGTATTTCATTGGTGCTATGTATTAAGCACAGTTTCTGCTTTTAATGTCACACGACAATAAGACAGCAAGAAAAGGAAATGACTTAACTTCAGATTTTCGCTTTTCAGTGCCTACAGATGAAGACCTGATTGGCATTGATGTTGTCAACTCATCCCTTGCTCAAGCCAGGGACAATGTAGACAGAGCGCTAAACGCCAGCATTCAGAAGCTGTTTTCATCATCCCAACCAAGAAAACCCAGCGATCTTCTCGCTCTGTTCCGCTTTCCTTCGCCCGCCGCGCAGGAGATCGCCCGAGCCGCGGAAATCTTCGAGCGCACGATTCATCTTGTACACGAGCACGTGAAGGAGATGGACAAAGTGAACGTTAGTAACGACAAGTACAACTTTTTCCACTTACTTTCTCCAGCTCACGTGAATATGATCGCTAACCTGTCGGGCTGCAGCGCACATCGCCGCATGAATAACTGCACAGACATGTGCTTTCATCGGAAATACCGCACGTTCGATGGCACGTGCAATAATCTTCAGCACCCAATGTGGGGCGCGTCTCTGACGCCGTTTAAACGCCTGTTGAGCCCAGTGTATGAGAACGGCTTTAATACTCCTGTGGGATGGGAAGAAACTGAAGGAAAACCCAGCGCACGCCTCGTGTCAACGCAACTGATTTCGTCCAAAAAGGTTAGCGATGATGAACAGTTCACTCACATGTTGATGCAGTGGGGGCAATTTCTAGACCACGACATCGACTTCATTGTCAGCAGTTTGAGTACGCTGAGATTTAGCGACGGACTGGACTGCACTAAACAATACAGCACTTGTGATAACCAGCCACCGTGTTTTCCTATTCCCATTCCCGAAAACGATCACCGCATCAAGGGGCACGGTTGCATGCAATTTACGCGTTCGAGTGCAGTCTGTGGCACGGGCACGACTTCCGTGTTTTTCAGCGCGGTGACCCCACGAGAACAAATGAATCAGATAACATCTTATATCGATGGGTCAAATGTCTACGGCTCATCCGAACAAGAGATGCTAAACCTCCGCGATCTTGACAGCAGGGGCTTACTCAAGTCGAATTCAAGCTCCGGTAGAGGGAAGCCGTTACTTCCTTTTAACCGCGACACGCCCATCGAATGCCTTCAACCCGACGACAGCCCCGTCCCATGCTTCTTGGCAGGAGATTTCCGCGCCAACGAACAGCTTGGCCTGCTGTCAATGCACACAATATGGATGCGAGAACACAACCGTATTGCCAGTGAACTGGGAGAAATTAATCCCCACTGGGACGAGGATAAAGTGTACCACGAGGCGCGTAAAATAGTCGGGGCTGAAATGCAGCACATCACTTACACAGAATGGCTACCTAAGATTCTTGGCCCTCAAGGAATGTCCCTTTTGGGGACCTACGGAGGCTACGAACCCAGCATCAATGCAGGAATTGTAAATTCGTTTGCCACCGCGGCTTTTAGATTCGGCCACGGATTGATCAATCCTATAATATTCCGTCTCAACTCCTCGTTTCAGCCAATTGAACAAGGCAACATTCCCCTTCACAAGGCCTTCTTCTCGCCATATCGCCTGGTCACCGAAGGTGGTGTTGATCCAATCCTTCGTGGACTGTTCGGTAGGGCCGCAAAAAGCCGCGAGGACAAACACGAGCTTCTGAATACGGAACTCACAGAGAGGCTCTTTGAGATGGCTCATGAGGTAGCCTTAGATCTTGGTGCGCTTAATATTCAGCGAGGAAGGGACCATGCTCTGCCAGGTTAGTTTGTACTTTATATAAGAGAAAGCAAAACTAACTCACATTCAATATTGTAGTGATTACTAATCGGAGCCTTTAGATGGCTTAGATCCACTGAACTTAGAACTAAAGTGAGAGGTCCATCTCTCATGAAGACATCTATGGGGTCATCCATTCTCTCTTTGTAGTGTCTCATCTGGCCTGTGCTTGGTGTATAATGAAACGACTAAGAGTTTTGCTACTTCTTTTAGGCTCAGTGTTGCGCTAATTAAGTTGCTTCATTAATTCCTAGGCCAAATATCCAGCACTCTCATGCATAACTAGACTAAATTGAAATCAAGGTTCAACCTCCGCTTGGGATTTTCGCATTCGTCTGAGTTTGTCTTTTTCGATTCCTACAGGGTACAACAGCTGGCGAGTTCTCTGCAATCTTTCGGCGGCTGAAACGTTCGATGACTTTAAAACTGAAATAATCGATGCAGACATCCGGGAGAAGCTACAAGAGCTGTACAAGCAACCTTCAAACGTCGATTTATGGGTTGGGGGGCTGTTGGAGGAACTCGTGCCTAGTTCGCTGCTGGGATCTACATTCACTTGTATAATAGCTGAGCAATTTAGACGGTTAAGAGCTGGAGATAGGTATGAAATTTCTGTGTCTGTATGAAATGCCTGTTTATTTCTTAGTCGGATTTGACCCGCTCCAAGGTGAACGTTATTTAAGTGTCAATGTATTTAACGCAGAGCACTAATTGGGGACACTTTTCAGGTCGAATTGGAATTTAGAAATGTTAGTTTTTTAGGAGAGGGGAAAAGCGGAGTACCCAGAGAAAAAACTGGGAGTAAGGACCAGAACCAACTCAATCCACATATGACGCTGAGTCCGGGAATCAAACCCGGGCCACATTGGTAGTAGACGAGTGCTCTCACTACTGCGCCATCCATTTGTTTCCCGGGGATTTTCTAAATTTGCTCTCTGAGAAATAATATTGTGACTGACGCAGCAGAACTGGGGTAGAATTTCCGATATAGCCATCTTATGATCATAACCCCACGATGTCATCCCCGGCATTATTTATCGTTACTTTTAAATGTGTGTCTGTTTGAGTGCTGTTCCTCAAAAGTAAATCATCAAGTCTTGATTTTTTTTATGATCCGCATAGCGTCGATTCTCAGCTACCTCTATGTTGTAATTCATTTCCATCCTTCCCAGCTTTAGACATCTTCACTCCCCAATGGATTCCTTTTGTTGTTGTTGTTAATGATGGCGATGATGATGATGACGACGATTATTGTGATAGTATGTTAAATAAGGCATTGTGGCCAAATAAGCTACTAAGCTGACTGATGCGATACTAACAATTAGGGTCCCAAAAGGTATTTTGAAAGTCCATGTTGCAATCCATGCAGGTTTCTGTATTTACCCAGGGTTATCTACAAAGTCAACCTGTTGTTTGATTGTCTGCCATCAGCTGGGTTTTTTTTTACCGATAAAGAAGAAAGAGAAAAGTAACTTTTCTAGTACAATGGAATGTCGATTTAACGAACCTCTATATAACGAAGTTCTCGGTATAATGAACGACATTCTCCAACCCGGGCTTTTGAAATGTATGGAAACGAAACTCGATATAATGAACCAATTTTCAAGTCTCGTTAAATCGAGGTTCAACTGTATTTTACGAACATCTTCCCCCATCAGATTCTGGTATGAAAGTCCGTCCACGTTTGATCACTCTCAGCTGATACAGATCAAGCAGACGTCACTAGCCCGCGTCATTTGTGACAATGGAGACAATATCGATCGTGTTCAACCTGACGTGTTCCTCCGCGCCACATATCCCACGGGATATGTCACGTGTTCTTCCATCCCTCGTATGGATTTGCGCATGTGGAAGTATTGCGAGGAAGGTTTGTATACACCTTGATCCCAGGGTCCTCGATTTCTGTCCCCATAAGAGCTAAGACTATATTTGGTACGTTTTATTTTAACTACTTTTTGGGAGGCAAGACGGGCTATCAAACGTATTGAGTAAGTCATCGTTTCTGGAGGGCTTGCTTATGATTGCAAGAATTAGTGATTTCTCTTTATTTGAAATATTTAATAAATGGGTAATTTCTGAAATGTTTGCATGTATATTATTATTGCTGTAATTTCTAAGCAACATTATAATGAAGAGCGAGTAATGTCGCACCAATTTTCGAAACGATTCATCGAAGGTAATCAAATAAGTGACCTGATATCGCAGAAAATCACGACAGGAGAGAAAGAACTTCTGACTGGCTGATTTCCAAATGGAAGACAGGAATAAATAAACCCTACACAAAAACACCTTGTTGTCATATTTTAACTCTTCGCTGCCTTCATTTTGTCTTTGTCAGCTCACTGTGCCGTGGACGATAGTACTCCTACATTCAGCAGTCATATTCAGAGCCGTCGCTTTAGACGTGCGGTTGAGGAACTTTACATGCCTGAAGCGACAAAAATGAAAAATAATGACTTGCATGATGAAAATCAGCCTGTTATCTCTCTTGTTGAGATGAAAAGTGAAGAAATAGTCAGTCCCACTTCAGAACAAGACGAAGTGAGTTTAGAGGAAAGAGTTGAAGCTCTTGAAAAGAAAATAGCTGATATGACCTCGACACTGACCAGTCTAGGAGAGGCATTCAGCGATCTTCAAACTCAAGTGGGTATTTTCTTATATTAAATTAAAAACAGCGCAGAGCTTTTTAACTCAGTACGCAGTTACAGGGTGGACAGAAACTGTCCCATCATGGAAGAGTTTTAAAATAGCCAATAGTCCTTTTTCATGGTTATTTAAAATTTTGATGTAGGCCGTATAACAGAAAACCATTGACACCACTGGAAAGAGTACCTTAAAATTAGTAAAAAGGCCAATTTTGAGAGCCTTGTCTTTTAAAATAGCGAAGATGTAGTTCCGCGAATTTACGATTTTTTGCAGACGTTTGAATGAAGACGAGCGAACTTGCCCATTTCCATACAAACGTCTATAAACAAAATTCAGACTTAACAAAACTATATCTTGCTATTTTAAAAGGCAAGACTCTCACTGGACTTAGCCTTTTTTTCTTATTTTAAGTTGGTCTTTTCAGCAGTCTCAATGGTTCGTCTCTGGCCTTCGTCAAAATTTTAACTGAATTACCATGATAATGGTCTATGACCATCTCCCTGTGAGGCGGTAAGAATAAAGATGGATACTCTTTACTCTTTAAAAGCTGAATAGACCGTTCTCCAAAATGGCGGCCGAAAATTCAAATAAGTTAAAATTAAAAACGCATCCCAGCACTAGAAAGAGCACTTTTACTTTAGTAACCCTGCAAAGTTTCATCATATCAGGTGTAATATCAGCTGAGAAAATGTAAGTTGAATAATGAAAAATTTACAGACGTTTGTATGACTGGGGGGATGACGTATACGCCCAGTCATACAAACGCCTGTAAACTTGTCAAATTTTATCTTACATTTCCCAAGCTGATATAACACTTAATATGCTGAAACTTTGCGAGGTTACATAAGTAACGGTACTCTTTCCAGTGCTGGTATCAGGTTTTCATTCAGTTCAATTTTAACTCATTCAAATCTGTTGCCGCCATTTTGGAGAAGGGTCTATTCTTACTGCTTCACGCTTAACTCTTCGGATTTTTTAACAGTTAAATAAAGTTAAACAAAAATCAGGGAGAAAAGGATCAAGAGGAAGGAAAAGCTGCGGAATTGTTCAAGGCACTCTGCGTTACGAGGGTGACTCGTGGCCAAAGGACGCTTGTACCCATTGTTACTGCATTGCGGTGAGTTAGGTTTTATTTGTTTCTTGTCAGAGGGAAAAAGAAGTGAGTTCAAGTTATTACGTTCTAACGTTTAGTTCTTTGGATGAAATCCTGAAGTTTGTGTCACCGTTCAAGTGGAAGGTATTGCACAGTACTTTCCTATGGTACTGTTTGTCATGTTGTATAAGAATCCTGAATCGTAACCATTCAAATTGAAGTTACTGAGCAGTATTTTCCTATGGTCTTGTTTCAGTTGTCACGTTAAATAAGAATCCTGAACCGTGACTATTCAAATTGAAGTTATTACACAGTACTTTCCTATGGTACTGTCTCAGTTGTCATGTTATATAAGAATCCTGAATCGTCACTATTCAAATTGAAGTTACTGGGCAGTACGTTCCTATGGTACTGTTTCAGTTGTTATGCTGTATAAGAATCCTGAATCATGACCATTCAAACTGAAGCTACCTGGCAGTATTTTTTGTAGTAGCGTTCAGTAATTGTATTTGAAAAAAACACTGAACACTCATCCATGTTTTTCAGAGAGGACAAATCCGATGTCTACCAGTAGCAAAGTGTACAGATGAATCTAAGGAGGATCAGTAGTGATAATCGGCTTCCCTCGTTGCTTAGGTAAGGACTACCTAAACTGTAGTTAAATTGATATCTTTGTTTTGAACTGTGGTGTTCGTTATATCGGTGAAGTTTGGGAGCTGTTCGGGAACCTAACGAAATTCTAGGCAGTAACCTTGGAATAGAATATCATCCTTTGGGCTTCTAAACTTGCCTTAAACCTTTTTATTCCCAATAGCGGCTAGCATATCCATTTTCCTTACAGCATAACCACTTGCTCAAACATATTGGGTTGTAAATAAGTTCTCTCAGGCAGTAAAGGAGAATATACATGTTGATACTTTGCGTTCTGTGGAGAAAATTCATACTATTTTGTTTTCTATTTGACAGAGTAAATCATGACGCCGTGGCAATTGCCAAGATGAGTCAGTTGGTATAAATAGGCAACCGCTCAAACGCGGCTCTTACTGGCCACTCCTGAATCGCAGTTGGTTTCCAATTAGAAGCTATTTAGGACGGCTTCGATTCCACGCATCGCGGAAAATGAGACCGAATGCTTGTGATGATGATGATGATGATGATTATGATGATTGGCTATGAGAAGACGTGTATGAGATAAAAGGCATCGGCTTAATGACGTTGTCGTCCAGTAATTTAGGAGTGGCCACAAAACCGTTTTGTATCCTTGTATATTATGCTATGCTTGCATGTCTTAAGTAACGTAAAAATTCCGAATATAAGCCCATCCTCAAATGAACCCCCAAAATCTCAGCCTCAACCATTCTTCCGATAATACGCCCTATCGAATATACTACCCATGGACTGCCAGGGTTAACTGTTTTAACCTGTTAGCTCTGACAAACCAATTTTGAAACGCAACATTTCCTCAAAAATTAAGACCCTGGAAGCGTCCATTGAATGAGTGTCAACCATGGGCTTATATTTGGAATTTGCTTTTCGATGATTATTTGTCGTGAATTGTAAATGAAAGGAAAGGAAACAAAACATTATTAAAGAGCGTATTAGGAAAACAAAAGGAAGCCATTGTAAATTTAGCAGCAAAACTACACGCTATTGACATTTTCAGTCCAAAGCTTAAGAATTTAATTCTCCGGCGTTATTAATCCTGCTATATTGCAGTTTATGCTGTTTAGAGAATTTGGTAGTGCATCTTGATAATATGACCCAGTTGAAAATTTTCTTTAGTTTCTTCACGTATAGTTGATGAGAAATTACTTTTATTTCTTTTGAGGATTAAAGGGTTGAAAAAAGCAAGTGATCTAATAATATGGTCAAGCGAAGGAGCAACAAGATTGGAGTGCGCGAACCACGGGGGTCGATCCTTGTTTTCCATACTGGGTTCAATTGCTCCAGTATTCTCGACGATGTTTTGCTGCTTCGCTAGCTCGCTCGCTCGCTCGCTCGACTTGGCGCTTTGTATTTGTCAGAACTGGCAAGCAAAACCGCAATTCGCAGACAGTGGTCAGTGGTCAGCGGACGCTCTCAAAGCGGACACCACTGTAAGGCGGGCAGAGACGAAAACCGCTGTAAAGCGGACATCGACAGGTTAATTGCATGGCTTGGGCCGAATTTCACTTGTTTTTCTGTGCCTAAACTCTTGTTCAGCCCGGAAACCTCTTTGAGGCAAACAGAAAGAGTTTTAGTCACAAGGGCTTCCGTCGTAGAGAAAGTTAACTAAATAAAGAGTGAATATCTGAAACATCGTAGATTTGATCTGCGGAAGGAAGATTTATGGTGGCTGGCATCTGTTTCCAGCATCATGTAAAGACGAAACGTTTTGCAAAGATTTTAAAAAAACTGCAGGGAGGGGCACCGAGCCACCTAAACATTTGGGGGTCACAGAGCTCGTTTTTCAGTTCTATAAGCCAAAAGCTGACATGTTGTTATGACAACCTATTAAGTGAAAGAAAAATGACCATAACGTGTTTACCAATCTAGGCATTTGTTTGATTCCATTATTGTTGCATCTATTGAGAAAGAGTGGTAGTAATGATCGATCAAATTATGACTAAAACGAAGTGTTGGAAACCGTTGTGAGCCACCTTACATTGCAGTCGTCAAAGTAGTGACTTACGCGGTTGCGCAAACGAAAGCCTGAACAAAGAGACAATTAAGAGAGAAAGTTGATTAAACAACTAGTTAAATGCCATTCTTTGATTTAATGGCTTGCTAGTTCTAATTAATGGAAAGCGCCATTAGAAAGGGACATTCTAATAAAACATACCCTTGCATCTGCCAGCTATTTATTTGTTACACTAAGTAATTAAAACAATTATATTTTCGTTAGATGCTCAGAATATCGACTGTTCAGCTGCCGTTGTTGCTATTAATATATTGGAGAACTTTCGTTTTCTTTTCTTTTTCTTTTTCTAAGGTATAAATTTTGGCTATCATGCGTTTTTGCAGATGTGCATAAGTACTTTTAGTTCTTTTGTTTTTCTGGTTCTGTCAAACGCGGGGAAACACGGAACCAATGTATAGTTGATCATGGTGATCAAAACCTTCAAGGTAGTTCCTTTTTCTTCTTTAGGTAGTTCCGTTTTCTACTTTATTATCCAGACGGTCCAATATTGTTTAAGTGATTGTCTGCGTGTTCAAGTTCCAGCCGGAATTCGCTGTAAACCCTATTTCAGTTGTAACGTATTTTTGCGGAAGCTTCTCGTTTAAAAATGTCCCTAATAAATGACGAGAAAAAAAAAAGAATGTTAGTGTTACACGTGTAGGAAATTGCTGACTTTAGTTCTCAGGATCGTGCGTAGGCATGCGCAAAAGAAAGCAATGTACGCAACCTGCCATATTCCTTCCTCTTTGCGCATGACTGATGGCGGAACTTGCACAGAAGACAGGTGTAGGGAGGGTAGGGGACAATTTTGTTGAATGAATACATTTTGCGTGGTCCGGGAACTTTCAAGACTTATAGCGAACAAATTAGCTCAATTTCGGGTTTGAATATTTTACTGAGTAAAAATAGTTTGCCGCTGTATGAAAATAGCGTATGATGAAGTTCAATAAATATTACCGTAGAATGAAATTGGCACGGATTGAAATTAAATGCAAATACATGGCGTTGAATGAAAAGTTAAACTGTTAAAAGCAAAAAGACCTTGTTGAAAATAAATATAAATTGATGGTTTGCATGTGACGTCATTGCGGTCATGTTGGTGGACAGGAACAATGAGATTTTTCTCCTCTGGGAGTTACCTGCCATTTTTATGCAAACTTTGTGAACAAATTTTCTTTTGTTTTGTCCACCAACATGACGGCGATGCAAACCACCTATAGTTGAGTAAAAAATCATGCAAGTTGGTGAATTTTGCAACAAAACGGTTAACCATATCAAAATAGCTTTATGATGAGGATATGAGATATCCACGTAATGAACTTATTGATTGATTTAGGCTTCAGTTTCTGATGGAGCGAGAAATACGAACAGCTTGCCTTTGTTTTCACCATTTCACTCCCATAGCCAAACTTTGAGTTTTATAGAAAAACTTTTGAATGCAGAGGTCCACACGTGCACAACGCAGGAATTAAACTTGCTGGTAATTTTGCCGGATCTCTCTTGTGAAAGACCTCGTGTCAGGCGTCACTTGAACGTGCATTCAGTTTTGTATTTTAAGTTTTGTTATATACGTTGAACCTTTTTAGTATTGGGATGAAAATCTAGTGAACATTGAAAAGAAATTTCTTCATCAGCACTTTCGCGTAATCCTCTTTGCTTTTCAGCATTTTACAAAATAAACTATGGTTTCACTATGGGCGTTCTTGAAAGTATTAGATTGCATTGTATACATAATATATTTGAAGAGGAGGACCGTGAGGTTAGCCCTATGTAAAAGTCCCGTAACAAAATTTAAAAACTATAAAAATACAAAGTATAGATTCAGAAATCATCCTCAGTAATATTTAGATCAATTGAATGTAAAACTGAAATACGAACTATAGTACATTAATTATGCCCATTTACGTGGATTTGTTTAAATCTATTGATGCTGAGATCATGACCAAATGGGTAGTTTGATAAATTGTTCCAATTTTTGCTGATTCTTACAAAGAAGGGTTATTTTAGGGAGTTAACTTTTGCATGCTGATTTCGTTTGGATCTAATAACAGTACGTAACCAGATTTCTTGTTTACGAGTTTGACTTCCGTTTGAGTTCTCGACCTCTTTAGGTTTCGAACCGGGCATTAAATTATTTCACTTTTGAATTAGGGTATATTATATTTAACAATTATTCCACGAGGGGGCGTTGCATATGAGATGATAGCGCGCCGAGTTGGCTATAAGTATCCCATATCCAACAAGCGTGAATCAAGAAATCAAGAAACATTGTTAGATTTTGCTGATTTCGCTTTGCAAGAACAATTAGAAGACAATTTAATGGTCTCCATTTCTCGGGCATGGTATAATGGCTCATGTACCATGTCCGCTAAGCCAATCAAATAGTTCGGCGTATTGCATCATACAATCATCTAGTTTTTAATAATTGCTTTAAGCCTGGGGATGGAAACCTAGTGTGACCATTGAAAAGAAACCTCACCTTGGTGTGTCCTTTGTCTTTCAACATTTTACAAAATAAACTTTGAGGTTTTGTTTTAAGTTTCACTATAGGTTTTCTTAAAAGTGCTAGATTGCAAAACTACTGATCAGTAAAAAGACTTCCTTTGCGGTTTGTACCTGTTTACGAGTTTCTCTTCCGCTTGAGCTAGCGCTCTCGACTTTCGAACCATGCATTAATTTATTTCACTTTTGAAGTATCGTCTTTTTAAACTGAGGAAGTCAAAGATCCTTGAGCAATCCATTCACGGCAAATGGCCAACGACAGAAATGAGCACGTGACCATGCTTACACTATATTTGCCGCTCGTTGTTTGAGTTTCTCAGTAAAATTGAGTAATTTTCCCGGTGAGCATCAAAGATCAAAATTATTTTGCACTATTCTCATCCGTGAACAAATTTTTTCGAGAAAACATAACCGTGAATACCAAGTTTTCCGTTTGCCGTAAACGCGATTCTAAATCCCTGTAATCTTAGTACCAGGACGAACCCAAGGGCAAAAAAACCCGGCTTATTTGGAAATCAGGCAAAAATGTTAACCCACACCATCGCAGAGATTTTTGGCCACCTCCTATTCGGCTTTACTCGCAGTGTCGCCGAACGTTACAATTACGACGAATGTGAGAATCCTTCAGAATTGTTTGACTACAATGTTTTGGAAGACACAGGCAAAGAATGGTATTGCCAACCGGTAGACGAGGTTATTTATCAGGAGTACAGCAACGGTGAAGCTACCGCCGGAGATTATCTAGCAAACGGGAGCAATAATATCAGGATCATAAACGCGTGTTCAATAGAAGACAACGAAGAAACTCAGGAGGAAAGCATGGAAAGAGGTATGGCATGGAAGCGACTAAGGCCATCTATCTTCCAAACACTGTGGAGTTCATTTTACTTCGGATTTTTCATTTCAATTTTAAGTGCCACTATCGTAGGATTTATATCATTTCCTGTGTATTATTTTAGTTATCAAACTCAGCTGAACTGTGAAATCCATCCCAAGGAATCGATCCCAACGCAACTGCAATGGGTGATAACCACCTCAGAAATTTTCTCCGTTGGCTTTCTTTACTACTGGCTTCTTCTCGATTTGTTATTTTACTTTCAGCCGTTTCAAATCTCTGGCCTTAAACTGACTATGGTCCTTCTGGCTGTGCCGTTCTACCTCTCCGATTCTGCTTATCGTATTGCCATGCAAGCGTTTGGAATCTCGCACTCCAAGCTAACATCTTTGCAGCGACTTCCTCCTATAACGATATTTCATCTTTTCAACTGTTTACAAATTTACATTCTCAAGAAAGATTTTTGTCCAACAGGGCCGAGAATCCAACAGGTCAAGTTTATTTTACTTTTCGTGATTCCGTATGTTTTAACAGAAATTGCGGGAGTTACCATAGCTTTTTCTATATTTCCTGCTTACAACAAGCAAGACAAAACCGGAAAAATAATAATTGCAATATTTACGCCTCTTATTATGATTTTTCACAAAGGAGCTTCCCGTCTCTGCATTCAGCAGTTTTGGTGTCAAATGAGCCATCCGGGAACTTCATTCGTGCTGTTGGCGCCCTTGTATTGTGGCTCAGCGGTATTGCTAAGATTGTTACAAGTCGATCTTCAGAGTTTGGAATCAGTTGCACTGATTGGAGTGATTCATGGGATTGCGGAAGTCATTGAACGTAGCACCATGGTCTTCTTAGACCATATTTGTCATCAGGTTCTTGAAAAGAGAAGAATGCCGTGGGGCGGTTTTCGCACCCCTCGTCGAGAGAGACTTGCGGCTGACATTGCGCTTATGAGCATGCTATATGAATCAAGCGCTGTCATCTCCGTGAATATCTTTCTGCATTTGTATGAGTATTTTTACACGCGCATGAATTCCCCTATCGAACTCCTTCAGTCGTTTGCCATCACCACCTCAGTTCCACTGGCTATTGAGTGGCTGTTCACAAGTGTGTCTATAGCAATCGAAACTCGCTACCAGAACATGCCATTAATGGCTGTCTGGCGAAAACGATGGAGAAGATACATTGCTGTGGCGTTAATTAACATGGTAATGGTATCCATTTGGACCACTACAAGTCTGTTAATTGCTGTGCAAGGACGTTTTAAGGACAATACTAAGGACTACTGTGAAATGCCATTCACCTCGGGACTGTAGTTTTGGAGCATGCGCAGCTTCTTGGAAGCCAGTAAACAGATAGCTTATTTGATCAATTTACATTGCAGCTAAATGGCTAAATTGTGTAAATTTACAATTGGCTGATATTATTACAAAGCAAGTTAAAATTTACAAATTATCACGGTAATTTACATAATCTAAGAGTATCGATAATATGAAATATATAAAATATCTTACGTTGCTAAAGAAAAGCGTTCTATATGATATCATGGCTCTCTGTTATTAAACATTTTGTTCGACTTTGGTTCCCTTCGTCTTATTTTAGACTAGCCTTAGTTAAATTTGGCCCCGGGCAAAATTTAGACCGCTTCCGTGAAGTTTCAAACGATTTGAGCATTCGTCCTTGTTTGAAGTAGACTACGAGCAATCCCTTATTTTTCTCTACCATTTACATGGAAAACCCGCGGAAATTCTAGTTGTAAAATCAAATGGTACGCATCATTCCATTTGGAGTACTTCTAAAATTATGGGCTTCTCGTCAAAGTGATGCATTTTTGTTACTCCTTTTGGGATTTACAGCTGATGTTCAAACATTTTGCATGTTATCCATCTTCAGTTAAGACAAGCTAAATCATTTCGTATTTATGCCGAAAATTTCCATCCGGGTGGTTTGCGTAAATGGTAAGCACCCATTGACTCCACCTTCCCACCGCGCGTCGCATCTCGCGGGAAACAATTTTCGCGCTCGCTCGCGTGGTTCGAAGTTCGGAGACGAAGAGGGCCGCGACTGTCTATAGGGAGTTTCATTTTTTTTAGGGATTTTAACAGGCACTCTCTCCTTTGGCAAGTTGGTGATGATGTCATCCGCCCCTGCAAAATCTGCAGGGGATGCCAGATACGCGTCCCAAGATCCATTCATTCAATCAACTTCGTCCCATACAATCTCGATTCCAATCTGTATTAGGAATGCGTTCTCTCTACGTCGAACGCAATAAGACGGACATGATGTACAAGCGCGGATCCCTTCCCTGAGGAGGCTTTAAGGGATCTTTGGGGAGGGGAGAGCGAACCTCAGTTGCAACCACTGCGGAAGAAAGCACGCATGTGTTAGTCTAGTGGTTAAACGTGTGCGACTGTTCTGATGGCCGGTGACTCGAGTCCTGGCCTCTATCGTCGTTTCTTTAGACAGAAACCTTGCACCACGTAGTCTTTCCTCAGCGAAGCATTATGTAACCCTCATAGCAACACTGGGGTTGAAAGTATTACATCCGCAGAAAATGACAAAACTTGCTGATGCAACAAAAACCAGTCTCACCCCCTCAGGTGAAACGCGTGCAGCTTAGTACTTGGGCAACCTTGTTCCCAGGGTCCTCTCTCTCTCCTGAGAACGAGGTTGGTACTGCAGGATATAGCGATCATGTCACAACAACTAGAAATATTTGTCCCTGGTTTTTGTCTTCAGCGGAAGTGGAATTATCGATATCGATTCACGCTTCTTTACTCTTTTTCCTTTCACATTTCACGTGTGATCACGTGTTAAAAGAGTATTTAGGGCCAGTCTCTACACCTCCTCAAAACAGCCTGGAGGCCTGGGAACAAGTTAAAATTTTCCCATTATTTTAAAGACCAATTTTCGCACATACTTGCCTACGAGAATAAAACAACTGAAATTGCATTAAGGGATGAATTTATTCCCTTAAGCCTTGTAGCCAAGTTTAGAATTTTAATATTCACTCAAGGATTGGTCTGAGGTAGAGGGTCCCAAGTGTGCGTGCAGCTGTTAACACAACAACAACAAGAGGTGTGTAAATAAGAGTCAACTCCACTTTATTCCACTGTAAATGACATATTGTTTGAATTGTACTGAATTCGATTTTTAAAGATGAGGTTTTTAAGCCAACCTAATTAAATTAACTCACCATAAGCCCAAACATTTTTAATACTGGGTACCATTTTAAAAGAAATAGGAAGATTGAGAGACAGTTTGCCAAAATTATTTATACCTGTAAATGTCACGCAGCTTAAACAAGGCAACAACTTGGTTTTTAAATCTTCATGAGAGAAAGTGTACAACTTATATGCTGGTACATTTTAGGACCACAAAGCTTGGCCTTTTTTAAAGGTATTGATGATGATGATGATGATGATGACGATGATGACAACGATGACGAGGATGATAATAATGATTTGGACAAAAGAACAACAAAATGTCCATTTTTCATTATTTTAGCTGGGAAATTAGGACCGGGCGTCAGCTTATATGGGTACAGCTGTTGCTATCAGTCCATTTGTTGTTCCCACCCCTTTATGGTTGTGAAACAGGATAAAGTGAATGAACAAATGAACAAACTTGATAGGGGTACATTTTCAGTCAGTGACATGGCCACATGCAGAAAAAGAAAATCCAAGTTCTCCCAACAGGAGATGAACCTATGATCTTCCGATGACTAGTTCAGAAACTCCATTACCACAAGACTTCATTCACCGGGCAACATAACATCACATTTCTTTTTCAGTTTTATCTCTTGTTTGGGGCAAGGAAAATGATGGATAAAACTTCTTTTAAAGTTCCAACCATGATCTTCTTTGCAACAGGGTACACTCAACTACACAGTTAAATTGCATCACAGGACACTTGACCAAACAGTGGAGCTTGACTTGTCTGGAGCTCTATTTCAAGTTCCCCCCCATGAAACTTATAATCTGCCATACAGTTCAAAGCTCCAAAAAACTATACTGTGAAATTGCAATTTGTAAAATATAGCTGAATAATGAGAGCATCATCATCAAATCTCCACGCCCCAGTAGGCGCATAAGGCCGAATAATGAGAGCATGCACTTGTTATTAGTAAAGATACTGATTCCTGATTCTTTCATATTTTATCAAATTTTGAAATGAGTTCACTTATCAGAGTACACCAGCTTTTGGTTCCCAGCATTTAATCTGTATAGACATGTTTGTCCCAAATAAGGGACTCACCACTATGGATGGGGGGCGGAGGGGTGGGTAGGGGCTTAGGGAGTACCAGACTAATTAATTTAATTTAATTTACAATGTCGAAGAATGTGAAATCTGATAACGTTATTTACACCCAACTCAGTGATATCTCTAGGTTCAAAACCAAATTTCCAAAAAAGTGATTAATAATGCTTATAATAATATTATTATTAATGGGACTGAAATTAAGATGTTTGAATCTATTTCCTTCTCAAACATTTCATTGATCAAATTAACAGGCATTTTAATTTTGATCATTATTAAATAAGGAAGTTTTAGTTAAGAAGACCATCTTATGATATATAATGAAATATGTGAAGTGTAACCTTTTTGGGGAGGGGATACATTTAGTTATTCAAACATAATTCAATCAAATTCCAAAATGCAAAAATTATATGAACACGAATCCTCTGGCCTCACCAAGAGAAATAAAGCATAAATAGTTAAATTAAAAGTCCTTTTAACACTGAAATTGAAATAATTATTGACATGATTGACATAAAGTCACAAGTTAAACTTAGTGTTACAAATAGATGGCCTCATGAACTAATAATAAATTAACCAAACAATAATTATGATCAAGTGCTGAAGTAAGGAACATACATTAATTTCAGTTCTAACATTTTTATTTACATGAACATTTCAACTTATGTGATAAAGATATATGGCCTCATGAAAAGAATTATATTTAACATGGTATCCTTTTATTTGAAGTAACAGTTCTCTCTTGATCATCTGTTACTAATCATGATGTTCTTGATCTGAATGACAAGTTTACATCTTAAGTTCTACAGATCTATGACCTCATGACCAGTAATGATGTAATAATAATTGTTATCAATAAACTAACATGAACTCATGAAATATGACAGAAAGATGGCACTACTGCAAAACAGTTATCAGTTAACATTTTTTTCATTGTTTCTGTTTTTTGATTTTTTTGTTTTTGGTTGTTTACTTTCTTCCCAATGTTTCTTGTTCCTGTCGTATTTGCCTACCCCTCACAGATCAGCAGCACCTGGTTCCACATGTGGTTGCCCCATGGTTTCAGGAATGTTTTCTTGATTATCAGAACAATTTGCCCCTGGGGATATTTGCCCCCTGGGATCGTGATCTGCCCTTGGGCAGGGTTCCCTCCTGGGATCATGATCTTCCCCTGGGTGTGGCTCTCCCCCTTGGTAATGCATATTTTCTCCAAACATTTCAGGAAAAACATTTACATGATTGCACTCCCCACAGCCCATACCTCTCACTCCGAAATATGGTGGAAAACCCCCACGACCTCTGCATTCCCCACGCCCGCGCGCCAATCCCGCGTTTGGGATTCCTCGAGGGAATCCCGCACCACCTCGAAAAGCACCCGCGAAAGGAGCAAAACCACCACGTCCGGGCCCATGAATCATCGATGAGAAATCTTCCGCCGGGGATCCAAATGTTTCGGGAAACGGGCATCTCTGGGGGAAACCACTAAATCCTCGAGGACCAAATCCCCGGCCACGGCTTATTGCTGGGAATGGGGCTGTTGATGGGAAGTTCGGCCGATCATACGGTGAATGGGGGCGTGGATCAAAATGGCCTCCTCGAACAGCGAACCTACCGCGCGGGCAAGAAAGATGCGATGGATGACGATCAAAACCACGGCCTCGCGAGGTAAAACCACCTCTTGGACAAGACAGACGATCATATGGGCTACATGGTGAAACACGGTCTTCGTCAGAGCCTCTGGGATCGCAATTTGAACAGTGAACCACTTTTCCGCAGTCGAAGCATCTAAAGAAAGCTGTTTCGCAGCTTCCGCAGATTCGTGGCATCTCTTTGCTGTAGACTACCATCTTGATGACTTCGAAATTCTTGTAAAACTCTTCTAAGCAGTACTCTTGATGTCTTCAATCTTCTTGATTTTGAAATAATGTCCTGAAAATATCGTTTCTTCCTTTTATTCGATTCTCTCCAAGTGCAAGCTTGCATGACGAGGCAGTTCTAAATATGGCTCATTACATAATGCGTTTCAGAATAACTATACGTCATTCAAATGTGCAAGCATTCAATGATGTAATCTACGATTTTTGCCGATTTATTCGGAGGGCTTTGACACATGTGGGGTAAAGGCCGAAAAGTCGTTCCTTTATTCATTCACTTTTGCCTAAATTAGTGGCCTGCAAAATGAAATAACCCAAGGCCTTTGAATTGAATAAACTGGAATAAACTTTGACGTGACATGGGATACCATCGAGTCACGCTAACTTCACAGCAGTTTATACTGTGACTTACCAAGGTCTGTGATGTCAGCTTACAGTGTGATTATTGCGTGCAGTGTCAAGGGTTGTTGTGCAATATAAACGTGGGTTTGCAGATTATGCTGCCTCATATTCTTGCCACAACCAGTCTAATTTGGGTCATTTCATCATGTCCATCCTTACTAGACTTGTTTTTTGTTCGCTATTTCGCAATTTTCAGTTGATGTCCGGCTTGGGTCTTGGCGGTGGCAATGTAAAGTAACGATAAAACTCTGTCTTTTATCTAAACTTTTGTTAAAAGTTTCCGATTTGAATTTTAGGCGATATTGCTCTGATAACGTATTCCAACATTCCAATCGGCCTAGCCAGGTTGACATATGTATGTCAGTGTTCCGTTCAGTCTACCTGAACGTGGGTCATTTCGTCACACCCGTCCTAACCATACCGTCCCATTTAGCGTTTTTCAGATTACAGTAAAATATACTTGAAATATCATATACGTGAACTGTCGATGAACGATTAAATTAATGAGATGCCTTCGCAGTTTTGTAGGCAACTTAACTGGCAGCTGCAACCGAGAAAGCTTTCAAAAAATTCAGGCAGGGACGGAATGTGAAGCCCCGATGTACAGTGCTTCCCCAGGGTCCCCGTCATCCCCTTTCTGGGCCTTCCTCTCTCCAATTACACCCAGTTATCACTTAGGTGTTTGGAGTTTAGAAAATTTGATTTCCCTCGGCCTCAGAAGTAGCTAATTTAAGTTTCATCTCGTTGAGATTTAAACTCGGCTGTTATTCAGTTTTCGAATTCCTTCAAGCCGTGATACATAACAACCCAGGTTTCCGTCATCAATGATGTCCCAAAAAGCACATGCACAGTTTGCTCTAAAATGGGCTAAATTTCTTTTCCCATTCACTTCCTTTTCTTTCACAACTGATTCTTTTCTCTCTTTGAGGCAAGGGTGAGGGGTGAGGGCCTGGTAACAACTCAAATACCACGTTTTTCAAAATGGCGGAACACGACCTTACTGCCCGAATGGGCTGCTTTTTAGACCGGCATCTTGTGTTTCCCTTGCTGGAATTTCTGTCTGTCAAGGAGGTAAATAATTTACTGTATTATTATTTTGTCGTTTCTTTACCTTCTGCCAAACTCACACGTCGAAATGTCCTTAAAATGCTTCTTTCATATGTCGATCTATGGCGGATCGGTGAATCACCTTTTATCAAACACATACCCAAATGTCGTTTTACTTTCCTTGATTGTCAGATATACGATGAAAAGGAATTACTTAAAGGCAAACTTGATCTTCTTAGCAACACAAATATGGTAAGTGTTAACGTTGTAATCGCAAAATTATGACCATAAAATAAGGTTTTATGGTATTATACCATTTATTTGCATGAATCAAAATATAGATCGTTCCTAGACACAAAAGGGTTTCACAGTGATTAGATTTCTTCGCACTACCTTCAGTGTCCTCTTTTAAATCCTTTGAAGGTGGACACATGCGATACGTCGAAAACATTTCATTTTCTGTTCACAAAAGTAAGAAGATCTTAAATCACACAGGATGCTATCCCTTTGAATCACATGATTCAAACGTTTTTCAGATCAGAAGTCAGTACGTATGGTTGTGGTCTTTAACATAAACCAGCATAAGACGGAGGTAGTACCTGATGTAAGATTGCCTAGGATTTTGTACACTTCGACCATTCAAATGAACTGCTGTTATCCAAATATATCCAGGATTTCTCTCCCGGGGTAGGATTTAGAGTCTACTAGGCAGTTGTTGGCCACTGGGCGTAGAACTTTGAAACACTTGGTGCATCTTCAGCGTGGGATGTACACAGAATAATTGCACCCTGTTGTGCCACAACTATTACTGTACATCAGTGCCAGGGATATACAGTCATTTGATTTTCAACTAACGTTGTTGGTTCAAAGCATGAAGCTAAAAGACAAGACCGAAAGTTTACGTGGGATTTTAATGAATAAATTCATCAAAATCAGTCATGCCTGGAGAAAGCAATAGGTTGTAATTAGCAGTTCAATGACCTGCACGTGCAGGGATGATTTTGATGAAATTATTCATAAAAAATAATCCCACAAAACATTGCGGTCTTGTCTTTTAGCTTGATTTTAATCCGACAACGTTAATTGAAATAGCTGTATATAGCTAAAGAAAATCTCAAAGGTTTGTTAATAAACCCGGCTGGCTCTTTTGGATTGCACACCTTTAAAATTAGCTTCAATTATTTGTGTTCTATTGAAATTTCAGCCAGTGATTAGATTTCATTCAGATGGTGAAATTTGCAGGAAGCTGGCTCTTAGCAACACAAAGGTTAAGAGGTTGAACTTCCTGGTGAAGCTTCCCTTAATGAGTATCCCCCCCCCCCCCCCCACATGCGCCCTAGGTATTAATGTACCAACTCCCAACTAGATGCCTATTGGCCGCTGAAAGCAAGAGCACTTTTGTGTTTATCTTTGGCATATTTGAATAACAAAAAGGATGTTTGTCAATGGTGAGCTTTATCATATGCAAGTCACTAGTCATTGATAAGCATTTGTATGTGAAAATCAAAGTATTATTTATGTGTCAGTTTTTATTTAAGCAATTTGAAGGACAGATTATTTTGCTTGTTCAGGTTGATTTTGCTATGGATGTGTTCAAAAATCTTTACCCAGACCAGGATGTTCCAGAAGGTTTGTTTATTTTATTATTATTTTGTAGTTGCATGTATCATGGCTGTTTTAGAAGGGCAAATTTGCGACTGTGTTGAACTGCATTATCACAACTGACATAGTTGTATACTACCGTTTTGTCATTCCTTTCCTGCCTACCCTATTTCATTTTTTCCTTGTCTTTTCTCCTGTGTTGCCTTTAAAGAAGCTCAAAAAAGTTCTTCATTATTTTAGTCCTCCCAAAAACCTTAAAGTTTCCTTATTCTTGTATCTTTGATATTATAGATCAGTCTGCCTTCTTAATTAGCAAATAAATTTATTCTTTCTTTTTGTCTAAATTTTTTGTAAATTTATTCTTTCTTTCTTTTTTTGCCACCTAGATTAGCTATGCTACCTGCGGCGCCAAGAAATTGTAAAATAATGTAAATTAAAAAAAAAAAAACACCTAAATTATTAAGTTGAAGTTGAAGTTGAAGTTCACTTTGCTCAGTCCCTTAGACTTGGGGGAAATGCAGTGGCCAGAATAAATGGTTTATTCAGTAGAATTGCTATCATTTCTTTACATATCACAAAAAGTGCAAGGCAGATTGGAAAAAAGCAGGGTTTGCCAGTTTCTAGTCCACATCTTGGTGAAATGACTTTTATGTAAATATTGTGGTTTAAAATTTTTTTCAGTTTTGAAATTTTCAAACCAGTTTAATTTTTTTTTTGCTTTGTGCAATAGTCATTACCAAAGGGAAATAAAAATCAAACTTGTTTGAAAAATTTTAAACCCCCAAAAATATTTGAACCATAACATAAACACTATATTATTTTCTCTTCCCAGAACTTGTACAAAAAAGATCAGAAGTTGTTACACAGTTGAAATATCTCCAGGCTCAAACTGAACCTATTGTCAAGTGTTTTGAAGATCCTGAGGTTAACAATCAGATTCAAACAACAAGGTAAAATGTTCTTTAGAAATGTACCGTCTAAATCATTCTGATTTGTATTTTTGGCAAATTGTTTGTACAGGTTGATGTTGAGGTTTAAATATGTTTTTAGGTTGAGAAATTTCAAACTAGATTATTTATTTTTCAAGCTTTCTTTTCACAACTGCTAGCTAAAGATTTTGTACCTGACAGCAATGATCTTCCATGTTTTTAAATCTTTCGTCAGCAGTTCAAATGTATGGTATTTCATACATTGTTTTACTCTAATTCAAGTTTTTTTTTTTTTAAACAACACGATCGAAAAAGTAAAATGCTTTCTTGTGATAATTTGGTCACTGTAAAGAGATTTGATTGCTCATGTTTTGAATGTTAGCCTTTCATCAGAGCAAATGGCGAAAGGGTAATGCTCTCGAATCTTTTTGTGGTAGCCAAATTACCTTAAGTTATCAACTCAGTTGATAAAACCATATATTTGCTTCCACTCCCCCACCGATGTAACACCACTGTTTCTTTCAAAACAAAACCCCTTTTTTATCCAGATTGATTGAATCCAGATTTGATTTATCCAGATTGATTGAATCCAGATTCAGAGAAGCCTGAGAAAAACAATTGCTGCACTTTCTTAAAAACAACAAAACCTCTAATCACATTAGATACCAAATCTGAGGTTTAAGTCAGGGTTACATAATTTGGTAGGAGGGCTTGCCACTTCACCCCCCACCCCCCCCTCTCATTTTCATTTCTTCTCATTTCTTGTTTTATGCACATGCACTTCATATGTTATTTATAATTTTAGGGAAATTTGCTGCTGATGATTAAATGTTTGCTTTTCTAGGGATGGTAGATCGCTCTTTGAATATCTCGAAAAAAACCATGAGGTATGTTTATTCTGTACACGTTATTCCAATTTCACATGACAAATTAATAATTTTGTAAAAGAGTTTATTAGTGAGATAGCACATTTGATGTTGTTCCGACTTCTACGTCTCAATTTCCTGATGAATTTTACTGTGGTTAAATAAAGTTATTGTTGTTGTTGTTGCTCTGTTTTCAGATCACACCAGAAATGCTGGACACTCTTTATAAATATGCAAAGTTTCAGTACGAGTGCGGGAACTACTCTGGTGCCGCCGAATACCTGTACTTCTATCGTGTGTTGGTGAGTTCTTCCTCTTTTATTGTTTTCATGTAATATATCAAATATGAGGAACAATGTTTCATTCCATTTCTAACTGCCAAAAAGTGGGTTGCCAAGTTTCTTTTAGCCAACTTCGAGTTGTTTGGAAATTGGATGTCAAAACACAGACTGTCAAGTGTTTGGTAATAGCTTCTCAAACATTAATAATTCTTGGATAAATTCAAACCATGGCTTACCAAATTTTATGATCATTAAGATCACATTTCAACCTCCTTCACAGGGATTTTTTTTCTTTTCATTTAATGCGTTTGGAGAATTAATATTCTTAAGTTTTAGGAATTCATCTTGCTGTTCTTCTCATTCTGTTGTGTTAAAGTGTAAAATAGAATGACCATATTTCTTCTCTCGCAGGCACCAGGAAATGATGATAGGAATACACTGTGCGCTCTTTGGGGTAAACTAGGTTCAGAAATCCTCATGCAGAATTGGGAAACTGCACTGGAAGACCTTAACAGACTCAAGGATGTCATTGAGAGTAATGTGAGTTTTGCTTTTAAAAGCATACCATGTAACTATGTAATCATCGTTATATGCTACGCTCCAGAATAATGTGTAATATCATGCCCGACATATCTCTTGAAAGTGTCCATACTTTTTAATATGCAAGTAGGGACCTTTAGATTTGACTACGAGCACAAGACTGATTACAAGTATGACTTTTCAAATCCAGTTCACGTCACTCATGATTGTCCCGGTAAGGTATAAGGCCACAACCATCTGCCATCTCTCTCAATCATTTGCTATCTTCCAGTCCAGTCTAGTACCTACCCCCAGTTCACATGTTCAGTTTCCCTAGAAGGTTAAAAAAATCGGTATTCCACTGTCAGTATCTATTGTATACCAGTGACATGACACTTGTTGAACCATTTCTCTTTTCTTTGTTTTGTTAGACTCAAGCTGGAACACTGCAGTTGTTACAAGAGAGAACATGGCTGATTCACTGGAGTCTGTTTGTGTTCTTTAATCATCCAAAAGGAAGAGATCTGATTATTGACCTCTTTCTTTACCAACCACAGTAAGTTTTCACAAAAAAAGAAATGAACTCCAAAGACTTGTTCTAAGCCATAACATATGTGTTACACAAGGCATCAACCCTTTATGCTCCAATATGAACAAGCATATTCTCCTTACTGCCTTCCTTATAAATTTTTATGGGACTAGTTAGGAGAATTTGTTTGAACATCAAGACATTTTATCTTCAGGGATCATTAATTTTTCCTGTATTGTCATTACCTGTGGTGTTGATTTATCAGTGATATAGTGAGGAGAAATTACATGTATATGCTTGTCACTGTTGGGGCGTAAAGGGTTAAGTCGTGCAAGTTGCTTTATTTCCTTGTTAAGCCACCGTTACACATTGAAACTTTAAGCTGAAATTCGTGTGCAACGGTGCTGCAAAACAAGTTTCAGCAGGCATTGCACGGTGTAACATGGTCATTTTCGTGAAACTTTTTCGAACTTCCGTTACGAGACAGGTTTCACGAAAAGTAGAACCACTTTCTACTTCTGCAATGGCTCGCAACGGTCTCAGTGGTGAAAAAACAAGAGTTTCACTGTGTAACACCACTTTGTGAAACTGTTTCGCAATGCCGTTGCACACAAGTTTCAGCTAAAAGTTTCAACACATGTGTAATGGCGGCTTCATTGTCTGTGTTTCCATAGGTATCTCAATGCAATCCAAACTACATGTCCCCACATTCTAAGGTACTTGACGACAGCTGTCATCACCAACAAGCGTCGGCGGACAGTGCTCAAGGACTTGGTGAAAGTGATACAGCAGGAGTCTTATACATACAAAGATCCGATCACAGAGTTTCTTGAATGCCTGTATGTCAATTTTGACTTTGATGGTGCTCAGCAAAAGCTCAGAGAATGTGAAACGGTGAGTGATTTGGCCAAGTTTTTAACTCAAAATTGAAATTTATCGCATTTATTACCATGCATGATGTCATTTAAAACAGTAATCATAATAGGCCATTTCCAAGTTGCTTTGAGCCTCATAATGAAAGCAAGGCTAAATGCAAACCGTTTGGTGTGAAAATTAGTTTTGTTTGCATGTGAATGAAAACTAACTTTTCATAATAAAAACTTTGCACTTTCATAATGAGGTTCAAAGTGACTTAGAAATTGCCTATTAAAGAGAATTTGCTGATAACACAAAACTGAACAAAGGCAACATACATGTTTTTAAGATAAACAGAATGAGTGGAATCTGTATGGAACAAGGAGGAAACAATTTCTGTTATTTGTTTTCACATACACCTATAAACATGTGGAAGCAATCAGGAACTTTCATTCACTTGTGAAAGTCCTTCTAAAGTTGTGCGAGCATGGTGTCATGAGGATATGTCATGGTTAGAAATGTAATTCCCACAAACCGGGAGCTCATTCACTTACTTCAAAGAAAGTCTAAGTAGAAGATTGTGTAATAATAAAGTGATTTCTCTGTTCATTTTCCAGGTTCTTCTTAATGACTTCTTCCTGGTAGCTTGCTTAGATGACTTTATTGAGAATGCCAGATTGTTTATATTTGAGACATTTTGCAGAATACACCAGTGCATCAGCATAAGGTAACCTTTAAAAGTTTATATCAATATAAACCCTCCATGTAAATAAGCCCTAAATCTCAGATGTAAAGATCACTCTGGGAATAAGCCCCACCCCCCTCTACTCCCGAATATAGTAATCCCCTGGACTGTTGGGAGTAGCTCTTTTAGGCTGTTGTCCAGTGTATTGAAAGAAATTTTTGTTTCAGAACAACCAAGCTTGCCCGAAAAACGACCCTTGAATAAAATTAAGCCAGGGCTTACATTTAATGCTGTAGGATTTTTATTAGTCCTTTTTGTTTTTCACATTAATAACGCCACCTTGTAAATTGCCAATTATATGAGAAAAAAAGATATTTCTTCATTATTATTTAGAATTTTCAGGTATTCATGCATGTACCCCCACCCTCCACCATCTTGCCCTTCTTTCTCCTACAATAAACTTGAGCTTCAGACAGCAGCTACTTTCATAACTGAAATAATGTTATAGTTAATTTTGTTTGTTTGTTTGTTTGTTTTTTCAACAGTATGCTTGCTGAAAAGTTGAACATGACTCCAGAGGAAGCTGAGAGATGGATTGTGAATCTGATCAGGAATGCCAGATTGGATGCCAAGATTGATTCCAAACTTGTAAGGAAACCTGTCTTTTTATAAAGTGCATGGCAATAACATTGTTCACAAACACTGTGATCTTAAATTTTTATGACGTACATTGAACCCATTCTCTTTTTTGTTGCTTTCAGGGTCATGTGGTGATGGGTACCCAAGCTCCTTCAGTTTACCAGCAAGTGATTGAGAAAACAAAAGGAGTCATGTCGCGCACCCAAGAGCTGGCTCGAAACATTGAAAAGAGGCTGAATATTGACAAGTTAGGTTATGAAGGGGTAAGTACAGGATAAAGAACTTGAATAGCACGTGTTGTGGATGAGATTGAAAGACTAAAGCATTACTAAATTGGAGGGAGATAAATTTAAGTCAACTGTTTTTTTTATTTTGTTTTCTGTTTAGGGTGCCTGGGATGCATACGACCCATCTGGATTCTTTAAACATTAATACCTTACCAGGAAAAACAAGATGATTACTTTTACAATCCCCCAGCTGTTCTCAGCGTTATATAGTTGGGTGACCTGTGCCATTTCGTAGGTTAATGTCTGTCAGAGAATGAATGTCATATTCCCGCCCTTCTCAGAGATATTTATTAACAGGCAGGAGCACATTATTGGAAGCATTTCATCGTCTGTATGCAATAAGTATGGGTTATAAGACAATTCACGGTTCGCGTTTAATTCAAGATTAAGTTGCAAAACGAGTAGCAAATGAATTTGCCAAACTAAGTAAAGCAAAAATGTGAAGTTTCATGGAAATCTGTTTCAACTTTGGGGAAATATAAAATTAAAACAAAATGCAATTTTTACATCTAAGAATTGGTCAGTAGTAACCTCGCTGGTCACACATTGTTTTTTTTTTTTAAACTTCTACATTTCCTCGAGTTTAATGCAGATCTTTACGAAACTTCACTCCCTGATAAATGATTCTTGGCAAATCTGACTCTGTTTTTCATTTAATTCCGTGTTTAAAAAATGTTACACTCACCGTGATTGTGCTACTAGCTTCTTGCAACAAAAACTGGTCGAGTAGTCTAAAAGATGGATGCTTCTAATATTGGCTATTGCATTTGTCTTAACAACCTAGAATCTGGCTGGCCTCTTATGGGCACGAATTAGATAAAACTGAGAGAAAAACTATGAAATAAAAAAAGTGAAAACAAGAAATTTTGCACAAGAGCGTTATATAGTTTTATTTTACAATAAATTATTAATTATCAATTATCCACTATTTCTCAAAAGGCGAACTGAACACGGGTGTGTGTTTTGCAATCATCTAGACAATTCTATTGTATTCCGTGCTACACATACAGATATAAAGCACGTACTTTGTAATCATCTAAGCATCTTTTGTCCCAAATAGAAAATGACTTGGAACAAGTCTATAGAACATCTTACTTAAATGAAGAATGCGTGAAAAACCTGTTTTGGAATGGTGAATATTTTATTACCCCCATCACTGCCATTCCTTGAAAATCCATTGAGAACAATGTGTTTGTCAAAACAGGCTCTTTGAAGCTGACGTATGTGACAAATACCAAGTTTCCAGGGTTTGATAGCTAGGGAGAGACCAAGAGCCCCCAAAATAATCCACCTGTGGTGTAATGATTAAAGCAGCTTCAACTGATTCATATGGGAAGAACTTTCAAATGCCTTTGCAGGTGATAAGACTGTTTTATTCTAACTGATGATTTCACCAGATATGCCTTCGATCTCTGTCGTAAAATAGCAGCCCATTTTAAAACAAAAAGCTCAAAAGCAGTTCACAATCTTGATTGTTTCGCCATTTCCAATCTGTTTACGCCTTTCTGCCTTTCCGCCGATACATCAATAGCGCCATTTTCAGATTCGTTGTCCTCGCCGTGTGTCCTTAGTATAACTGTTTGTGAGGGTGCTATCTGTTTTTCGCAATTCACTTTTAAAACAATCCCACATAATCGCCATTCAAACTGCGCATTTACTTGAGATGCAGTAGTTACATACTTTAGTATGCTATAGCTTTTATTGTAAGGACGGCAACGCATCAATAACTAAAACAAGCTGATTGCGATTCTAAATTGTGTATATATTCACTTCTCTTCGTCATAACTGCCAACTCGACTCGAGTCGCGAGCAAATGAAACAGTGCTCAAGATCACCTACGGAATTGTTGATACTGAAGCGCACTTGAAGATCAACAACCGAAACAGCGCTGGTCTCCATTCGTGTGTTTGCACTCATTCTGTTTTTCCACTTGTAGCTGTACTTGCAACCGACTCAAGATCGCAAACAACTTTTCTGCGATGAAACGGTCCTGGAGATCGCCAAGCAAATCGCCGATTCTTCAAATGAACAATTATAAGAGAAAACTAGTCGTTATAACGTAAAAGGGCAGCAGCAAATCCACAATAAGTAAGCTGACACCAGACACACAGTTTGAATTATGAAGAATAATTCTTGCATCATGCTACCCGCAACAGAATTTCAGGCCGGCGAGCTAAATCCACTACTATTCAGCTTTCAGTTGGCAATTTTCTGTTTGATTATATTAATACCTCTTGAAATCTTATTGGTTCCAAAAGCATCAAACTTGCGTAAATTTTTGTGATGCATGGGAAGGTGTAATGGTAAGTGTCGGGCCAACTATGCAACTAGCTTGCGATTTACATAACTTTTGGGGGAAATTGAGAATTCATTATTTATTGTAGCGTGTAGTGTTGCAGTTGACTTTTGATGTCTCCGAACGCGTGAGCAATCTTTTAAGTGCGCGCGTGTGACTTTGCTGAAAAATAGGACAAAACGGGGAAAGCGGAGGTTTGAAGGAAGTCCACGGGTCTTCAAAACGAAGGTTGATGCTCAAAACAGCTCCAAAGATCTCTCGATGGCGATTCTTCCCGTTTTTCTTTGCTTATTTTTTGCCCGGCGCTGTCCAAACTCAATAAAACAGGCCGAATAATGAAGAATGTATAAACATAGCAGCAACTGAACTTTGTACAGATAATTTTATTTGGCGTTGTGCCACGGCTGTTTTTGTAACAGGGAACCTTACAACGACGACGCCAACAAAGTTAATCACCTTTTTTTAAGCAGTAACTGGGCCGATTAATCCCTTTGTAGATGAAACAGAGCCAACTTTATAAACCCACTCCATTCTTTGGACACTGAAAATATTCCTTGTTGGGAATTTTGCAAAAAAAAAAAAAAAAAATCCTAAAAGGGCTAGAATCTGTAGTTTTGTGGGCGTGACTCAAATTCATGTTTTCATATTTTCAGGCTTGCATTGGCTTTTAACCCGCTAAAAAGTGTTTGGCGAGTTGCCCCCGGTCACTTTTATATGGGAATCTCCCCAGATCAGTTCTCGAACGTACGCTACTTTCCATATTTTCTGGATCGGAAAATCCTTAGAAAAATACCAACTCTTGTCCAGTAATTGGCAAAATTAGTGGTACTTTTCAAGAATTAATCACCTCATGTTAGCGTACCAGATCGTACATGCTATCAACCGACCGGACGACTGGTCCTACGTGCGGCCTCAAACGTTATTTCACTAACTTTGGCATTGCGCCTATCAAAGTTACACCTTGTTTCCATCCCAGAACCGGCTCTATCATTCAATCTACTTCGCAGTTTTTCAGAGCTGGACGGTGAGAAGGTTAAACGTCCCACGTGACGAGCCATGGGTGACCCACAAGGCCAGATCTCAACCTGTTTTCTGTAGCATGAAGCGACCGTAGGGGTACTGGTACTCCCCCCTGGATGAGATGATAGTTTATTGCTGGGTACCCCTCTCGGTATGTTGCCGATACCGAATTAAACACCTGGGTGAAGAAAGGCAATGTGGAGCAAAGTTTCTTTTATACGGAAATTAACAACATGAAGGGAGAAGCTATGCTTCGAAACACCACTGAACCTTTGGATCTGACATCAAACGCGCTCATCTCTGCACCATATGCATCGCAAATTCTTCAGTGCGCGAAACAATTTTTAGGGTGCACACACTGTCATGTGCAAGAATACATGGAAATCGTACTAACGCCAGCTAATTATAAGGCATAGGAATCAAAATAATTTGTTCATTGTGATTAAGATTGCATGGCGAGAAGTTAGTGTATGGACTGTTGTGGTCGCGATTTTGTTTGCTATTTTGCTGGCGTTGATAGTGAAAACAAGAGCTTGCTAAAATGCTGATTTATGCTTTGAATTTAATTGAAATGCTTAGAATGTCAATACAACGTTTACTCTTTGCGAGATCAGTTACCGTTTATCGTGATTTAAAAATGAAACTTTCTGTATGCGACTTTGTTTTCAACCTTCATGGGCCTTTTTGCTAAGTGAAACTTCAATCATATTTGAATGGCCCAGTTTTACCCTCAAATGTCGACATGATGTTCATAATTAATTTAATAGGTACAACGCCTTAATTTTTAATGCTCTTTTTTTGGCTGCTTCTTGCCTTGCAAACATTAATATTATTTTTAAATACTGTACCGGCATTAGTTATCCGCTATCAAAGCTGGCTTGTCACGGCACGCTATTAACGAATGGCCATAGTGCTACTGTGTTAAAACTCTGAGTTGAGGAAACGAGAAAGATGAAGCCTTCTAGAATCTTTGATCATGTTGGAGTACGTGTATTTTGTTTTTGGAGTGCTAGTAGTTTATCTTGTGGCCGCCATGTGGGGGATTTTTCTCGGCAGATGCATCTATGATCACTGTTTTAGAAGCTTGTAGGTGGAGGACTATACAACAGTAACTGAGAGGCGCAAGTTCAGTCTACTACCATGGCACCTGAACAAGTCTGTTTTCTTCGCTTGAATCCTGTCTCTTCGTTTCAGGCTTTAAACACCACTCTGAGTTTCGTCTTTCACCTTCCCATTATGCTTCGCGCTTCCCGCTCGTTACCAGTCGCTTCCAATTATTTACTCTCGTTCCAGTTGAAAGGATCTGTACATGTGGAGAAACGAAGACAACTGGAAGAAACATTCGCAAATTTTTCGAGTGCTCCTTCGGGGATTTATAATCAGATTCCCTGGAGGATACAGATTGTCGGGACAACGTTAGTCATAGGAGAAATTGGGATCATAGTTGAAATACTAATATATTCTTGAATGGGTTATCACAGGAGCCCACTTGATTGATTACAAAGACTCAAGCAAATGTAATTCGAACGATTTGATTGGCTTAGCGTCCATGGTATATGAGCCATTATACCATGCCCAAGAAACAGAGACCATTAAATTGTCTTCTAATTGTTCTTGCAAAGCGAAATCAGCAAGATATAGCAATATTTCACGATTGTTTTTAATAAAGCGATTATTCCATTCGCGCTTGTTGGATATGAGATGATAGCCAACGAGGCGTGTATCATCTCATATCCAACGCGCGCTCGTTGAATAATTGTTAATTATACCATACACGAGAAATAGAGACCATTATATTGTTTTCTGGTTGTCCTGCAGAACAAAATCAGCAAGATCTAGCGATATTTCTTGGTTGTTTTTAATAAAACAATTAATTTTCCACTCGCGCCTGTTGGATATGCATGGTATGATTATAGCCATCGAGGCGCTAAGCACCTCGCGTGCCTATATCTATCAATCCCATATGCAAAATGCAACACGCGCTCGGGGAATAATTGATGATTATTACTTCTTTAAGGGACCGCAACCAGTGCCGTTGTACACCCACACGGCTCAATCGAGATGAATGGCTCTTGGAAAGAGATTGGCGATTTGCTGGAAAATGTTGTTCTTTGTATACAAGTTAGCTTAACACACAGCCGACCTTCGTGATACATATGGTGCCGCGTGCGAAATCAGTCGACCTCATCGCCTGATGAAGGCTAGCAGTAAGCAGTCGAAAAGTCGCGATTTACACCTCAAAGTGACTACATCGTGAGACAAACGATCGATAATACACTTTATTATTATTGTATCTACCACGACAACCAACAACCTTTTCCTCGGCGGACAAGCTAACTTACGATAAAGTTTAAGTTATTTTAGTATGACCAAACCCGTCTATTTGAGGTAATGCAACGAAAGTAACTTTTCAGCAACACGCGTACGTTAATGGTGCGTTCTTTCAAGAAACGTTTTGTTTTACAAAAATGAGAATTTTCACCACGTGATATAGGGCATAGACTGAGGGATAGCGTATACGAAGAAAATATTAATTCACACTGAGCGTCTAGTTTGCGGTTTGCCACCCGTATAAAAACAATGCCGCTGTATTTACATTTAAACAGAACTGTTCAGTGATAAATGCGGGGAAGAATTCTTCAATTTTACATATAAACTATATACATGTCAGATGAATTTTCGAAAGTAACACAGGTTTCTCAACCCAATACATTTTGCTGGAGAGCTATTGAAAAGGCAACTCCTCTGTCAGCCACGAATTTGCTTACAGTTCTGTATACTCAATTGGAAAAAGTCCGTTGTTGTGTTTTTGAGTCCTTAGCCGGCCGAGGACTCAGTATGGAACAATAAAAATTAAGCCCCGCTTAAAAAGTTTCATCTCCTTCAATTAAAAAAAAAAGTAAATAAGCAAAAGTAAAAAAAAAATCCTGGCACATTCCTCTTTCAGTGACTGCAGAGCCTCTAACACTTAACTCGCTGCTTTCAGCTGTGTCGTAAGCGCTAAGGACTTTGCTTTTCCTGGCACACGTACGCGTAAAGCGATATATTTTCTTCAAAGGAGTTAAAAGTACAAACCAAAATGTTCTTCTTTAAAAACTCTACTATTCGCTCTGTAATTCATCATACAAAGTACAAACACAAGCTGTATAAAGTCGACCGGTCTCCGAGCTTTTCAGTCTTTATTCATCTCTGAACATTTCCCTTGATTCGGTGTTCCACGCCAATGAAATGTCTTGTCATTGGACTCCAGGTCCAGTTTGTTCCGTGTGTTTCGGTGTTGTGTTGTAACGTTTAATATTACAGCTAGTCGCGAACTTATTAACCACTGGCGCCGTTTAAAGCATCTGTACAACATTAGCAAACAGCAACAGTCCAGTTTAGAAATTTTAGAGCAAAATATTCAGCTGAAGGTCTAGCATTTTAACGCCATTAAGTCTTGCCTTGAATATATAGCAAATGTTATCCACGTAAGCCGTATTGAGACTGTTGTCGATATTCGATTGAAGAAATTCATATAGATGATATTTTGTGCATTCAAATATGGCTTTAAAGACAGTGGTTATTGATGTATCCGTTTTCTTGTGGCTGTCCGGCCCTAAAACACTGGCCAATAAAGTATGCTTGAATCAATGCTAATGCTCCAATTAGGCCAACAGCTAACGCAGCAACGAAGATTGTGAGTGTCCCAGCCATTGACGAATAGTTAAGGATCCCATACGAAGCTTTCCAGCAACCGTTTCTTCAAAGGTTACTTTAATCCTTTGTTTTTGTTTGGCTTCGGATCTTTGTTATCACGAAAATTGCATTCACAATTTGCTGGCGTGTATTCAACTACGTACTTCTTTTTAGCTTCTTTTTCCTATTCTTGCAATGCATGCTTGATTACAAGGAACGCTGTTTTATTTATATCTGAATTCAATTGTTATGATAATCGCGCTCTCTGATTGGCTTTTTACAACTGGACTATGAGCACATATCCAGTTACCAGTAAAAATGTCGCTCAGGTAAATGACTGGACACGATGTTTCTTTAAACGATGATATTTGACTGAGTTGGAAAATAAGTAAAATTTCTGATAATCCAGGTACATAACCAGCATTTTAATCACAACTGTTTACTCACAGCCAGCTGACTCCATCAATGTCATTTGTAACTATGCAACGATCTTCACGACTCGAGTTTAGGGAACATTAGGAAACTGGCCTCAGCGTTCTGTGGAAGTTGTTATGCTGGTCAAACTGTAAATTCTCGCAGTTTCATCATGAATCAGAAATATTTCTTACGATGTAAAATGTCATTAACAGCTGAAATTAGGGAGCCCGAATCGAATTCTACAGTACAGTCCAAACGTCAAACAGAAATTCCTTATTTGAAATTATGGCATCCATGCTTGAATAGTGTGTTTACTGTTTGGGACGCATTTGAGATTACGTTTAAAATCGAGATAACCTTGTAGAACGTCAGAATAACGTTGTTTTCATGAATATTTCAAGCCTTGCAAATTTGTAAAATGTCATTAAATCTTCTCAAGAATATAAACAGTTGGGCAGGTGACGGATGACTTCACCATAAAAACATTCTCAGTTGATATATGCCATAACGCAAGTTCAGTCGTGCAACTGTATTCATATCTCTTCATATCTATGTTTAAGAAAATGGCACTTCGGAATTTTAAAATTGTACGGAGTCACGGCTGAAAATCGAATATGGGAAATTTTGAGAGAGGAATTCAAATTAAAATGAAATAAAAGCTTTGGCCTTTTGCCAAAACAATGCTAGAAACTGACAAGGTTTCAAACTGTCTGAAACGATGGACCAGAACCTTCTGTGACTAAATACTTCTTAACCATTACCATCCCATTATATATATTTTTCGAATAATGACGCGGTTTAACAAAAAAGAACAGCATCTTTAACAACTTGCAAAATACCCAACTCTTTATTACTATCAAACGTTGCATAATTATTTCAATACCTTAAGCTAGTAAACATTTAATCATGCATTAGCTGAATGCATGGCTCTCAAATGAATTAATAAATGTTAATATCTAGTTTACAGCGGTTTTTGGGCATCAAACTGCTTTGTAGCACTTCACTAAGTTCACTTTATGCCAGTTTAATAGTCTTTAAATAAAACAACGTTCGTACACCACTAAATATGTCTACTTTAACCAAAATACAAAACAAGGTCTGAACAACGTTTTGTTCGTTGTAAACAGTGTGTTCGCAACATGTAGAATCATAGCCCATATTGTGCTTTCATAAACTCATAAATCTTCAATTTCATTACATCTTTCAGCTGAAGGAACTCGGTAATAAACTAAGACACATGACAAATATACTCTCCCAAGGTCTCCCAACACCGTTTGATATCTTGAATCTCCTATAATAATAATAATCACAATCTGCATTTTCTTATATTTACTTTCTTAAATAAAAATTACAGTAATTTCAGTTACTCAAACTCTGTAAAAAGCTTCATTAAACGTTCAGTTGCTGAAAAGCAATCGACGTTTCAAATACGTGACACATTAATGTTCTTCAGCTTTCTTCACGTCAGTTCAATTCAAGCCCTTGCTTTCAACATCTTCTTCACTCAGTGGTACATGCTTATCTCCTCTGGGTAGTACCTCACAATATAGTAACCTCCAGGGACGCGATAAGTGTGTTCGCTTTTAGTGATGGGTCCTCTGGACATGCAAAACCTCCTGAACAACCAGACCTCCAGCAAAGTGAAGGCTGCAAGAGCCCCGATGAAAACTATCTCGCAGAAAACCATTTCGATACCAATTTACTCAGCTGCGCACGTCAATTAAGGATCTCGACCAATCTAAATTGGTTTCGTTGCGGCTTTACGTGGGCTGAAGTGTAGCTCCACTCGTCAAGGGTGTTTGTTGTCTATGCTTGCGTTTTAATTTTGACAACCGAGGTTACTCGAGTAATATCCTTCTACGTTGCCATGAATGCCTGAAAGGCATATTGGGGCCTCATATCATTTTGGTAAACTTACAACAATTGACCACCCTGATGGCAATGTTAAGACTTCTGACAGCTGATGAATTTTTATAAATTTGGAACACAATTCATTCTGAATATTTTTGCTATGCAAAAAAAAAAAAAAAAAAAAAAAAAAAAAATTCGCCTTGGACTGTAGTCGTCACATATTATTGAGAATGGCTATAATCAATGTACTGCTGAAAAGAAAAATTTGGTGGGCTATGAACTAGCTGCTATATGTATTATAAACCCGGACTTAAACGCCATTTGTCAAAGGAATTTGTTTATTAGGAGACTGTTGTTAAAACGGACGCTTAGTTTTCGATCAACTAAACCGTTCAGTCCGGATAATAATTGTCAAGGTCGTGCCTTCACTCATCCCCCTCCTTCGACGATCCTTTTTTGTCCATCCGTCTTAAGGTTACCCAGTTACCATTAAATTGTCAACGGTTTACTAAGAGTGGAGCAGAGATTCTTGTTTCTCGTCTGAGGAAACAACGGGATGCCGATCAGACTAGAATCATTGACTTATGAACTGAAAGCAGAACACGCCAACAAGTCATTGGTTTTTTTCGAAGGGAGGGCATGCATGATCCCATAGGCGATCGAGTGTTTTTTAGGCGGAGGGCTCTTGTTATGTTATGAAGCTTTCAGTGTACTTTCTCGAAACGAGAAAGTTGAAAGCCGAGGGCGTGACAATGGCTTACACCCTAGACCGTATGTGAAACGCATAATCGATTCTCTTCAGTTTTTTATTCTTGTTTTCCTTACTGTCGATGATTTTATGTTCGTTCTCGAAAGCGAAACTAAACATTTAAACAAACGAAGGGATGACAATGGTTTGGAAGACAAACTAACATTCCAGGCCGGTGTAGTTCTGGGCTACGCCCGAACTAGTTATCGACGAAAGTTGTCGAATGCTTGTGCAGGAGCCGACCTGAAAACCAAGCTTCAGCGACTCTCGCGCTCAAATGGGCTATCTTTACAAATGTGTGAATAAAAATCATGTCAGCTATTGCAGCTAAATAATATGCATAAAGTAATCGATACTCTTAATTTTTTTACTCCCGTTTTTCCACTGTCTATGATCTTATGTTCATTTTCAAAAGCGAAACTAAACATTTAAATAAACGAAGGGATGACAATGGTTTGGAAGACAAACTAACATTCCAGGTCAGTGTGGTTCTGGGCTACGTCCGAACTAGTTGCCAACGAATTTGTCGAATGCTTGTCTGCGTAGTTCCTCGCCAAGAGGCATACTCGAAATTTCAGCGACTCGGGCTATCTTCATATGATAAAAATGTTGTCAGGTATTGCAATTAAAAAAAAAATTAGTGTGCGTTGCTTATTCATTTAGAATGATACGTTGCTTGCACTTGCATCAGTGCTTTGACAGAGACAGTTCATTTTCTTCGTCGTCCGCCGTTTACTTGTGACTCAGTGAAATGCAGCATCCGTACGTCATCGAGAAGGCGGTTTGTTCCCGATTTTCTCTCCGAAAGGTCCATAATGTTCGGGTTTAGAAGGAAGACATTTTGCGTTGCAAAACCTTCTGATCAGGTAGACATCCAAGACAGTGAACGCCGCAAGAGATCCAAGAAAAAATAACTCGACGATAGCCATCTTGTGTGATGCAGTTTTCCAACCTCAAACGTTAGCTACCTACTGGCAGAAGACTAATGGCGAATCGCAGAGCACACGTGTTAAAAATGAAGCTTGTTCAGACCTCTCCTAAGCAAGTTCGTGACAACTTGAATCTTTTAAAACTGAACGCTATATTTGTAAGAACAAAGGCGAATAACTTAACCTTGGACCGAATGTCGCTTGTTGCTAAGGACGCCATTGAATGGCGATAACGAGGTTTGCTATATCAAGTTAACGAACAATAGACCACCTTCCAAACTTTAAGTTGGATACGGGACAACTGCATGAGGCCAATAGTATGGAGTTGAATTGAATTTCATATTTTACATTGCTACTTGGGTTGGCAGCTTAAAAGGTGCTTTTGAGATTTAAGTTCCAAGTTAGCTTGTCACTTGAAACAATATACCACCATGCACCCGCCAGTTCATATTGACAGTTCTTAAATTTCCATCAGCCTTGACAATTAATTCCGGTATAATATTCGTACGCCCAGGGCTGGAAGAAGGAGTTCGATTGCCTAGTTCCTAGGCCTCTGTTTTTCTTCTCGGTCAATCCCCCCCTGGGTCACGTGCCTCGGTTACGTCACCGAAACGAATTGATCGTGAGGGCCTTGGAGAAAGGGACTAGGCAAGGACTACGAAGGGAAAAGGAAAGGGAAGGGAGAGAGGGAGAGCCTGTCTACAGTTCATCCGGCCATTCAACAGATATTGCCCAAAACTCATCACTGTTAAGAAAAAATACTACATCTCATCGTGATTTATTTCTATTTACATTTATAATGGCATTCATTGTAAACATACAAAATTACTTTGTAGTTTACACTGTATCTCATGAGCAAGAGCCAAGAGATTTCTCCCAATGAACCATTCTTACTTTTCTCTCTGACTGATTATAAGTAAAATAGACAAACAAACAAACTTGTAAACAAACAAAAAACTTCAAAATGTTCATATTTTGTTAACAATACTTTAGGTCGTTCTAATCTGTTACAGCCCAACAATAACAAAAGGCGTTTGTAAATTAACTTAATTGTAACATTATTGGAGTTTTATTTAAAATCAAGACGTCTGCTCTATTTTCCTTGCAAGCACAAGAAATCAAATGCCTGTTTTCTATTTAATTAGCAGCTCTATTTTTTTATTTTTTTTATGTCCAGGATTGGACATCAAGCAAAGTTTTTTTTCCTCTAGAGATGGTTGACTGAGAAATGAAACTCAGTGTTACACAAAACAGAATTTTCACCATGCATACCCTTGTGCCAGAGGTTCCTTTCTTCTCCCTCCACAAACAGCAATGGGTCATTTCCGAGTTGCTTTGCACCTCATTGCAGGGTTAAGTGCAAACCGTGTCACATGAAAATTAGTTTTGTTTGCAAGAATGAAAACTAATTTTCATAATAAAAACTTTGCACTAATTAGCTTGCTTTCATAATGAGGTTCAAAGCAATTTGGAAATCACTGTTTGTCGAAAAAAGAATGAAAACCTCTGGGATGAGGGTACACTTTAAGACATATTGCCATCCAATCGACGTAACTAAATGCTTTCATTGATATCACCACAATATATGACAATTTAGTACATAAAAAGAAGAGACCTGGCACTTTGACCTGCCATTGTACACTTGAAACTGAACCATCTTTGAGAGAAATAAGGAACTGCTTGTTCTCTCGTCCAGAACTAACTAGAGAAATGCCCAGAAACATTCACTATAAAGCTATAAATTACACTTATACTTTTACATTGTTTAATGGGGCAAATGTATCTTTATATGTTAAAAAGGTAAGATCCTTTTGAGAAATTCTCATTCTTTGGGTTTTCTTCTTTACAAGTCTGGAATACTGTGATCCATGGTTTTCTTGATAAGTCCTGCACCCATGCTAGAGTACAACAAATCACAGAGAAAAGGTCAGTAAAAAAGTTAAACTGTTAATTTTTCTACTTTTTTATTTTTGTTTATCCAAGAATGGAAATTATCACGCACCATACAAAATCATCATACAAGCTTATTCTAATTTTACAAGTAAGTAAAAAAGTTTTATCAAGTTCACCCCAGCTGGAACAACCAAGTTACTGATAGGTTTCATGGGTGTTTTCATGGAAATCTTGCGTACCCGCGCTTCTTCTGATAAAACCAGGTAAAACTATATGTCACTGTAAAGCTTATTAATTTATTGAAGATTGCAAAAATATCAAGGTTGTTAAATTTTATTGGATAAATAAGCGCTCAGAGGCCTGCAAACTCAATATTAGCAAGGTGTGCTTAACCCAATTACCCACTGTCAACCTACAATTTAATCCAATCCTACAATTTCAGCTTGGATAGGTTGCATTGAATGAAGCCTTACTTACCACTTGATCATGTGGTCATAAATGAATGAGGGGACGATAGTCAATGTAATTGTCCTCTCGACCTTATCAAGGATAGCTTTGATGTCATTGTCCTATAAAACAAGGAAAAAACTGTTAAACCCTGACTATATATGTGCATGTCACTGGGAATCTCACTTTCGAGTTGAAGAAGAAATAGTCTGTAAATTGGACAATACATTCAACTGAATGCTTTATGGAGGTACTCTCTTGATGTACTATAAAGCGTGTGAGCTGCATACACCGTAGCGTACAACGGCAACTTGCCCAAACCAGTGAATGCCCTTTTACTTACCTTAAGTCCAACAACATTCTGTCCATTTACTTCCACAAGGTTGTGTTCTGTTAAGAGCCCATTTCTGTGTAAGTTAACACATTCAGAGACAGTATGTTAACAAAATTGTATTTGAGAAACCATTTATTACAAACCTAACTGTCTATTAAATTAAGTTACAGTGTACTTAATAAAAACCTCCCCAAAATAATGGGTATCATTGTTGCAGAAACATCCTTGATGTTTCTTCTTTTGCATGCACAGGAAACATATTTTGTTGTTGATTTGACTGCGCATACAAGATTGAGTACAAATGTATGACTTTTCAAATCCAGTTTGTGTGGTTTTGATAACGCTTGTCATGACAATCTTGTTTCTAAGGTCTTCTTATCTGGTGGTAAACAACGGGAAGGAGCAAACGTTTTGGGGAAGTGACTGATTTGAAATTTGAATGTCGTACTCGTACTCTGATCTGAAGGTCTCTATTTTTGGCTCTGATTCATTTCAGAGACTTCTTGTTTGTGCATTTTTTTAGAAAATTAATGTTTCCCCATTTGTGCATCCAAGAAATTTGTTTGGTAAACAATGTGCCTACTACAACATTGGGTGTTATTAACAACCTTTTATTTCTTAAGTTGTCAATAATTACAGCTCCAGGTGAACAAACCTTGCAGCAGAGGTATCCTTTGCAATCTGTGTGACTTTTCCATTTTTGAAGACAAATCCTACATGGCCAGAACTGTCCTTCTGCAGAACAATGGTTCTCTCAAATGGTCTGAAAATAACAGAACAAGACTAGTTAAAAAAAAACAAAACAGTATTGACACTCACTGCTCACAAATTTAGCCACCCCTGATGTCAATATTATTGATATATGTAGCTGCTGATAAAAACTAGAATGAACCTCATAACAAGTTGAACTTCTAACCTGTCTCGGATGGCAAATACTATTCTCTGAGCTGAAGCATTCTTCAAGATTTTCATGACTTTGTCACTGCTATATCCAGCCAAAGTTTCACCGTTGATCTGCAGAATCTGGTCACCAAATCTCAAACCACCAAGGGCTGCAGGAGAATTGGCGTGCACATACTGCACAAACACTCCCTTGTTTATATCACGCACTCGCAAGCCAACCTTTCCTTGACCATCCTTGCAGAGGATGACCTCACGGACACCTTGCTTGATTTCAGCACGACGGACACCCAGGTTGTTGTCGCCACTCACAGGAGCAATCATTCCGCTGGTCTGAGGTACAACAGCACCTTGAGGTCTTGGGACTACTGCACTTGTCTAGGGAAAGAGACAAAGATGAAAATGAGTTAATTTGAAATGAATCATTTCCACTTACTGATGGCAAAACATTGTCACATACTGTCACATATTGCATTACATAAGTTTGATTTAAAATGAATAATTTTCCCTGAAGATCTCTAGACGCGTTGACAGAAATACGATCACTTGATTTGGCAGATTCAGTAGGGCATCGAAGCTAGTAGTGTTAGGAGATTAATAGAAGATATTTCGTAGAGATTCTGGAGTTTTTCAGAGCCCTTTTTGTTGTCTTTTCACTTATATGGAGCCAGTAATTATAACGCAAGTCCAGACCTTTATTATTTGCTTTAATGTTAGACTTTGGTTGATTATAGCTATTTTCTTTAGTAATACGAATCAATGTAATTTCAGTTCTTATCGCATGCCAATAATTGTGGATGGATTAAATCACTTGTAAATTCATATGTATTCGAAGTGTGTGGTTCAACTCTAACCCGATACTTCCCCGAAGGACTTGAGTTGGGAATGCGATACCCTTAATCAGAGAACAGGGAAGTGCAGAACATATATGTACATCAAGATAGATTTGCCTATAAAATTTCTTTCTTATCATTCTTAAAATTTACTTGAGAGGTAATAGTTTAAGGGTATGGTAGTCAGTGACAAATTCCTATACTACATTTTACTTTATTCCAATCAAGCCTTCATTATGTCTTCCTTTGGAAAATTCCATTTTGTATTGAGGTGCTACCACTCTAAAAGGTGTCTACAAACATTGTCGCAAGAGTAACTTAAATGTCAGAGTCCCTTTAAGGTATAAACAAAGCATATTAAAACTTGAAAACACCAAATTGGAAACTTTGTTTTTACTTTTTGAAAAAGTTCAGCAAGTCAACATTTTAAATGGATGAACTTGCTTAAAGGAGACCTTCAGTTATAATACACGTATATCAGAACCAATATTAATAGTATTATAATTGTTTGCTTTATACTTACATAACCAGGCACATGTTGCCTAACAGCTTCCTCTGAAACATTGAGCCCCATGAAATCATTAAGCGAAGGATACAGGCTGCTACTGGCACCAGGGGGTGGAGCAGATGCTGGTGGAGCTCCAGGCAAAGGCTGTGGCTTCACAGAAAAAAAAAATTGGTTTGTTGCAAGTTGACACAAATCAGGTTAAACTAAGCAAGTAAGCACTGTAAGAAAAGTGGTGGTCACTAAGTCCAGTGACCAATTTGCTACAAAATTAACCCTTTTACCCCTAACATCAAAGAACAAATTCTCCTATATTGTCTACATAATTTTCTTATTAAAGTACTGGGGAGAAGTCATAGAAATATCAAGAAAATTCACCCTGGGTGATCATATCCTTAATTCTCATGACCTCAGGGATTGAATAAGCAATTGATATTACATGGAGAAATTTGATGCTGATCACTGTTAGGGCTTAAAGGGTTATTTTTTAAAGCATTTCTGAAGAAGTCAATACGTCACAAACTAAAAAGAAGTTTCATGACTATTTCTTGTTAGGAATTTTTTGGCACGAGGCAAGATGTCCTGTTTCACAGCAGGGTTTTCCCTCAACTTCAAACAAAAATCAGAATTTTCTTCAATCTATGGGTCTATAGTACACAATTAGACTTTTTTTGGAGGGAGAGGGAATGAAGCACATTGCTTTATTTAAGAACAATGAAACAAGGGATTACTTCTTTATACCCTTTACAATCATGCAGAAGAAAGGCATCGTTATACTCCCCACCCTACCCACCCCCCACCCACATCCCCAGCAACCTTGTGTGAAGGTGAAGAGGTAAGGAAGAAAGTGAGAAAGGAGGACTAGATAAGTTGGAATGTAAATGTGAAACATAAACCCAACTGACTACAAATCACAATCAACACAGTCTACCAAACGTAAGTTACAAATTTATATACCACTTGACTTGGACACACAATATGGACATTTTAATTTCGATACATGATGTCATTCCGCATTCAGGTGACACACATACAACAAGCCTTCATTGTCAACGCACAATGGCACGTCCTTCGATAAGTTAGGCTGAATATATGACTACATGAGCGACCATGACTATAGTGTAAGACATTCTTAAGTCAAATATGCATTTAAGTAAGTCTTTTCCCTGTAAACTAATTCACTTACTGCGTAACCAAGGGCTGGCTGTTGAGCTCTGGCTTGCTGGGCCTGTACGAAAAAAAAAAAAAATAAAACAAATTAATTAATACACCTAGTTAACAACTTTTCCCCAAGTCTTTTTTTTTTTAAATCGCTTATTGCAGAAAACACACGAAGCCTGCAACTAAAGCGGAAAAAATTCGAAAATGTATAAACCCGTCAGACATATAAGTAAGCTAATCATACAAAAGCTTGCTGAAGTTCTAGGATCGGATTCAAGCTACTACAGCCTACAAATTCTTACGAATAAAAGGTAACTCTTAGCTTAATTCACAAATAGAGGTTGAACTGCCTTTTCACCCCCGAAGAGGCCTCCGCGAAATCGCCGTACGCAAACAGCTTGCAAAATTCCTGACCACCGCGGAAGACGATCGAGGCATCCATTTAGAAAGACCTACAAAAATTTCACGAGTATTGAACGAATACCTGAGCTTGAGCCATTTGATCGACTTTCATATCTTCCAGTGAAGGATAGAGAGACATCCTGAAATATTTCAAAACAAAAACGAATACTAAAACTGCAAATTGCACTCCCAAATGTTCGATGGGAACTGACGCTTTCGAAATCAGCTTGCAAACTTATCGATTTCTATGTTCGGAACAATGACGTCACTTTTTCAAATCACATGATTCCCACTTTCCCAGTTCCGAAGTTTGTGACTACGTAACTGTTCTTAATAGGGTAATTCTCGTGACGTTAAAAAATTATCGATTGTATTCGTCATTGCCGAAGTTGCCCCGACCTTTCAACGAATATGGCGGGAAACACTGGGGTTCCTTCATAACCGGCAGGTTTTTGCGACTTTCACCTATGTTTTGTTGAAAATGGCTGTGTCAATTGGGAAGGGACGCTTTTATAGACTTTTCTCGGATAGTCCACAACCGACGCGATTGCTTATTGAGGACATCAGCGAGCCTGGAGTGCTGTGCGATGAATACGTGCAAGGTTTGTAACCGTTTACGTACACTGTAACATCATCATGCGCTTTTCCTGGACTCAACTTTATGTTGGGTTCTTTCCAGTTCAGCGAACCATGAAATAGTGCCATCACGAAATCACTTGCATAATTGGTATAAAGTCCCGACCTTAAAAGTAGCCCATATAAAACTTACTCTAGGCTTCCAAAAAGGCTTGCGCGATGCTAGTGACCAAAACCGTAATAATTATTCAATTTAGCGCCCTCCTTCTTGAGTGCCCCCACTCCAACAATATTAATAACCACCCCTATTGTACAATCGGTCCTATTCCATAAACCCTCCCATAATTTGCATAAATCGCCCCTATGCCAATGAGCTTTCTATATTCCAGCAATAACAGCCTGTATGGTATGACATCACAAAATCACTAGCTGTCATTCAGCGTCCTTTTTATTGGTCACATCACCACTTTGCAAAAGATCTGGGGCACTTTCCTTTTAGCCATGTAAAATGGAAAGACTGTTTTCCAATTGTTCCAAACTTGCAATCTCATTGGTACATCAAAAAATGTACATGAAGATGCAAAAAGATAACAACAAGGAAATGGAAATTTTTTTTGCAAAGGCAGCGGTAATTGGTTGAAATGGAAAAAAAAAAGTGGAATACGTCCTAAAGTTGCCTGCTTGTTGAAGAAAATTACCATTTGATCTGCGCTTACCATTTAGTGCATTTCAACCAGTACAGTTAAACCAAAAATTTTTGGCTCAAGACAATGAATAGTGCCCCAGAAGAAAAAAGATAGAAGAAAGGCCCTCCCAGTAATTTAAGCAGAAAAGAAAGCCTGAAAAAAATTTCAGGTGCGAACGGGACTGTAATTCTGGTGCAGTGCTCTACTGACTGAGCTATAGCCAACTGGGAGCTAGCTGTTTGAATTCTTTGAGATGTTGCTGAGAGACTACCCCCTTGCGGAGAACTTTGCGTGCGCGTGATCACGTGACACGCGCGCGATATTTCAAATTTTTATGGCACGTATGATTTTGTTGACGCGTACAAGTTTTTGCAGTTTTTTTCTAGAGTTTGTAGTTTTTTTTTCACACTTTGTTGTTTACTATTTTCCCGTTTATTTATTGGGACTAAATTTTGGAGTTGAGCCTACCATTCAAGGAGAACTTTTTCTCAACACTAGCTATATTGTGAGTTTGTAATATACCCGTGAAGGATGAATAAATAAATGTAAATATTTTGAACTGCGGATGAAAGATCAAATAGAAGAAAGATCCTCACAGTTGTTTATGCATGCAACTTAGGTATCAGATTATTCTGGGCATGTACATGTATTTTGGATAGAGTACTAATTGAGGATGTACTCCAGATCAAATTGGAATTTGGAAATGTTGGTTTTTGAGGAGAGGGGAAAACTAGAGTAGCCAGAAAAAAACCTCTTGAAGCAAGGACAAAAACCGACATGTAACTATGTACATGTCTCCCTATGTATGCTTTTGCATAGATAGTTGCTATTAATAATGAATTGTACATTTTCTCTTTAAGGAATTGTTGAAAAAGTCTACCCCTTAAAAAGCTCACCAAGATATGGAAAACTTTGCAAACTTGTGTTAAGGGAAGATTTGGAAACAACAACAAGGCATACGCGAGCTGCCATCATCAATGTTTTTCTGTTAGGTGAAGTGGCAGATGAAGGACGTCAAATCTGTGAGGGTGATAGGGTTGTTTTATCACAGGTTATTGCTGAGTGTTCTCCTACTGAGGAACATCATTTTCAGCTTGTTGTGTGGAGAGAAAAATCTCCAGCAGCAATGTGGGTTATTAATAATAAAGGAAAGGTTAGGGCCAATACAGTGGATGGAGTGACGACATTGCCAATCTCGTCTGAATCAGAGGAAAGGCTCAACACACCTGAGACCTGCAATGATTATTCTGATGAAGAAGGAAATGTTCTCTATGAATCATGTGAATACGACTTTTCACAGCAAGCAGCTGATAAGGTGCAACCCAAGGTTTGCGGAAAAAGACAGGGAAAGTTTCAGCTTGGACCTAGAGGAGTCACTCCTTCTAATGTAAAAAGAAGTGCAAGTAACTTGGTTGTCTTACTTGACAAGAACGAGGTCAAACAGTCCGGCAAAACACTTCAGCAAGGAGAAAGCAGTAAAGACACATCTACTTGTACCAATGTATCTACAGCAACTGAGAGTGTAGATATGGGTGCTGGGAGCCCAGTGTTCAATAGCATGGGTCCAAGCATAGCAAATAGCATGGGTCCAAGCATAGCAGTTGAAGCAGGTACGCAGTCAATGGTTATGTCGCAAAGACCTGCTCCTGGTGGTAATGGGCAGTCGCTAAGCCTTCGCATTCAAAGTGCTAATCCTACAGCTGAACAACCCTCTAATATGCAATGCACACACATTGAATTTACACCATCTGGAGTATCAACAAGAGTCTGGAATGACCAAAGTTGTTTCCAGCCTGGACAAGCGCCAGAGCGGAGTCAGTTTGGATCAATGATGAAAGATTTGCCGTCATTAGCAGCTCCTGTTGGTCAGGGTCACAGTCAATCAACAGTGGTGGACAGTAAGGCTGGAGAAGATTTTGAACAAACACGAGGTAAATAAACAATATAATTATCAAACGTTTCCCCAATTGATGTATTGGAGGGTACACTGTAGGTGTCGTAAAGGTAGCAAGAGAAGAGGGCAAAAATCTCCTCTGTAGCAAGGAGCTCTCCATGGCAACCTAGCAACAGCCCACCTCCAGGCACCTGTCAACATAGCACTGAGATGTTTTTTGTCATATTTCTTTAATGACTTATTTCCTGCTGTTATATTGTATTTAAATTATTGATAGTTACGTTTACGACAGTCAATAGGAACAGACACAATTGTCATTTCTTGTGCTAATAATTATTGTTAGTGAATCTCTAGTCTTAATTTTTACAATTTGTAATTATCACACGGCATGTCTGAAAACCAGCTTGCTGAGCCATTTACCGTGTTTAAATAAAGTTGATTGATTGATTGATTGATTGATTGAAAAACCAGTGTGTGGAAAAAAATACACTTACTGTCCAGTGAATACTTAGAATACATAGGGGGGGGGGGGGGAGGGGGGAACAAAGAAGCAAGCGTGCAGGCAGCACAAGCAGATCAATGCAACAGAAAGTACGTGGCAATGCCTTATGGCTTGATTTTAACTTCAATAGATTTGCCGTTGTTAGCAGCTCCCGCTAGTCAGGGTCACAGTCAGCCAACAGTGGTGGACAGTAAGGCTGGAGAAGATATTGAACAAACACAAGGTAAATAAACAATATAATTATTAAGGAGAGTGCACTGTAGGTGACACTGTAGGTGCCATAGAGGTAGCAAGAGAGGAGAGCAAAACTCTCCTTGGTAGCAAGGAGGTCTCCATGGCACCCTAGCCACAGCCCACTTCGAGCAAGTAGTGTAGGTTTTCTTTGTTTAATGAAATGGCCCCCTTTCGTCTCACCAATGTAGTTTTCCTGGCACTGTTAACGCTGGATGACGGATTTCCACTAAACAAAGAAAACCTCCCCTGAATAGGGATGAGGGACTGGACCTCCTGATCATTTATAACTCTCTCCTGGGACTACGTGACAACAAAGTCAAATGATCTCGCTCGCTGATTATTCACATCGCCGATGTGATTATTTATATCGCCGATGTGATTATTCATATCGCTGATGAAGTTTGAGTGATTCAAACAAAATATACAAATGTTGAAATATTTTGCTCTGAGTTGTGGAATTCTCTTAACGTTAAGACCTGGAGAAGATTTAGTGGTAAACTAAAATGCTTGATAAGTGCAATACCTTTTTAAGTTAGAGTTTTTATGTCGTTATTTTGTTCCCTTTTTTGCTTGCTCATCCTGCTGTTTGTTGCTCTGTTTAAACCAATTTATTTTTTCTGTCCTAGACTCTTTCCAACAACCACCCAGTGGAGATACTAATATGTCAGCTGATGAGGAAGACCAGGAGTTTATTTCACCAAGCCGAGGAAGTCTTGCTGCGGGGTTAGTACTTCAAGAGAACAACTTAGCTATATTTCATGAACAAGTACTTTGAAAGGTCTTGACATAAAGTAGAATCCTGTCATCAGGATGATTGAAGAAGGAGCTTGATGGCAAATTGTCTTTTTCTGACCAGCTACAGTCAACTCCTTTTATTGCAGACACCCTCAGGACCACGAGTTAGTGTCCTTAATAGCGAGTATCCCTAATAGCAGGAATTTAGTTCAGTCAAATGTCTGTAATCTATTTTTGCCAGGGATTTAGCGGCTGTCCGTATTTTCGGGGTGTCCGCAATAGCAAGGTGTCCGCAAGGCGAGTGTTGGCTATATGTTACAAGTGGTTCAATTTTTATTTTCCTTTATTTTTGTATATGGTAATATAAGATAATGAGTATAAAACAAAGAATAATATAAATTGAACCAAGGACAAATTGAACCACAAGATCTGCACGATTCCTGAATGTATCTTGCCTTGCTCTCGTTTTTTTCATGTTGTCATATACAAATGGTGGATGACAGTTGGACTAAAAAATTATTTCAAAATGCATAGGCAATGAGTTGTCATGTTGTCCTTCCTCTTCAGTGCTGTATACTCTATAGAGGGCCAAAAATATGGAATGCTTTGCCATTATCAATTATGTCTTCCCCTAGTCTATCCACCTTCAAAAGAAAGCTTCTTGATTTCCTCAGTTAATTGCATGAAACGTCCGACTCTGTTATGTCTTTATAGTCTTACCACCTTATGTTAAAAAATCTCAATACAATGTCTTTACTGGTCTTAAAGTCCTAACATATCTCCGAGGATCTACCTCCCAGTATAAGCCCGGGGGTTTCTTGAGGTCTCCTCGCCACTCCTTACTTCTTCTTCTTTTACTATTATTATTTACTCTAAACTTATGTACAATCCTAGTTTATTATTCATTGTAACTTTCTATGTTTGTATGTCGTGGTGAATAAATAAATAAATAAATAAATAAATGAATGAATGAATGAATGAATGAATGAATGAATGAATGAATGAATGAATGAATGAATGAATGAATGAATGAATGAATGAATGAATGAATGAATGAATGAATGAATGAATGAATGAATGAATGAATGAATGAATGAATGAATGAATGAATGAATGAATGAATGAATGAATGAATGAATGAATGAATGAATGAATGAATGAATGAATGAATGAATGAATGAATGAATGAATGAATGAATGAATGAATGAATGAATGAATGAATGAATGAATGAATGAATGAATGAATGAATGAATGAATGAATGAATGAATGAATGAATGAATGAATGAATGAATGAATGAATGAATGAATGAATGAATGAATGAATGAATGAATGAATGAATGAATGAATGAATGAATGAATGAATGAATGAATGAATGAATGAATGAATGAATGAATGAATGAATGAATGAATGAATGAATGAATGAATGAATGAATGAATGAATGAATGAATGAATGAATGAATGAATGAATGAATGAATGAATGAATGAATGAATGAATGAATGAATGAATGAATGAATGAATGAATGAATGAATGAATGAATGAATGAATGAATGAATGAATGAATGAATGAATGAATGAATGAATGAATGAATGAATGAATGAATGAATGAATGAATGAAATAAACTCACTGTTGTTTACTTTATTTTACTACTTGCTATCTCCTGCAAGAAATAATTTTTGTTTTCCTTGAAAGTTTGAAATAGGGAAGGTGTACTGTATCTTGTTTCAGGGAAAGCCCAAAAACAATGGACCAATGTTGTTAAGAATTACTACTTGACTGTACACACTGAGTCTATTGTTAATTAAGGGCGCTCCGCTCATTGGTTCCTTGTTGGCGTGGCGGTATACTCTTTGGGAAATGGTGGAAGTTATCTGAAAATAAATATCTGCTTGCGAAAATGAAGATAGGTTAACTGCCACACAATTTTTTGAGCTAAAATTTCTTTTGCTTGATCTATATAGTATCCCAAACAACACTCCAATATAATAAAAAATTAAGTAATTAATTTACTGTATGACTTACTTGTTTGTTTATTTATTACTTATTTATTTGTACATTTTATTTCCTGTTTTCATGAATTTACACAATTTACATCTACAGAGATGCTGTGATCCATTTGATTTCCATGTGAGATTTCGAGAGTTTTTGTTTAAATGGCAAATACCCAGTATTAAGAAAAGGTCTTCTGTCATTCTTATTCATTAAACCGTCATTCTATTTTGTTGTTGCTCCAGGTTCCCTCCTCATTTAAACAGGCAAGATGGAGACTTAACTCCTACATCCAGTACAAATGCTTTGATTCCCAATGACTACACTCCAGCAGCAAGTCTCTTGGCATGCAGCAAAGGTGATTAATATACACTTTTCGTTATTCTATAACTGCTGTAGAGCGTCCGAACTAGTAATTGGAAGGTCTTAGGTTCGACTCCTCATAGGAGCACTCGGAATTTCTTTTTCCGAGTTTGCCTGTGTCATTACTGAATAATACATAGAGGATATTACATGACCGCGCGGAGATACAAAATTTCTCTTCGACGAGTGTTGAAAAATATTTCACGAGTGAGCGCAGCGAACAAGTGAAATATTTTTCAACACGAGAAGAGAAATTTCGTATCTCCAAGCGGCCATGTAATGTTCTGTTTATTATATAAACACCAATGAAATACCAAATCATTGGAAAAGGCGCGATTTATTATGTAACCATAGCAGCGGTGATCTTTTCACGTGTGAAGATATCATGTTTTCGCGCGAAAGCTCACCTGGTATTTCACTGGTGTTTATATAGTAAATCATTTTAATAACTGCTGTTATTATTCAACACATTGTAACACTTCCCAAATGTGGTTTTTGTAGTGACTGTACACCGAATGTTCGTCGTCTGTAGATCGTGGGAGCGGTTGTGGGGAATCCTTTAGTCGCCCTAACTCCCAATAATGGCTCCTGGTAACATTAAGACTCGCAAAGTTTGTAACCACGTTTCTAATGCTTCCCGGTCGATCTAAGAATGTAGAAAGACTGATTGATTGAAAACTGGATTCGCATGTGATTCTAAATTGACAAATCGACGTAAATCACTTAGCAACAAAACAAAGTAAAATTGACAAGTCCACAGGCGTGACATTTGTTGCACAGTCTCAGTACGTTCACTACACGCGCGGTAGAGGTTGAGAAGGGTGTGGCTCAACGTTGCCAGAAAATTCCCTACCTTGTCATGCTTTCTGTTTCCCCCTTTGTCACGCAATCTTCCCTCTTCCAGGAAGAAGAAGACCTTGTGTTGTCTAAGGAAAGATTTCGTGATGGAGAGGCGTGACGTTTGAGGACCTTGTTCATTGCTAATTTTCTTTCCCAAACTTCTTCAACAGCTGATAGATTTTTTTGGAGTATAATTAGCTGTTTTAGACCTTTAACTTAGAGTTTCAAGCTTACGAAGCGTTTTTCTTTTACTAACCCCAACGCATTTTTAAACGCAAAATTTCCTCCGGTTAAGAGTAAGCCCATCACCCTTCCTACGAAAAAAAAAAAAAAGAAGCCCGTTCCAAAAAATAAGGCCCTGAAAAGTCACTTCAACGAATGTGAACTCAGGGCTTTCAGTTAAAATTTCACAAGGAGTTCCTGTTGTTGATGCTTCGTTTATAGGGCCTTCCGACACATGTAGATGAGGTATCCTTAAGTGTCCTTAAGTTCTGAAATCACACCCTTATTTCTTATCATTCTCCGTAGGTGGAGTCAAAAGGACCCCTCTTCGGCAAGTTCTTGATCCCAAACGCGTGCGCCAATCTGAAAGCCCCGATCCTGGACCCTCGCGTCGGTCGCCCTCTCCTGACCAACTGGAAGCGGCCAAGACTGTTGGTTGTCGCACCAGGAAGACATCAAGAGCGGCTGCAGATTACACTGTCCCTCCTGGTTACACCACCCTGGCTAATCTACAACCGGACACAACTGTCAACGTGTACGGGGTGGTGAAGCTTTTTAAACCAGCGTGGAAATGCCGCGGCACCGATATGTGTTCTGTCCTTATGTTGATGGACCCGACAGTGGCCGAATCCGGTGGGCTCGAGTGTGTCTCGTTCCAGCCGAACGTTTTCCGACTGCCGAATGTGCAGAAGGTCGGAGACATCGTGCGACTTCACCGCATCAAGATTTCTCAGTACCAGGGGAGACTGCAGGCCAAGTCTTCGCGCGGTTTTTCCGCGGTCGTGTTTGACCGCGATACTGAACTACCAGTCTCCGCCGAGATGGCTCGAGTTTCAAGCTCTACTTTTACATTGAATCAGAATGATAAAGAAACTATCGAGTGCTTGAAAAACTGGTGCGAGGTCCACCCTGTTCTGTTTCCTCCAAACAACTTTATAACCGTCTCCCAGATAAGCCCGGACTCTTACTTTGATCTCGTCTGCCAGGTGCTTGGTGTCGCTCTCCACCGTACTCTCGACTGTGTTGTCCTGTATGTTACCGATGGTACCCAACCCAGACATGACCTTCGAAACTGTGAAGGCGATGACTACAGCATGGTCGAACCTCTGAACAATCACTCAAGTGAGGACGATGATGTGATCTCTGTTTTCCTGTACGGTTCTCACGCGGAGGTGGCTCGGCTCCTTGCTAAAACGGGCGCATATGTCATCCTACACAATGTACATTCTCAGGTGTTGAAGCCGGGTGGGTCTGTCTGCAGTGTCCTGGACGTGGTGAAGCCTTATTTGGAGTTATGCGTGCACAGGGGCACCGCTTTCGGGCGTGGTCTTTCTGTGCTGTCTGCGGACTCGCCGGAAGTGAAGCGGGTCAAGAGAAACCAAGGCTTTTAAAGAAACGTAACCTTGCTTTCAACATTGCTCAACTTCTACTCTCATCATATTATTTAACGTTTTGTTTCTTCTGTTACTGTAAATTTGTAAATATCCAGAATCCTCAATACAAGACAGAAAGACTGGACAAATCGCATCCTGAGCTGGTAAACTCATCACATCTCTTGTAAAGCTATAAACAAAGGCAGTTTCATTTCACATTGATCATTCTCTCTTAACACTATTGACACTGTTACCAAATACCATGTGTATGTCACCTTTCTCATAGTCATTTCTGTGTTCACACCAATTGCTTTTCGGTCAGAGGACGAAGCATAAACAGTGCTTGTGATACATGTTGCTATTTGTCTTAACTCCTAACAATAAACTTTGTTGAGCTTCTTCGAGTTTGATGTCATTGAAGAAAAAAGTACCGTTAAGTTCGGGGGGGGGGGGGGGGGGTTTCCTTGCAAAAACAAAGGAATCATCGTCAGAAATTAAGGAGGGGGTAGAGGTGGGGGAAATCGCTAAAAATCGTCTTCATGTGAGCCGAAAGAGTGACGGACGAGCGACGAAATGGACTCCCACGAAAACGGACTTTGAGAAAATCTCGGAGTGGCCCCGCGCCCGATCAACGCTAATCCCTGATTAAAAGTGAACCGAAGTTTTCATCTCGTTTTTGTAAGCTGCTTAAAGGGGAAGTATCATGGGGTTTTTGACCTCTTGTTAAAAATGGTGAAATAAGACCTTCACTTTGCTACAAAATAATCCTAGAACAACGAGGGGAAAGAAGTCAACTCAATTCTTGACAGGAACAGCACGTACTCTGCTCTAGCGCATTTTGGAAACAAAAATACGAAAACTTGAAAAACATTAGCCTAAGATTTTCCAAGTTTCAATCCACACCGGCCTACTCTGTCTCTGGCCAGAGGCACTAATCTACAGTTTTATTGCATTGGGGTGATAATTTATACAAAAAAAAAAAATTGACAACCAAACCTCGTGTTGACTGGCTCTGAGCCCTCCCTTCTTTGCCTCTCATTTGTCGTGTTTTACTGTGGTTCTCTGGCCTTTAGAGTCATTTCTGTCTTTAGCCACGAAGCCTTGGGAGAAACCCGAACAAGAGCGAGGTAATGTCTTGGTCATATTTTGTTTTCGAACCTATAAAATAGTTTTTGTTGTCTTCAAGGGATAGATGGGCGCCGTGTCACCCTGCAGTACTCCCACTGGGGGACTTGTGTCTCGTGACCACGCACGGGTTTCGAATGTCACGCAGTTGATAACAGATGAGGGATTTGCATATTTGCACAAGGAGGCAGTTGTGTTTGTGCTTTTCTTTGGCCAAAGTTGACCTCAGCTACGGTTTCTTTGCTTCGTTGTTTCATGTTTTTGAGCTGCAGTCTGCACGAGGTACATTTTTCAAGGTCAGATACACCGAAAGAAATTGACCACATTTGACCTTCAATTTCACCGTAGTTAGGAAATTAGTGTGCGTACAATTTGGAGCGGATTTATTCGAGAATACAAATCCTTTGTAAACAGCTGTTGTAGTGGCAAGAAAGCTTGTGTTTCGAGTTCACTGCGGAATTATTTCGTTGTTTGGATTTTCATTATAATTCATGAAGCAATCGTAGTGGATTTGCTGGGACAATTTCGCCGAATTATTGGACGTCACAAGCTCCTTGATCGGATCGAATCATGAGGTTAATTTACAGCTGTTCGGCTTTATTATCCTTCTTAATTATTCTCAAGATCTCAGTGTTTGTTGGAGGGGCCTTGGATCGTAAAGCTGTTAAGGACTGGTCCGTACAAGTGGAGAACTATCTGCTGAAACTCGCCAAAGACGGCTTGAAAACACATGAGCTACAGAAGTTGTACGATAGTGCAAATTATACAGTTGAAGAAAAGAGCGGTTCTGATACCATTAAGTCTGTGAAATCAAGGCTTGGAAACTACTTCGTCAAAAAGGAGACTACAGCTAGGGTATGTGGAATTGTCTTTTAAGCCGTATAGGTGAAAGCTAAACGTAAAACTGAAGCCAGTGTGAGGAAATGCATAAAGGATCCGTCAACAAAAATGACCCAAATATGTACGTTATCCTTTGTGAGTGATTTGAAATTAAGCTTTTCAATGGTAGGGCGATTCAGACACTTTGAATGGCCCGGACACTATTTCTCTATTGTTTTGACTAGAGATCAGTTCACAGGGTTTTGTTTAGTTTTCTCAAAGGTTACTGTTTCATTTTCGTTTTTATTTTGCTGGAAATTCATGTTGTTTGGACCTTGTAAATGATGTGTTTCTGCCAACAAATTGAAATTAAGGCTTGTCGTGAATGAATACGTATCCGGTCCCGCAGGTGCTCAATTTGATATGGGACATTTTATTGACCACTGCAAATAGACAAATTATAAGCAAGGAAATCGGGAAATGAAACATATCATGTCTAGCAGTGATCAATAATCCTCCAACTTCTCTCATAGCCAGCTGGTGGTAGCAAAATGATTACATCTATATTTGGGAGGAGGTGACGGGATATTTTCTGCAACAACCTCTGTTCAGAATAATTATTTTGAAAATTTTATCTTAGTTATTTGAATTGGTACCTGAGTGCTGGGACAAAGCAGGGCTACCATTGAAGTGTACATCAGAACTTTTTTATTTGCTTGATCAAATCTCCATGTTATTCTTGTATATGAAAATAGAAAAAAAATTGTCATATATTTTTCTTCCTTGCGTTTGAGGTGTCAAATTTCACAATACCAGGTAAGATGAGAGACTGGGGATAGTCAGCTGTGATGTCAATACATCATCACGGCCGCTAGTCTCAAGATTTCCTTATTCCTTTTTTTTTTGAGTGCACAGGAAGAAAACTGTGTGGACGAAAATATGAATGGGATTGTTGAATACTCAGAATGAAACAACTGAGAAATAGAGAAACTGTGAAGCTAAGCATTGCTGTATTGGCCCGTGGTTTTTACCTCACACATCGTCATGCAAGTGAAAAAATAAAATCCTCAACCATTCAATAGATAAAGTCAAGAAATTGATATGTTGTAGAAGAGTGATACATAAACAACGTGTGAAAGCCACAGGGCTGTGCGATGTCTCCTAATCGAGTTATTCGAGAAAATGTACCACAGAAAATTACAGAGTTTAGTATGGGATGCCATGTTGGTGCCCTGTCTGAGGGACAACAACATGGCGGCCGGAAACCAGCAAAAACATCTGGAGTTTACCTTGGCTATTTCAAAGCCTTTCTTCTCTCTGCTGAACTTTCACACATTGACATTGACACTTCTATTACATGTTAGCTGATCAGACCTAAAGAAAAACCGAGGGTAATCGATGTTTTCATGTACGTGACATGTTTAGAGCTGCAATCCTTCTGTCACGCACTGCACAAAAATCTAAAATTCAAACTGCTCTATTTTCAAAACAAAGAATGCTATCCTGCTGAAAACAAGCAAGCCGATGGAAATTTATATTTTTTTTTATGTGATGAAGATAAAAACCCAAAATTGTGTTTAGTTATGAATTTCAGTTTTTTATGACGTCATGTGAAAACCAAGAATTGAAATCACAGGCCTACTATCTCCAGTCTCCTGTCTTGCAGGGTATTGTACCCAACAGGAAGTGAAATTTGATGCTTTTAAAGCCTGTAAGGCATAAGTGATTTTAGGGACCGGTTACATTCATTTGGTGCCCGCTAGCACCCATGCATACCTGGGCACAGTGGCCTTAGTACTACTACACTTCTAGCAGTCCCTTTCTGGATAGTCGAGAGGGTACGCAAAATAGCCGAGTGAAAAGGCCGCAAAATTGAGCGAACTTGTGGAGGTGGCTGGGGGTTAAGTTCAATTTTGCTCATTTGCAAGGCAAAAAAATTGTATGAATTCACAATAGTACAGCCCATGCATGAGTCTTGTTGCAGGCACAAAGTCTGAACAGAATTCTAGTGTTTTACTATTATCCGTCAAATTCCAGAAAGTTGCAGAGGAAGTTGCAAGGCTTCATGATGCATTTTACACCAACAAAACACTACAAGAAATGGCAAAGGTCTCCACACTTCAGCAACTGGGTCCCAAATATTATTCAGACTCAGACTTAGTAGACACTCTACCAAAAGACATGGAGTTCAACACGTAAGTAGAAACAAGAAGAAGAACTGTAAACAGGGTAACCATATCAGGGCTTAAACAATCGATGAAACCGATGATCGGAAAATCAATCGATCAATCGATGACAATCGATGCCAATTAATCGATTGATATTGATAATTGATGAACAATCGATGCACGGGTTTTTTGTGATTATCGATTTCATCGATTACCAATTTTTATCGATTATCAACGCCAATCGAGCAGTTAATTGACGTCGATTGTCATCGATTGGTTCTCATTTTTGATGCATTTTATTTTCAGTCAAGATTTACAAAAAGAATCTGAGTCCAAACTGTGGCCTATAGTTCTCTTGTGACCGGTGGTAACGGTGTTTCGGACAGAGGCTGTACATGTTGTGTTGTTAGCGTTTTCCCGCGCAGCTTTAAGTTTCTCGATATGGTCTCTTTTTTTCCAGCTTTTACTATACGCTGTATACGGCTCACCCATTTAAGCCTGCATGCAGTAAACTTCATTTTTTACCCTGTTTACTTCATGCACCTTTGTTGAATGATTACCGAAGCCAGTATTCAAGTTTATTCTGGTTTATTTTATCACAATTCAGTATTATTACATCACCCACCATTCAGAGCTCACTCATCTCCAGTCGCATCTGCATACAAACAATCCGGTGAACGAATTCAAATCTGAAACATTTGTGCATACTGCGAGCGCGTATACGTACATGCTGGAACGTGTGGAATACCGAAATTTTTTTAACACCAATCGATGAAAATCAATGAGTTACGACCACTTTTGTGTGATTATCGATTGGTCATCGATTGGCCGATGCCAATCGATGCCAATTAACTAACAAGGCATCGATTGTCATCGATTGATCGATTGATTTTCCGATCATTGGTTTCATCGATTGTTCAAGCCCTGCCATATTTATTTGAATAAAAACCCCAACCCCCCACCCCCCCCCCCCCCTGCACTTGAACAATATTATTGTCCCCCTTTGGTGGAAATATTTGAAATAATTGCCTCCTTTGAAAAATTGCTCCCGCACCTCCCCCTCACCTCCTATGAATACTCAAACCCTGTTACAGATGATTGCGCTGATCCCTTTGTTCGCAAATATGATAAACCCTGGAGGATGATGCAGAAGTGGCGTGCGACCCAATAAGGCCGATCAAGGACTCTGGCATTGACTCCAAGGACATTGACATTCTCTGTTCTTAAAACTAAATTGAGAACACTTTAGGACACTGTTGAGATCATTTACAAAGCCCATGCTCTGTTTGCTTGGTGTAATTATTTAATGAACAAATGGAATAATGAAACAAAATGTTTAAGGCACAACTTCCTCACTAACAATAGTTAAAATAATCACCACCCTTGATTAATCCCCACCCTCTTGTAAGAATAATTTCCCCCTTTCAGTGCAAAAAAAAAAAAAAAATCACCCCCACTATTTTTTGAATACATATGGTAATTTAATGTTACTCCCTACCCAAGCCTAGTAACACTTCTCATCTTCAGGTAATTTTCAGGTATCCATACTGTGTGTGCCCTTACTGGCCTACTCTCACTTGTGAGTTACAATATTCAACATTTATTTTATTTGTTTTTGAATGCAGATTGTTTAAGCAGAAAGTGAGTCAAAGCCGGAGTTCAGTGAAGATATCAGATCAAGTCGACAGAAACAGTCCAAAGTTGATTGAAGCTGTGTTCTGGTCCTCACAGCTGGATAACGTTTTCAAGGAGAGTTTAAAGAATGATCCAGAACTTAGGTACATGTAAATTGTCCCCCCTCCCCTCCGTCTCTTTCACCTCACTGTCAGAGGGTACCCTTCAGAATTTCGTGTGGGGAAGTCTGGTGCCCTGCTCAAAATTTTTTTCTTATTTTGGACCAAAATTTATGAATCATTTGTTTTCATGTTATTGCAAACCCACAGTCATGTAAATGATTAAAAATCCCCTTACCTCTTTTCAAGCTGAAGCAAATAAATTTATTTATACCAGTACCTTATTTCAAAGAGGAGGGGAAACCATATATTATTTCAGAAGAAAATGGCTAAACCACATCCTATTCCTGATCAAAGTGTCAAAAAAAAATCTATAATGTATTTTACACTTTTAATTTAGGAAGCAATAAACCATATACCTAGACAGGGCAAGTGTCTCTTTAACATAATGACCGTTATTGTTCTAACATTTATTAGATAGGCTATAGCCAAATATTCTGGAGAGCACAATAAATGCTCCACCCACTGGACAAGGCCAAAATTGCTTTTCCTTGCAGACAAACTGCAATAATTGCAGTTTGTTGATTGTCAATTTCAAGCTGGACAATAGATCAAGGGTTTTATAAATGCAAGACTATGATCATAAGACAGTGCATTTTCTTTTACTTGAAAATTATGTTGTTCCAACTAAGCAGTATGTTGCATGGGGCTGCATGCAGTATACATACTTATACAATTTGTAGCAAATAATATTTAATCAAAAGCAATTTAACTTAATGCAACTTGCATAGATATTTACCAAGTCTAATTTAGTTGTATCTGCTCCACTTGAAGTTCGACTGAATTGAAACTCAACAAAAGGCTCTATTTTGGTAGGTGGCAGAATTTTGGTTCAATTGAGGGTTTCCTCAGGACGTACCCAACACAGGAATGGTCCTTAAACTTTGCTGGCTTCCACATTGATTATGACCCCAGACTGAGGCCCTGGTATATTGGTGCCACATCGGGCCCTAAGGACATTGTTATCATTCTGGACTGTAGTCTGTCAATGGAAGGAAAAAGATTCCACATGGCCAAACAAGTGGCCAAAACAGTGCTAAATACATTGACTAAGCAGGATTTTGTCAATGTCATCTGTGGCCATGAAAGCCATTGGGATGAGGTCGGAAAGTAAGTACACTTAATTTGTTCTTAAGTGGGTTAGTTTCTAAAGAAACTGTGGTGCTGTGTTGACATGTGGGTGCAGTGGGTGAAACTAATTTTTGAAGGGTTTTTATTTAAATGCATTTTTTACCTTAAAAACGAAATTGCTCCAGATAATTCTAATTTTGACACAAACTGGTTATCCATGTAAGAAACTTTGTTGTGTGTTCAATTTTTGAGCAAATGCTAAATAAAGAAGAAAGAGCTCAGTTTTCTTGAAAACGCAAGCGACCTACACAAAAGGGATAACGACGCTTGACTGATTTCGTAAAATGTACATGAGACTGGACCAAGTTGTGAACAAAAGAAATAGGATTAACATTGCAATGGAATAGCATCCCATTTAAGGGAATGTAGTATTGCAGCTAGTCAATTCATGTCCTGATAAACTCTGTAGGTTGATGAATCTGTTGCATTGGACACAAGTATTACCTTCACCTGAAATAAATAAAAAGTAAATTGGAATTTGCGTGGCTTCCACAGAGTGGCTCTTACATCTGTTTCTAGGTGGAAGTGGAAGTTGGGAAAGTTGGTTTTTGTGGAGGGAGGAAAACTGGAATACCTGGAGAAAAACCTCTCGGAGCAAGGCCGAGAACTCACAAACTCAACTCACATATAGCATTGACACTGGGAATTGAACCTGGGCCACATTGGTTGGAGGCGAGTGCTCTCACCACTGCGCCATCCCTGCTCCCCTTCTAACTTTCATGCTGTTAATTGAATTTCAGGTGGTTTGAATACAAAACTGAAGTGCTGAGCTGTCAACAGAGCCGACTTGTGCCAGCCTCCACCTCTCACAGGAAAGACATGATAGAAAAGATTGATAATCTGAAGGCTGGGGGAACAAGTGAACTCAAGTAAGGTCACTCGACACTGGTGTTTTGACGAAGATCACACACAAAACTTGCCATAATTTGGAGATTTCAGTTGATGCGGTTATGTAATAATAATAATAATAATAATAATGATAATGATAATGATAATGATAATGATAATGATAATGATAATGATAATGATAATGATAATGATAATGATAATGATAATGATAATGATAATGATAATGATAAGGATAAGGATAAGGATAAGGATAAGGATAAGGATAAGGATAATGATAATGATAATGATAATAATAATGATAATGATAATAATAATAATAATAATAACAACTTTATTTAAGTCTCAAATCTGGATAGCTGAGCACAAGTGCCCTACTAATTGGGGAGACTAACAGTCTTGGTTTTTTCAGAGCATTACTAAAAATAACTGTCATAGTCTAGGCTATTTATGGGTAATTAACTGTTGATTACCTTTTAATATCATCAGTGACAAATTATATTCACAATCGTGAGTTGTTGACTTGTTAATTGTATAGAGAATATTGCCATAGAATTATTGTAATTTCACGTGTAAAATTATAAATGAACTCTGAAATTTCGCGCCAGAATTAAGGAGTTATTTGTAACCCATGATATTAAAGAGGAAATTCTTTGAGAAAACAGTGAAATTTCCTAACCTTTAATCTACCATGATTTTAACAGATACTAATTTTCTATGCATCTTTGTCATTGTTTCACAGGAAAGCTTTTAAGTTAGCGTTTGAGTTGCTTCAAGGGAATGCCAGAACTGGCTGTCAGAGCATCATCGTGTTTGCCACAGACGGAGTCGACAATGATGGGGACCCTGTGCGATGTGGCGCAGGGTACTACACCAGGAGCGGGTATGTACCAGGCCAGATCTGTAAGTACGACTGGAATGACGTGTGGGATGAAGTGCAGGCCAGGAACAGATATATGAGCCCCAGGGTGAGTAGGAAATACAGTGTATACGGGTGTCTGGAGTCATGTGACTGAAATAACAACATGGGCTATAAAGCGAGTCTTTTGGTTAGTGACTGTGCGTCTAAATGTCGAAGTTTGTTTTCATAAAGAAGGTCCGTTAAGGCTGTTTCTCAAACTCATTAATAATTCATCAAACCAAAACAAAGGAAATCACTACCGTGAAGGAGGTTTAGAAATGTGATCTTAATTATCATAAAATTTTGTGAACTTTTGCTTCGAATTTCTCCAAGAATTGTCAATAGTTTGAGAAGCTATATCAAATACTCGAAAGAGCGTTTATTCCTATTTCACACCTGTGACGCAAACGTAACACAATTGATATACCCAGGTAACGCCAATGCAAACGCAAGCGGAGGGAATACGTGAAGCGGTTGTCCAATAGGCCACGCTTCACGTGCTTGCGCTTGCGTTAGCGGTATTCCTTAGGGACCGTTCATTTTTTATGAGCATGGGGGGGCTGGTGGGATTTGGGGGGGGGGGGCCACGAGAAAAAAAATGGCACTAAAGGGGGAGGCTACCAAAAAAAATTGAGTGAAAGAGGGGGGGGGGGGGGTCACCAGCAATAATTGGCTAGTAGGGGAAATTGAAAGTGGCTCAACACAGAAACAGATGAAGAAATTGAATATTATTTCAATATCCTAACCACTTTTAATTTGTTTTACATACTGAGGTCGAAATCTGCATTTCATATTAACAACAACTGAGGAAATGAAGCATATCTGTTGGAAAAGCAATAATAAATATGAACTGAAGTAGACACCTATGTTTGTACAAGTTCAAATCAATATTTAAACGTAACAGTCTCACTATTGAATCATCCGTGGGGGAGTAGTTTTCTATTAAGTGGTTGTACTCAGAACTATATCAATAGATTGTTTAATGTTCTGTTTAATAGTACTCACTTTTATAAAGACTGTTGATTGGTAAATTATTTGAACCCAGGAGTATCAGTAGACTCAGTAGTATGCCTAGTGTGAACATCCAGATTAGTTTTTAATAATAGAACTGTTGTTGGTAACTTCAGTTGACGGTAAATCTGAGCAGAGGCCATCTTCAGAAAAGCTTGTAACTGTCATTTTTAATAGCAGTACTTTAATATCCAGGCGGGTAGGAGGGGGGTTCGAGGGGTTTGAACGAACCCCCTTTGAAGATCAATACTGGCGGAAGAAAAAGCACAATGAGGAGGTTGAACAACTACATGAGGTGTACCATGCGAGAGAGTAGAATGTCCGCCCTGGTTCTAAATGCATATCAAATATGATATGCCTGTCAATCTTGACGAGATAGTCAATTTGTTTGAAGGCCTACACCCGAGAATGATGCAGTTTACCAGCTTGGTGTATGACTATCAGCAGATCGAATAGCTATCAGAACTTGGCAGGGCGCGGAATGTACATTGAACTTTCTTGTTTAAGTTGAAACAATTATGCCGCAGAAATGATGTATATAGCTTAAAAAGCTGCTGTAAAACAAATTTGTGATTCGCCTAAAATGGGTCTAGAAATGCAGGAAATGAGGTTTCTGGGAACCTAGATTTTCAAAAATTTCCGGGGGAGCATGCCCCCGGACCCCCCTAGTAAGAGCGCCTCCAGCGCTCAGCAAGATTTGGGGCTCAACGAACACCCCTATCTAACCCTTACCTACGCGCCTGATATCTGTGTGTCCGCTGTTTTTTTCTGTTTAATATGACTCGTAATCGTTGATTGGTATGCTTCGATCCGTATTTTGTTAGTCAGATCTGTACGTGTATTAATTGTTTCTACTCGAAGGGGAGTTATTTCACGTTAACCATTTGCTTGATTAATTTTTCTAGTTAATTTGAGAATCTAAATGGAAATTTAGGGTTTGCCGTTGTCGTAAACGTGTTGCTATCTATAAAACGTTTTTTTAAACAAGAGAAATCTTTACCTAAGCAGAGAACGGTAACTTTTTAATAGTACTGTAAAGAAATCACTGTAACAATTACGTTTATCTTTGATATAAACAGTACATAAGCGTTTTGTTAAAGTTAGGAGTATGATTTGTTTCTGGTTGGGCGGGAGGGGGGGGGGGGTCATCAGAAAAAAATTGTTTCTGCTGGGGGGGGAGCCATGTGGAAAAAAATTGCATGCTAGGGGGTGGGTCATACAGTTTCGTAGTGGTAAATAACCAAATCCCTCCAGCCCCCCCATGCTCATAAAAAATGAACGGTCCCTTACGTGAAACAAATGCAGACACAAGCGTAAGCCAAGTGCAAGGAAGCACACGGAAACCGAATCTTTTCTATTTCTTGCGTCGGCGTTCGTTGTTGTAGTTTACTGGGGCGTTGGCTTGTTCTTGCACTTTCGTTTTTGTTTGCGTCACACGTGCTAACCAGTCCTTCATCCACATCGTCTTTCTCCCCTAAGGGTTGCCAGGGTTACGGATGCTGGCTAGCATATTGCTCCTTAGTCGCCAGTTTTACAGAAAACAGAACTAAATGACAGCTTATAAATCCGCGCTAATGTATTGTCAAAAAATGTCCTTCTTCTACTGGTGTGAAAAGCGCACGGTATTTTGTCCACCTTAATAATGTGACAATCGGCCTTTATATGTGTTGTGGCCAATTTTTGTCCGCAAACACATCAGAACTAACTCTCCGATGTTTTTCTGTCTTTTTCCGAAGACTCGAATCTTTTCTTACTTGACATCGGGTAACGGAGAAGGTGAAGAACTGCCTGGCAAGCTGTCCTGTGACAATCAAGGCTACATGAAGAAGCTAACGGATGAAGAGGACATTATATCTCAGATGCAGGATTATTACAGCTTTTTAGCGTCCAATACGATCAGCGTCAGCAACGTCACGTGGACATCTCCATATTTGGACGCGTCAGGCTTGGGACTCATGGTCACGGTAGCTATGCCTGTCATCAGTAAAATCACGAACAAGTAAGTTGTTGCGTTACATTTGCGTTACTCTGCTACCTTCCCTGAATAGGTTATTGTTTTTGCACAGAGCGGTGAAGTGGAAAGGGCTAAAGACACTTCCGGTTTCCAGCGTTTTACTTGTATCGCTAAAAACGTTTTACGAGCATGAAAACAGTGCAAAAACGCCCGCTGCGAGGCGAATTTCACGCTGGCATTAGGTGGCTAACAGTTACTTTAGAGTGAATACCCAAAGTAACAGCTTAATTTTAGGAACGACCTTTTAAGGCCAAAACTTATAAGTTTTGGCTTCAGCTAGGGGGAGGATTTGATGTTCGTATTTTTCTTTGCCTACGTATCAAAAATTTGACCGGTATCAAATGGTCTCCGAGTTGCTTTGAACCTCGTTATGAAAACGAGGCTTCATGCATAGCTTTGGTTATGAAAATTAGTCTTCATTCACAATGCAAACAAAACTAATTTTCAAATGAAAAGCTTTGCACTTAGCCTCGCTTTCATAAGGAGGCGCACAGGAACCTGTGTTTTTCAGTTTGTGGAATAAGATTCATTTGTAGTTTGATCATACAAAATGACGATTCAGAGCAGTTGTTTCAAATTTGTACTTTGTTGCCCTCAGAGGGCAAAGGACTTATCTCTTCTTCTCTCACCTCAGAACAATAGGCGTAGTTGGAATCGATGCCACCTTGGAAGAGATCGAGAATATCTTGTTAAATGACCGGTGGGGCTCAGTGTACGCTTTTCTGGTTAATGAAAGAGGAGAGACGATCTTTCACCCGCTGTTACGACCAAGTACCGAGGTAACAAAACCTGCTATATTAAATTTTACTTTCTCCAAACAAACTTTTGCGCGATTACGAGAGAGAGCAGACGTGACTTTTGCGTCTTCTTTCTATTTGTAGTATTAAATTAATAGTGTTCAGCTGATACACTTTCAGGCGATAGAGTCCGCCCGGAAAAACAAAACAAACCAAAACAAACAAGCAAACGAGCTAACAACAACAACAATAACAAAAACACTCATATTTATTTTTCAACTCTTTAGTAAACAGGTTGCTTTCATTGTATATATCTTGTCTATTTATTCGTCGCTTACTTCAACCCTCAAGCTTTTACCTACAGGCGAAATTGATGAGCTGCAAATTCGAAACACCAGTTTCAGTTATCAGAGGTTTTTGATCAGACGAGAAATTAGCGGTGATATAGAGTGTTACTGTTTTGGGATTATCGCTCAGATAGCTTTGAAATTTGATGTTCTTAATTAAAACTAGCATGCAAAGACCCCGAAGATTCGCTTCTGGGGCGAGCTTCTTCGGCAACTATCAGCCGAATTTGAAAGAAAGACTCCAATGTTGAAATGATTTTGAGTATAGGTTCCACAAAACCAGTTTAATTGAACTTCGCGTTGTAAACCGTGAATTCATCGTCCACAGTCTTTTGAGATCTTCTCGTTGCTTTAGGGCTTAGTCTGTTTTGGGGGAGACTTGTCTGGATACGGAGAGGTACTGTGTAATATCTCTCGTAAATCGTTTAGTTGTTGTTCCTCGCTTCCTGTGTAACAGAACGCTTGTAGACTGGCTGAAGATATACTGGGATGTTGACTGAAATTAAAGATAAAAGATATACAAATTACAAGGTCCCAACTAGCATCTCATAGCCTCCTAGAGGCTCCGCAGACGTTTTATGGCTCGTCACGTCACGTGGGGAGAAGTGCGTGACGCGACGAGCCGTGGGTAACAGAATCTTTTTACCCCGTGTAACACACCTTTTCGGTCACAAGGATGACAAAGAAACTCAATTGACATACATTTCAATAATCAGTATAGAAATGTCACTAACTCCGCTTTTGACGCTTTGTTCTTATACATAATTTGCTGCTGAGAAAACGTGGGATGCTGGTGCATATTTTCACAGCCGTATAGCCACATATTGCGCAGTTGAATTTTTGCCTTTCCAGAGAAAATTAAATCTCCACGAGTATTAATTTTTGCGTTTCTATTCGCTCTGTAGTGCCGGTTGCAAGGTCCCGCCTTTGGATCCTGTAGAACTGTAGTTTTTTCAGCTTCCTTTTTTCACTGGGGTCCCCATTAATATCAGTACCTTTTCAGATACCGAAGGGGTTCCCCTAGTCTTGTACGCAGACGCTTTTTGGGCTCGTCACGCATTCTTTCCCTCGTGAGGGTGGAATGCGTGACACGCCCAAAGAGCTTCTTCGTAGAAACGCTAATAAATAGAGGTGGCTTTCACTACATTGGTCCTTCTTTCATTCACAGCCAGGACCTGGTTGCTCGAAAGCCGTGTAACGCTAATCCCCGATTAAAAGTTAACAGAGGTTTTCATCTCGCTTGTTTTCAATGCTGACTTGAATAAAGGTATAAAAAAGTTAAAGTCAAAACTGAAGGGCAAAAGTCTTTTGGGAAAATGCTTATTGATTAGTAATTAAACTTGAATCAAACTTCACATTAACCCAGGATTAGCTTAATTGGGCTTTGAACAACTGGGCCCAGGATGTTTTCTGTGTACTTGGAGGATAATTCATTCCAAAACTCACCGTACTTGTGCAAAGATAAGAACACGGTTTTTAATCACCAAAAACGCGCGTTTGCTTAAGGCCATTTTGTACAAACTCACAAATCCTTCCTACTTACCTTTGATTGCTTATGGGTATCACACGGTCTAGCCTCCCATTACATTTGCACGACAGCATCATCTTAAGAACTTTGCGGTATTGTTGCCGTGTAAGAACATACATAAACGGATCAGCGATAAGGTTTAGCAGCAGAAAACAGCACACTAGGATATCTGCGGAGCCGTTTCGCCAGTTGTAGAAAGCATTGCCGATCAGACGGACCTAGGGAACGAAAAAGTCAACAAAGAAATTTTATGCCTGGAGAATTTTTAAATTGTGCTCTAAAGCATGTTATTACTTTCATTCTCTCGTTTTGTTTTATCTGTTTAGGCCCAATAAGCACTGACTGTAGCTAAGCTACTTTAACCCCATTCATCCGGAGTTGGTGGGCGGGAAAGGGGGGGAGGGGGTGGAGGCAGGAAATGCTCACTTAAAATGATCATTATTTTTTTATTACTATTAAAGTAATAGCCACGGAACTTCGTAACTTTCACAAAAAATTGTCTTGCACAAATTTTGTATTTTGTATCCATTGTTCGCGCGAATTGGTGTTTCCATGGCAACAACATTTTGACAAAGCATGTTTTTCGGTCTTTGAAACTAAATTTTTCGTCAGTCGTCGTAACTTAAACATTTTTGTATCATTTTTAGCGTCTATTGATTTTGAGTTTTTAGTAAATTTTGATGGATTTCTGAGCTTTTGAAGAAAATAGAGCAATCCAAAGTGACGGTTGTTAAGTAATAATGATGTAATTCCACGTCTTATGACGTATTCTTACCAGTTTATGGACCTCATTGAAAACTCTTTTGGCCGCTGTATGCCCTCCCATTTTTTTTCTCTGTTAATTTGCTGACTTGGTACCGTAATCACTGCGAGAGTCTTTTCAAAGTATGTCGACCGCGGTACACATTAATTTTCTGACGATTATTTCATATATTCATTTTCAGAGAATGGTTTCTTTATTTTAATAACTTGAATTGCCTACTTGATAGTGTATCAATATTGCATGTTGACTTTACTGGATTCATTTATCATGGTTTTCTATCTATAATTAACACATTATTTTGTTTCATTTTAGTTTTTAGAAACGAAATAACATAGGAAGTGCATTCTCCTCTTTGGCACCGCGTACAATAACATAAACACCTTTTTGTTGATAGTAGAAATAGTCAAATTTTAATATCTTATTCATGAATGATTATTTATTTTTCAACTTTACGATTTGAAAGTTTTTTGGTGCCGAATATTTACTTTCGTTAGATTTTGCTGTTAATGAAAAGTAAGGCTCGCCTCCGAATATAATTCGTATTTGAATTAAGTATAATTTATACCGGCCCTTGGCTGTTTTGAAGGTGACGTAATTTAGATTTATCAGCTGCAAAACTGAACACATTTTTAAACAATTCTTTGTACGCAGCAACCGAAAGCTATGAAGGATATTGGTTTTTTTTTTACGTATATTTGACTTTATTGTGATAACAATGAAAAGCTTTTAAACCCGAACTCTGATAAAAGCTTTATCTTGGCTTTCCTTTTGAATGCTATCATTGACTTGATGAAGGAAATTAGGTGTGTTCGAGGAATGACTCACTCACTCACAACCAACAGCCTCTTGTTTCTTTCGCACAACGTCAAGCGAGGACTAAAACACGCGAACGCGCGCGAAATGTGTTGTCTCGTGGAAATTTAACACGCGAGATAAGATAAGAGCTTATTGTGGCTGGTGACTTTATCACCCGTTCGTGTGTTCAGCGTTTCGTTGAACTGAAGGCGGGCCAGTTAGCGTTGTCTGAAGGTTTTCGTGTCTACATGACTTTTCTAGCAGTATTGCATCAAAACATGTAAGATGTGAGACAGGCAGTCTATGAGTCTGGCAATTCATTTAAAAGGGATCGGCGACACTACATGTTAAAACTACATTGTACTTCCTTCCTCTCAGGAACTCCTTTAGTCCAGTGGATGAAATCCTAAATTTTGAGTGATCGTTCAAAAGAAAGCTATTGAGCAATACGTTTCTATGGTTCTGTTAATTGTGCTGTTTAAGTGGCTGAGTCTGCGGACGAAATCCCAAATTGTGACTATGCATATGAATTACTGAGCAGTACTTGCTTATGGCGCTATTTGTTATGCTGTGCAAGGAAATTAAACTTTTGAGTCAACAGCTGAAATCCTTAAGTGTGACCATTCAAATGGGAGCTACTGAGCAGTACTTTCCTTTGGTGCTGTTTATTGTGCTGTACAAGGAAGTTAAACGTTTGAGTAAACAGTTGAAATCCTTAAGTGTGACCATTCAAATGGAAGCTACTAAGCAGTACTTTCCTGTGGTGCTGTCTTGTTTGCGAGTAGTCTGTTACATAACTATCGAAGTTATTATTTCATTTTCGGCGGCTTCCGGCAAATAAGACTTTTCCTATGAATTTAATCAAATATCAAATAAGACTTTTCCTATAAATGTAATCAAATATCAAATAAGACTTTTGCTATGATAATCAAATATGGGCACGCTGTGATTCACAACTGAATTTTGGAGTTATCAAATTCAATATGATGTAAATTAATCGCGAAATTCTTATTAGTCAAAAAACACGAAGAGCTTTGATTCAAAATTTGCTTGTATTGTGTGGAAAGCAGATATTTAGCAAAAACCTTTATCCTTTCACAGATTGAAGAATACAGTTGTTTCAAATCGCGATGTTATCAGCGGTAGAACATTTTATACTGCAATGACATTTATCAAAAGCCTTAATTAGGGGAAAATACCAGTAAAGTCGGGCTTTAATTTGTCCGTGTGCGATTCATTTGGAGAGATAGTTACGTAATCAGTTTTCAATTTTTTTAAGTTATAAACCTTGCATCATGTAATGTGTTTCTAAATATCAGTTAATTTTAATTTTGACTATTCAAATGAAAATTATTGAGTAGGTCTTTTCCGTGTTGCTGTTTCTTATACTGTACAAGGTGGTTTTATGAACTGTGAGTCTATGAAAAGAACCTTAGTTCATAGCAATTGAAATAGAATCAATAAAGTCAGGTGCCAGTTGTTTTGCTGTGTAAGGTTTTTTTTTTTAATATTTCAACTCTAAGGATTCGTGGGAGTAGACGGCGATAACTCTTCCGTTTTCAAAGTTCTTTCCTGTGATTATGAAATGCCGTCTTGTCGTCGCCATTCACCAATAAATTTGAAGCCATCAAATTTTCAATTTTTTAAATTAATCGCGACATAAAATATGTTTCAAAGTGCCATATGAGATGTTGAACCCCGGACAACTTGTGGGAAAAACTTGAATTCCTTTATTTGAAAGGATGTTCCCCATTTATAATTAAAAACTGAGATGTCAAATCGCACATTTAAAGTGAATTGATAGCCGATGGAGCATTTTAATCGCAGTGCCATTTATTAAAAGGATTTTAGTGAAGACGTTTCAAAGATTTAACTACGTGACGCAAACTGCTTATGGCTGAATTTGAAAGTTGCGTAATTGGCTTTCTTCACATTAAAGTTTTGATCATAGTCATATGCAATCTTCCAGCAAACCGTGCGTTGTTTAAAGTAGGTCTCACTTTGGCACTGTTTAAATCTGTGGATGAAATTTTAATTTGTGCCTAACTTTTGAGCCAGGCTTTTTCCCGGCTTTTTTTTTTTTCTTGCGGCGCTTTTTGTCATGGTGTATAATTTGGTTGTAATCTCCACATGAAATCCTAAAGGGCGATCATTGAAGAAACTCATTAAGTTATTGGTGTAAAAGCTGATATCAAGAATAGCTTCTTATCAGTATTTTCCTTCGGTGCTGTTTATTAGAATGAACAAAGTGGAGTTTAAACTCTCGCGCTTGTGGGTGAAATTCAAAATCGTATTAGCACCTCGAGCTAGCTATCCAAATGAAAGCTACCGAGCAATACTTTCCTGTTGTGGTGCCTATTATACTTTATAGAACTTTCAAGAGGTGCTTCTCCTTTTCAGCTGAAAATATATTGAAGGTAGAAATGTTCGAAATTTTTTCAGATCCCTGCTTTGCAAGTTTGAGAAGGAAAATGGTTAACTTGAGTACTTTGCTCTTACGCAACCTGCAGCGCGCTAGTTAAATGGAAAAACATGAACAGTTAGAAATTTCTTACCGTGAATGGAATCCATCCAAAGAGATACACTACTGAAATTAACACCATCGTCCTCGAAAATTGTTTTTCTGTGTCTTCCCGGTCCGCCGTTTTTGGGTGCGACACTGCTCGTCTACTTACCCCAGGTACGATCATGTTAGTGACAGAAACTCGCCTTTGTCTGCTTCTGAAAAGTTCCCAAATAACGGTAATGTTACAAAACAGCACTACAATGGCGGGCAAACCTCCAAGCACGGTGTAGAAAATACAAAACGCGCGATCCGACGTGCTTTGTGGGAACCAGTTGATCATGCAGAAAGAGCCTCGTAAGTTTCGCACGAAACTTCCAAAGAAACAGATCGGGAGCAGAGAGAATATCAGAGAAGCTGTAATGGTTGCCAAGATGAGAACTTTCGCTTTGTTTACCGTCATAGTCTTGCGATGGAAGAACGGTTTCGTTACTGCGATGCAACGATCTATCGCCATAGACATTGCTAAGAACGCTGAACACAGCGTTGAAAACAAAAATACGAATCCTTGGAAGTCACAAAGTCGTTTTCCTCCAATCCATTCCCCATTGGCGTAGAACAGCCAAGATGGTATGGAAAACAGAATAAGCGAAATGAAATCAATGCACGATAAACCAAGCACGAAGACGTTTGGGCTGAGAGATTGCAACTGTAAGAGCTTAGCTGAAGCGAGAATTGCCAAAGCGTTTGCTACGGTTCCTGTTATTGACAATATACAGAAAATAATAGCGTCCCCAGTTACTCGAGATTCATCGTATGCGATACTTCCTGCCATTATGTTGAACTAGAATATTTGTCTCTTCCTTCGTTGTCTGTTAAGTACCTTATCTCGGAGTATACGTGAGAAAGGTTTAGTTTTTCTTTGCTTAATCTTTCGCTCAAAGTTCTCGTTTTCCTTGCCCTTTCAATTCATGTTGCGTAGTTACTCAATATTTCCTTGCGATTTTTCAAAAATTGTCCTGTAGATTTGCTTTCCGCCTAACTGTTGAGTCTCCTCCGTGTTCTGAAAACCTGTTTTGTAAACATACTCTATTTCAGTTGACGATAAACCCCCTTGCGCTGTGAGTATTTAATTTTGCATGGCGTTCTAACGACTTTCAAATGGTATTTTGCGCCTTGGTAATTAACATAAGAAATAACTCACTTTTCAATCTCGCTGGCTTTCAAATTTTGTTTTTTAGTGTGTGTGTTTTTTTAATTCGCCCGGGGCAACCGCTCTACCGGTGATCTACCTTAAACACTTATATTTGCTAGACCCGCGACTGTTCAATTTCGCAAAAGGTTTTTGCGAGAATTTGTTTTTTAAAAATCTACTTGTAAAGTTCGACGATTTTTTAATGTTGTACCAGCAAAATGAAGGATACTTTTAAAGACGATATTAGGAAATATTTGGGGAATTGTTTTGATCTGTCGGTAAACTTATAAACGAGGATGTCAAAGATTAAAGCAATTCACTGTAGGGAATATAATATTCTATAGAAATCATGAAAAGGAGAGTTGGATTGTTTGTTGTAAATAGGAGGTTTCCTCTACATCCCTATTCAAAAAATTAATTTTATTGCGTTTGTATGGCGCTGTTTGCTTTGAGTAATTTCAATCGCGCTGTGTATGAGCACGTGTTAATTAATTTCCATTCAAAGGATTTTTACAAATTGACCTAAAATTGAATCGCTGATTGGTAGACTGGAAAAGTGAGAAAAAGTGATTAGCAATTTTCCCAATTAAGTTGTGTTGTTTTAAACCTCGCTTTGGCTAGACTCGTTAAGTGGAGTTTATTTTGTCAAAGGTGCGATCGCGTTGTGCTTGCTAAAAGAAAATTTGTCTTTTATTTATTAAAATGTTCTGGCAGCTGTTGTTTGTCAAACAAACAGAAGAAAATTTTGCTCGCACTTCCTTGTGCTTTAATGATTATATGCTTCTTCTTTAAAGGGAATTCGCATTGTACCACAGTAAAACTAAACCTGAAGATTCTAATTGTTTTAGTGTGTATTTGGAATGCGCTGTTCCCCTTATGATAATGTAACCTGTACATTTTGGATTTTCTTCTTTTAACAATAGGTCATTTCCGAGTTGCTGTAAACCTTATTATGAAAGCGAGGCTAAGTGTGAAGCTTTTCATTTGAAACTTAGTTTTGTTTGCATATGACTGAAAACTAATTTTCATAATAAAAACTTCGCACTTAGCCTCGCTTTCATAATGAGGTTCAAAGCAACTCGGAAATGGCCTATTCGGATGGTTTTGCTAGATTTGTTGCACCGAGCTTAAACCGACTTCCGTAGCATGAAGCAACTTGGAGTATTACTACTGGGTGGAGAGAGAGGTGAATGTAGCAGAAAACTGCAGAGACCAACCTAGCCTCAAACCACCCTCCCCCCCATCTTCCGTGCGAAAGTGACTCACAAACCATCCCGCCACAGGGACCCCACGCAAGATTTAGTCGTTTGCATTTGTCAGTGCTCGAAATTTTCTTTCACTGAAAGTCGCACTCGGGTCACAAGTGGGTTAAACAGCTTTACATTAATTTCTATAGCACAAAAAAATTAAGAGTATTAAAACTTCCCCTAGATGAGCTTCCATTGCGGGCTATCCGTAATCTCGTACCCAGATCTCAGTCGGTTCCAACCTCGTTCCCAGGGCTTTTCCCTTCTCGTGGGGGGCGGACGGGAAAAGCCCTGGGAACGAGGTTGAGTCGGTTCGGGAATATCGAAATGTGATTAGGCTATCCCCAATCAGTTTGTCGTATGATGACCACGGTGAATGATTTCTACTGGCTATTGCTCTTTGTAGGAGGATTTTCCTGTTCAATGTGTCGTGTTCACACTCTTTCCTCTGTTTTTCTCTTTCCTATCAGCTCGTGGATGATCCCATCTTCATTCCCATCAGCACCCTCGAGCAGCGCAATGGCAAACCAGTCAAATTCAACACTGTGGCTCAGTCAATGATGGAAGGCAAAACAGGCTCGCTTAGGATCGAGGACGCCATCAGAAGTATCCCCAAAGGAGACTTCCAAGATGGCGTGATGCTTGTTACGCTGCCTTCAACTTACTACTACTCGTCAATCAAAGACTCCGAGTACGTGTTTGCCTTCAATCTCGCAGACTCCGATAAGCTATACCGCAGACCAGCGTCACAGCCGCGTGGATTGAAGATGCCGGTCAATTATTATGCCAACATCGAAGCATACAACTCTTCTGAAATGAAGCAGGTAAACACGGTAGTTAAGTTGATGGAGTAAGAACACCATTTTGAAATGATAATCCCAGATTATACTAGGGACCGTGGGTCCTGAAGTATAAGATAGATTATGCGAGAAACATTCGACTCCATGTAACAATGTATCGTTAAAGATTACCCTAGACCCAACGTGGATGCAGCGTTCACTCCACGCTTGGATTCTTACCTTCCTCCAAGCGTGGAGTGAACGCTGCATCCGCGTTGGGTCTAGGGTAATCTTTAACAATACATTGTTACATGGAGTCGAATGGTTTGAAGTATAATCACAGATCCAATGACTTTTATCATGGAACGTCTGATGCCATGTGCGCCCAGTTTCTTTGGAAAAAGTGACAAATCTTTACAGCGCCAACTTCCCTTGAAATGAAACATTTCCTGACGTACTATTTCAATTCCAACGTCAGGTTTATGGTGATCTGTACACGGGCCTTCATGTACAGTACAATCTGCCGTCCTACCCTGAAATGCACGTGACCCATGAAGTATCCACGGTGTTTCTGAGTCCCAAGACCTACTGCCACCCCAACAACTTCCTGTTCAGAGAAAACAGCAGCGATATCGCCATTGCGGCCCACCGTTTCCTGAACAGGTTGGGTAACAATACTGGATGCCCAGAAGGACAGTTTCGAGCTTCTGTGAGGTATTACAAAATAGGGAACTTAAGCAAGGATAACGGCAACGACAACAGCAACGACAACGTCACAAAACGATTGGTTTAATGGCAAAAACAATCGCTTCCCGCGTGCGTTTTAAATTTTGGTGGATTTCTTTGCCGTCCTTTTCAAAACAACAACTTAAAATGACCAAATTCAAGGTTTGTGTAGAACGTGAGCATACGACGGAGAATTTCAAATCTCTTTCTTAAATCGAACTCCACGCCTACCAATCTGGGTAGTTCGCTGTTTTTGTACAAGTTGAGTGACTTAAAATAATAATCAAAAGTGACGTTTTCGTTTCCGTCGTCTTTGCCGTTTCTTAAGTTCCCTAATAACCTTTGTTTACAACTGGCAGACACAAGATAACTGGCATCCAGATTGCGTCACAAACTGTTATCGTTGTTTTTTAGATTCTTTGTTAAAATCCAGTTACTCTAGAGTCTTCTCGTGCATAACCTTTCCTGTAGCTTTTGCGCCATTAGTATCATCAATTTTTGACCATTAGGGAATCCTATTCTCCTGTCAGTCCAAGCGTCAGCCATCTCTGGATAGCTTTTGCCTCTTTTTCAAATCGAGGCCGTTACAGAACATTTGATATGAATATGAGTTTAGGGTAGATGATGTATTCATTTTGTCCAGAGCGTCTGACAAAGTGTGGAACACCTCCGGGCAGCAGATTTTTTCTTTCTAGTCCAACCTTCGGGATTATGTCGAAGACCGGGTGCCTTGTTCCTCTCATTACCTCAAATTGGTACTTCTAACTAATATTTTTCTACTGGCATTTTTGAATGCTTTCTCAAATGAGTTTTATTTGCTTGTTAGTGAAAACTAATTTCCTCTAAATGGCTTTCCCCTTATCTTCGTTCTGTAAAAGAGGCCTAAGGCCATTTCGAAATAGCCTATTGGTTCTACCTAAAACTACCAAAATGAACTGTCGCTTTGTTTTGCTTCCCCCGCTCCTTCCATGCTTTAGCCCAGATGTGCAAATCACGTCGATGATAGAGGAGATATGGAAGAATCGCTCGAGTGAGATTTTGAAAGATGTTCCTTGGACATACATCGGCACACAGAGTGGCATCTTCCGCTCATACCCAGGCCACCGCTCAAGAAAGAACTTCGACCCAACCAAGTAAGAACTATCTTTTTGAGAATCCACTAAATTTGTTTGCTTGTGCAAGAATCTTTTCTCCACCTTGTCTTGTCTCTGTTTACCTAGTTGTTGCATACCTAACTGTAAAAGGGAAACGAATAGAAATCTAAGGGTAACCCTGCGATAGACAACTTGGGTGCTTACCATTTACGCAAACCACCCGGATGGAAATTTTCGGCATAAATACGAAGTGATTTAGCTTGTCTTAACAGAAGATGGATAACATGCAAAATGTATGAACATCACCTGTAAATCCCAAAAGGAGTAATAAAAATGCGTCACTTTGACCAGAAGCCCATAATTTCAGAAGTGCTGCAAATGGAATGATGCGTACCATTTTATTTTCCAACTGGAATTTCAGAGCTTTCCATGTAAATGGTAAGCACCCTAGCATTCCATCTAAGGTACAGTAGGTATACTCACAGCTGCTCCATGCCATAAATAAGCTGTAAACTAAAAAACCCCTCTGTTTCAGCTTAAAGTGCCATCTGTAGCCCTGGACCCGGTTGTTCAAAGAGTGGAAAACGTTATCCATTGGATGAGTCTTTATCTAGCGGATAAAATGCACTCCAACTAATCAATTTTATTCGCTGGATAGCGACGTATCCACTGGATAAAGTTATCCACTCTTTGAACAACCATTTCCTTGAGACGTAGGGGCCGATTTAACCCGTTGTGGAGCAATCTGAGGCAAAACGACCCTCTCAAGTACCACTCCAGCCCGCTGTGGAACTCAGTTTAGCCTTTGGATGTATTTCAGGCTATTTTGGCCCTTACTCTGGAGAGTCAAATTAGACCTCAAAACTATTTCAGCCCTTTCTGGGACTTATTTAGCACTAGGGTGCATTTGAGCCCTTGAACTTTTGGCCCCAATTTAGGAGAGCCAAAAAGCCCTCAAACTAGCACAGCTGACTGTTTTTCTTTTTCGTATAATTTTTCAGACGTCCATGGTATCATCGAGCTCTGGTGAATCCATCTAAGGCTGCTGTGTCCAATGCCTATATGGATGCTAATGGGATTGGTAAAGTCATCACCATATCTGAAGCTGTTTTCCAGGGTCTGCCTCAAAACGTGTCCAACATCAGTTGCGACAGCATGAAAAATCTTCGCGGAGGCTGCCCTTGCACAAGGTATGACGCTTAGTTTCAGTTCAATGTGGCAACTGTCACGTCTTGTCGCTCAGTAGTTTTCAGAGTAATGAAAAAGTATAATGTTGAAAATATTCAGCCGTGATTCCTACTCTGATTTCAGATGTTAAATTGTCTCGTGGAAAGACGGTTAAGCAAAGGTTTTCTGAACTGTAAATAAGAGTTTCCTGCGGTTGGTTTCTGTGAGAATATTAGTATAGTTCCTGGCTTAAGTAGCAAAAGGTCTAGTTCCTTGCAAAAGTAGCCTGTGAGCAAGAGAGACTGCTCGCAGTCTATTGCTGGCGCTAAACAAAAGGAGAACGAGGCAGACAATTGAAAGAAGGAAAGTACCAAAGAGTGAGTCATCTTAAAATAAACAGCACAGCGAAAAACACGAGTTGTTTAGCGAACAAGCAAACTAAAGGACACATGACGGAGTGATGGCTAAACAAAGGAACGAATGAAGAAATTAATAGCTCTTTTCAGGCTTTTGTTTTGGTCATCGCGAAGGGTGAAACGGCCGGAAAAGGCGTCTCCTCTAATAGGCAAATGAAGGAACGAACGAACCTGGGAGCGGCCAAATGGCCTTGAAAACGAGTGAACGTGCAGATGAGTTACTTTTTTGACAGGGGTGACCTGCACCATTTGTAACGTCTTACATGGTTGGTCGAGAGGACAAAAGAACGAACAACAGAACAATGCTCCCAACCCTAAAAAACAATGCAGCTGCATGTTATAAGGGTCCAGCGAAAGTAGAACTTTTGAAGGGTTCAGGTCTACTGTTTTTGACGAAATTTTTAAAACATCTGTGTTTTTTCAAATCCAGGTTAACGATAAACCGAACACCTTCATTACTGTTTTTGTAAAAGACTGACAACAGACAATTTTAGTTACCCCTCGATACCTCCGTTGAAGTGATTGAATGTCGAACGCGTTAAACTGACTGGTTTTATCTCGGTTTCATTGCCAGGGACGTTCAGTGTATTTCAGGAAAGTGTCGTGTATATCCTGGCAACCGCTCCTTGTGCGCCGGCGATCGTGTGGAAGCGGTCACAGCTCTGGATATCTTGTACAATGATTTTCATCGCCAAGTGTATGGACTGTTGAATAACGATAGTGAAGAGCGATCCTGCGGAATGAACTACACGTGTCCTGATGGTGTGCATCTGTGTCAAACAAGGTAGGTAGCACTTTTTACCTTACAAACAATAGTTCTATAGCCAAGCGGTCTGCTTTGAACCTCTTTATGAAAGCGAGGCTAAGTGCAAATTCTTACAAACAAAACGAAAAACTTTGCACTAAGTCTCGCTTTCATAATGAGGTTCACAGCAACTCGGAAGTGGCCTATTGAGAATGTGGAGCTCGCCTTTCCAAGTTTGACTCTTATTCTTTTGAAATTGTTCCAGTTGCTTCGTCTGTTTGCTTTTCGAAACTTGCTACTCGAGGCTTGTCAAGATAAAGAATTCCCTCTCTTCTTGTCGTGTTTTGACTTTCCATTTAGATGCTACCTAGTGGATAACCTCGCCAACTTGGTCACAGACCCAGACTTCCTACTCGTCAGCACAACGGACGCGCGCGAATACGAACGAGTGAGCCTGGGACGGAAAGAGGGAGACATCATGAAACTGCTGGTCACAAAACACAAGTTTTTCGTTCCGAATCAGCGGGTAGATTTCCAAGGAATTTGCAGCGTGTCCCCATATGCACCCAAAGTAAGTATTCGCTTAAATATTGTTAGTTACTAGATTGCTTGATCTTGAGTAGTAGGCGCTGTGGGTAACAATACAACCTTACATGAAATCGGCCTTGTCATATAATCAGGAACCCTTGTTTTTAGACCACATCATGTGTCACGTGAATAGGCCTTATCACGGTTTTCGACGCCATTTTGACGGGTAGGCAAACAGGCTTGAAATAACAGTGTTTGTATGGAAATCCGATGTCAAATAATTTTTATAAAATATCGCTTCTGAAAAATTCATGAATTGGAAACTTTTGGCACTAGAAAAAGGATTTTAAGAACAAAATTGGAGGGATGTAGCTGTGACAGAAAGCATCCAGTCGTGTTTGGAACTTTCCATACATTTGTCTGTATAGCGAACCAGCCGTGAACTGCTGCTAAAAATAGTTCGCGGGAAAAAATACAGGGAAATGTATGGAAAGTTCAAAACACGACTGGACGCTTTCTGTCTCAGCTACATCCCCCAAATTTTTTTCTTTACATCCTTTTCCTAGTGCCAAAAGTTTCCAATTCATGAATTTTTCAGAAGCGATATTTTATAAAAATTATTTGACATCGGATTTCCATACAAACACTGTTATTTCAAGCCTGTTTGCCTGCCCGTCAAAACGGCATCGAAAACCGTGATAAGGCCTATTGAATTGAATTGAATTGAAAGCTTTATTAAAGTGTCAAGCCTTGTAGCCTGGGACCACACCCATATTTATAATTAGGGGACGCAACTTAAAACAAACCAATAATAATAATAGAAGTAATACTAGTAATACTGTGTAAGTGTGCGTAAATGTCAGTTACAAAAAGAAAATCTAAAATCTAGTCTTTAAAATCTCAATAAAAGCTAAAACTTGTAGTTAAAGAAAAAACATGCGGGTTGTGTCACACAGTATGTCACGTTGTGAACTCGTTACGTCACTGAGGGTCGCGAAAAAATGTTCTTGTAAGCCCGCATTTAAAAAGGACCGCATTGTCCGCCCAACATTGATCGACTGTTTGCTGCAAACGGTGTGAGTCGCGTAGCATCCATGTAATACAATAGAAATGGAATGAAATTATTTTTATTGAGTTCCATGAGGACTACTGACCTACTAGTTCAATTCCTTCACAGGGCTAGCAATTCTAGTACTGATCTCAACGGCCATGTCACGCAATATACGTGTTTTTGTTAAAAGCCTGTATCAAGCCATGTAACGCAATTTGGGCAAAGTGATGTTTCCTTCGAACTGAAGGGAAAACATAAAAAATAAAAGCGGGGGAAAATAATAACCAGAATGACAAGGGTCCAAGGGTTGAGTAACTAGCTCAGTCGTAGGGAAAGGTAATGATCAAGTCGCACTTCAAACATACAAGGCCGGAGTTTAAGCCGGTTTCCGCAGCATTAAGAGGAGAAGAGTATCAGTATCCCCCCTCCCCTCCCCCGCCCGTGGATGAGATGCTAGTCCATTTCAGGGTAACCCCCAGCAGTATGTCACCAGTACCCATTTATACACCTGGGTAAAGAGAGACAATGTAAGCAAAGTTTCTTGTCTAAGAAAACAACACACTGAACAACACAACAATGCAGAGATAAACCTATCCTCGACGCACCAACCTCAGCTATCTTCCGATCGAAAGTACACCACTGCCCCTCCACTCTAGGTACTAAGAAGAATGTAAATTGTTTCGTTAAAGGTGACACTAGAAGGAATCGTTAAGACGCCTGAACAGGAGGATGATTACTACAAGAACAGAGGACCGATTCCACCATTCAGAAACGAGTATGGCTGCATTCAAGACGTTGTGGGGTACACCACAGACGATTCCGTCCTCGGTAAGAATTGGGTAATTTTCTGGTGATTTACGGCTTACTGTCAAATATTCAAAATGTTATCTGAAAAAGTCTATCTATAACTTTTAATGATGACACGGCAAGGGAAAGTCGCATCTGAAACATCGACGGCCCATACAACCAAAACGTAACCTAGAAAATGTAGCGTGAAGCAACTGAATTGGGGAGCAGGGATGGTGCAGTGGTGAGAGCACTCGCCTCCCACCAATGTGGCCCGGGTTTGATTCCCAGTTTTGATGACATATGTGGGTTTAGTTTGTTGTTGGTTCTCGTCCCTGCTCCGGGGGTTTTTCTCCGGGTACTCCGGTTTTCCTCCCTCCACAAAAACCAACATCCCCAAATTCCAATTCGACCTGGAAACAGTGGATGAAAGAGCCACTCTGTGGAAACACTGAAATTCCCATTCATTTATTTACTTATTTTATTTATGCTTATCGAGCAATGGGTACCCACCCACCACAGAGTTGCCAGCAGTTTGTTAGGTGCGAAGCGCGAGGCTCACAAATTGCGTTTAAGCCTTGCCCTTGAAACTTATAAATGATAAACTGTTCAACTCTGTCTGGGTAATTGTCCCTTAACTCGACTGCTAAATTCTAGCCCCATCCGTCTTTCCAGGTCCCGATGGCATTATCGCTGATTCAGTAGATGGCCCCTGTCGATCCGGGGACTTCTACCTGTCAGCTCTCCCCAGGACCAATTTGTACTTACTGGTTGTAGCGAACTGGAGCGAGTACCGCCAGTCGTACTTCTACAACTTCAACTGCCACATCAGCAACAGGGTCTTTGACGCAGGGGCATTCCGCATCGTCAACGGCACATGCGCACACATTGAAACCCAGATGAGTCTGAAAAAGAAAGAGAGGTGTCCAGCCTTGAAGAATGTTGTCATCAAGTGCAGCTATAATGTGGCCACCACTGTAAACCAAGTCAGTCTAGTACAGATAATTATAGTTACTCTTTTTGCCGTTTTCAAGTGGAGTTGATTTAGTTCTCAAACCATAGCGTTTAATTGAAGATCATAGCTGAATTGTTTCAATGCATTTTAAATTATTTCCTTCTTGCCGTCAATTATTGTCTTTTGCTCTTAGCGATGATTTCTCTTTCATGTTTTAGAATAGGTCATTTTGAAATGCTTAGGTAGACGTAATATTGTCTAATATATAATTACAAATTATTGAAGCGTTTTCTCTTTGACCAAAATCTCAGTAAATGTTTGGTCTAGCATCAAGTGAATCATATTGAATCAGCTGAAAAAGTTTTGAAACAAACGAAATACTGAGCCTTTGACCGACGTTTGTCTTTCTATTTGACAAGAGAAGTGGTTCGTTTGTTGTACGTATTATCAACGGACACTTTGAGTTTGGCAGAGGTTTCTAAAATCTGAACATGTAGTCATTCCGTTACGTTGCTTTGGCTCGACCAAAAAATGTTATCCAATCTGACACATGGTTCACCCGAAACTATGGTCTTAGATTTTTGATCGAATTGGAAGTCTCCTATAGCCTTCTTGTACAGTACAGTCAGCCGGTATTATGAAAGTTTTCCCAAGAGCCATGCCTCTCAGTCTTTTGCGCGAACGAGAGGACGTCTGAGTTTGTTTGGAGTAACAGTCGAACCTCTTTATTACGGACACTAAGGGGACAGGAATAAGTGTCCGTATTATAGAGGTGTCCGTTTTAGAGAAGTAGGCTTTATATGGATTTCGGTCTCTCCGGGACCAAGTTAACTGTTCGTGTTAGAGAGGTGTCCATATTATAGAGGTGTCCGTAAGGAGAGGTTCCACTGTAGTTTGACAACTAATTTTTAGTGATGCTAACTTAGTGCAATCAGTGTAACAGGTGTCGATACAAGGTTAGTCCTGTGCGGCTCTTGCTCTCGTAGGCTAGTCCATTTTGTATCAATGAAGGCTAGTCGTGTTCTAAATTGATCCCAGAAACTTGCTAGTAAGTAACTGTTTTATCATCAGAGCCATTTTATGAGTGGGGTTTTTTAGTGGTAACAAGTATTCCACGAATGCGCATTGGATATGAGTTAGCTCTAATCATCTCATATCCAACAAGCGCAATTGGAATAAATGTTTTATTAAAAGCAATCAAGAAATGTTGCTAGATCTTTCTGATTTCGCTTTGCAAGAACAACCAGAAGACAATATTAAAATGGTCACTATCTCTCGGGCATGGTGTAACGGCTCCTATAAGCCAATCAAGTCCCTGGAATTGCATTGTACAATAAAAAAATGAATTATTTGCCACGAAATCGTGGAATCTTAGAACAAAATCTAACAATTGAACGATTGATTTTCATGGTATACTGTGAAAATTTTGATATCAGAATTCATCCGAAATGAGTATAATTTTATAACTGATTAAATGAAATGCTAGTCACAATTAATTCAAATTTATTACCCGTACATCGCTTTGCATACTACAAGCCTGTTATTGTTAATAATGGTAATGGACCCGAGTTGAAGTCCAATTCAGTCTGTAATCAGACGAGTGATTACAAAATCCGATTTATTTTAATCACGAGTATGATTACAGACCGAATTGAACAACACGAAGTCCTAGTGTTACCAATTAATCATATCTATGGTAAAGTGTGAGAAAGAAACAAGAGGAAAAGCGTTTAGGAGAATAATAAGAAAATAGTTTTAGTTTTTTAGCGCATCTATCGTATCACAACGGGCGCGATGGAGCATGCTGATCAGTTACACTGTGCTATCAATGCGTAAATCATGGTTGCTAATAGCCAATTAGATTCCAGAATTTTAGTGCTGTTATGATTAACGAGCATTTTGCATATATATGACAATTTACATAAAAAATTGACAAATAAATAAATCTCTGATAAGTGGTTCTTGTTGTTACTTTTTTTGTTGGTATCACTTTATCGAGTCTTGCTTATCCACCATGGCAGGCGTATTGTCGGAGCCCTCCTGAGGAGGGGAGGGGAGAAATTGCTTGAGTCTTCTCCTTCCCTACAACTATCCCTTCTATGACTGGTTAGCTTGCTGTTGGAAAGCAATGAGGATTGAGGCACATGCAATCAACTAGATTAAAGTAGAAGTGAATTGGACCCAAAAATGCAAGGTTTGAAAGCTGCTGTTTCGTTATTGTAGGGGGCGACTCCCTCACGTAGTTGAAAGTTGTCTCTAAAACGAGATTCTGTGGAATACCTTAGGTATTAATAGTCCCCGTAATGTCGTTATTTGAGATTCTCCCCAACTACTAATTAAACAACAGCTCTCAACGAGGACATTGGGCGGCCATTGTCAAAAGCTACTGTTCTTTTTCTCTGAAAATTAAACGTACCCGAGTCTTCTATTTGAGACTCACCGACCTTGCAGAATCGGTGTTTAGTCTCTGTTCTTTAAACAATAAAATGAGGCAAACCTTCAAATTGCAAATATAAGTTGGCACTTTACGGCAAACTCTACGGACCAAAACTGAACGTTAAATAGCTTGGGGTAAAAGTGTGGGAAGTCTACATTCGCAGGCTAAAAGCCCACAAGTGATAACGTACGCGTCTCTTTTGTTTGAAGTCGTCGAGATATCGACCTCTGAAATCCCCGCGAGTCAGGAGTTATTCACATTACGATTAGTAGTTTGTGGTGTGTCAGATTACAATTTTTTTTTCATCTTTGGAGCAAGAAAGGGACCTCTGAGCTCGGCGGACTGTGAGTGGTGTCCGGGAACTGCAGTCAGTCTGAAGGCGACAAAAGTACCAGGCAGAAATCGCTGAAATTGGCTCTGAAGACAACGAAAAGGTGAGCAAAATGATACATTTCACTACGCTATTCACCAAAGCTCGTTTTAACGAAATTCCGGATTTTATTATTATTATTATTATTACATGTATTATTATATCTCAGCAAAAAAGAAATCGTAATACGCGCGGACTTTTTTACACAGAACATGACCAGCGCTTTTCTTCCACTCGAAAAGGCCGTAAAATACACATGGAACTCTTCAGGCATTTTTGTCCAATAAAATTACTGTCTTCCGTCAACACTGTATTTTGCTCTAAGAATTCTCTTCAAGGACGGTACTTCCTTTTGCAGCTGCGCATAGGTTCTGCGAATCTCTAGATGGTTCGAGAAACAAGGGTATTTTTACGCTGTTTATAACTACGCGGGAAGAGCAGCTCTTAACGGGGGCTATTGGAATTGGGGTAACGATGTATAGGCAATTTTAGAGATAGCTTAAGATTTATTTTTTCTGAGAAACAATCAGTAAAAAGAGTGATCCTAGTTTTTCTTCGCTTTTTTCTCCCAATTTTCGAATTTCGAGTTCAGCTGTACCGTAATTATTTCATGTTTCCCTGGCATTTTTCCGAAAATCTCTCCAAATTCGCGGAGTAATTTCCTGTGAAAAGGGCCTTTGATCTTAGACACCTAAGGGTTGCAATCCTCCCTGTGCGTAAATCTATTTATTGATGTTATATTTTCAAGGGCTCTGAATACTACACAATACCCGTCGACAATTTCACAAGGACATGGCAAGGGACATGAATGAAACGCTTCTTTCCCTACGATGTCTTCGGGAGACTTGCCAGCCTTAATATCAAAATGGTTGAAAAAGAGAGAAAAATACAGCCGACAGCGGTACCTCTGGACACTTAGCCGGAGCGTTGTACCATGACGATGCACCACGAGATTTCGGCCCGCGGTTCGCTTATGCCAGCTGGAGATGGTTCCGCGCTGCTTTCCGATACCTTGACCCCGACAAGACAGTGAGGGAGAGAAATGTCGGCCCCTAGACCATATGAGACAGATCCCTTTCGTTGGCACCTCAGTTCCACCTTACTGACTTAAACTGAGATTCAGCCATGTATATAACCACGAGCATGCCGAACCGTGCCAATGTAACCGATATACTTGTTATTGTCTCCAAAAGTTACGGGGGTTATAACAGACCATAGCGTCATTATTTTCCAGTTTAACTTTTTTATAAAAGCCTCACCAAAAACCCTGAGATTTGTCTACGATTTTTGAGGGTCTGCGTACGGCTCTGTCAGCAGTTACGCCGGGCTTTCTTCAATCATAGCCAATGACGATATAAATACTGACTGTCATCAATGGAAAGACACGTTTCTTGTAGCGGTCTCTGACTATATACAGACCAAGATGACACAAAAATATATAAACAAATTAAGTCTCAGGAAGATGCTTCGTACCTACAAGCAGACTTGCTTGCTGGCTAGTTGACAGACATCAGATACTTACAGCTGGCTGGGATTTTCATTGCTTAAAAGTCTTGCTTGCAGTGAAGAGCGGGACTTTTCCCCGGGAACGTTACCGGTAAATAGTAACCGAGATTGACGTAGGGACACTCAGCTAGTGTTTAGTGCAACATACGATTAATTTTCTCTAAAAGGGTCGCTGGGTGCTTCTGACATGCAAACTTGGTTATGTTAGTTGTCGGTCTTAGATGCACTGTATTGTAAGAACAGAACGCTATGGGAAAAGATTGAGAGCCGTGATCCAGCATTGCCATTCCAGAAGCTTAAAATGCATGACGATGGTTCCTTGAGTATAAATCCCGTTATTGCGTTTGTCTTCATTCGTGGAGTAATATGCACATGGTGCGGACCTATGAAATGTCGCCTTAAAATTGCCTCGCAAAGGCTTTTGGGAGTTCTTCGTTAGAAGATGGCGTCTTCGAGCAATCAAGAAGAAGGTAAGACCGGTAGAGAACATCATTGTTTTACGGTTTGATGACTATAAAGCAAACCGTACAGCGTTAACATGATTAGTTTTATGTTTACAATGCAATGCAAGCCAAATCTTAAGCTGACTTTATTCAAAATATTGCTTTAAAAGTCGGGCCCGCCAAAATCGCATCGGAGTCATCACGGAGAACAAACCAATCCTTACAACGAAATAACACTCATTCATCGCCTAAGACGACTTTCAAACTCTTGAAGAATGCTTCAAACCCTTCTCAGGGATCGTTAAGCAGATTGTCAAAGAGAAAATCCTGGCAATATTGCAGTATTTTCTAAAAGCGTGCGTCGTCCATGTGGTCGGTCAAAGTGTTTGTCGTTTTGGGAGGGTCAGCGGGATTTTGTGGAAGATAACTGCGATTTCCGCTGACCTTCCAGTATATTTCTCTACTTTCTCAATTTCCTTCGACAAAATGGCACCGTAGAAATGTGAACAAGAACTGATGTTTTGTTACCGGGTCTTTTTCACTTTGATCGCGCTCTTCGCAAGCGAGCCAAGTCCAACAACGACAGAGAGATTGGCGGCCATGTTTTACTTTTTGTTTCGTGTTCGTTTGAGCGTTTGTTCGTGTAGAAGTAACTTGATTTCGAGAGGCAACATGCAAACGCGGAGCTTGTTACAAATTATGCCACATTTGAATCGTATTTGATTATATAGGTGTGTAGTTGAATAAAAACGTATGGTTGCAGTCGCTTTTCGTGTTTTTTTGGCGCGTGATTTCATGTCTTTCGTAACGGTCGGCGGCGATAAACACGCGGTTAGCTAGTGTAAAAGAAAATTATAAATTCAGGTTGTGAAAATTTTTATTTTTCTCCCTTCACATGCAAACCAATTGAAGAAAAATGTACGGTCCCTTTGGTGATTTGAAGATATTGTAGATACGTGGTGAATGTGAAGCAAAGATGTTGATTTAGACCCAAATATTACGAAATTGACTAAAGGCCGGATCGACGCGTAGTCTTGGACAGTCTGCCTCTTATTTCTGTCCTCTATTTAAGTGTGAGAATTGTTTATAAACATGTTTTTTTCCCGGAATCACTTGAGCTTTGAGTTAAGCTAGCTACATAGGGAAAGTAGTCAATCATCACTCGTTAAGGTTATTTTGAAATCCTGGGTTGGCTGGCCATTTTCATTGTAAAGGCTGGCAATACTAGCTAACTGGTAGCTGCAAATGACAGCCCAGTTTACAGGATTCCAGTGTAGGATGTACATGTAGATGTATCTCTGGGTACAACCAATAATTTATTGAAGACAACTGTGCCTTGCTAATTGCTAGGAGTGAAAGCGACAGCAGCAGAGGAAAAGATGGGTAATTCAAGTGAACAAACAACAGAAGCACCTGATCCTTCTGCTAAAAAGAATGAGGCAAGCGATGAACAGCAGACAGCACAGCCTCCATCAGTAGAGCAAGTTACAGATGGATCAGCTGCTGGAGATCAACAGGTGAACAGACAGACAGACACTCTTTATTTACACACTATAATTAAAATCAGTGTTTCTGTTGGGGCAGAGTATGATACAAATCAGCTTTATTTTTTGTTTTTAGATGTAGTATGCATAACTTTCACAAAATGTATACTGTATTATAGTCCCCAAGCTAAAAGGAGTACTCTTCCTTGGTCTAATATAATATATAGATATCTGTGTTGAGACTGGCCTAACCAGTCATATGCAAGATGAATAAATTAAAACACAAACCAAAATGCTTAATTTCCTAAGTGGCACATTAACATGTCATAGGCGTGCACTTTGCATTGCATGCTTTATAGAGTTTCATGTATCCATGTCTATTAAAATAATTTATAAAAAAATATGTTGTAATATTATTGTTTGACTTGGAATTTAGAAAGGTTTGCCTTTGAAATGGGGGCGGGGGGGAGGGTATCCATTGAAAAACCCCATTTAGGACATTTAGGACTAAAGACAAGAAGCAACAAGGGGACAACAAACAAAAGCAATTCATGGTGCCAATAAAACAAATAACAAGCTCAGTCCACGTACATGTAAGGCATTAAGTTCTGTGAGATTCAAACCTTGGCATTATTTGTGGGAGGTGGGCATGTGTGACTAGTATTTTTTAAATTTCAACCTGTAGACTTTTAAAATTATTTTACATGTCAGTTTTGAACATCGCCAGTGAAATTTCAGAGTTCCTGTAGAAATTTCCCTAGTTTATTGATGGTATAAAGCTATGAATTTTTCTTGACATTACAGTATTAAGTATTTTAAAAAATATTTTATTTACCAAGTATCTTGGTATTTTTGTCAGTTTACTTAATGAGTCATTTTTTGGTAAGATTTCCAGAAAAGTCTTTGAGAATCCATTCAAATACCAAACATTACAAAGAGGAATGCAGATGTTCATTTCATTCTCAGAAATACTGGTCATGCGTGACGTAGACTGGCTGTAAAGTGGTGCAGATACTTCACGCTTAATCATTTATTACCTAATGTTTCATGTCTTTTGTACATGTACTGGTCTATTATGTGTACACAGGCTAGCAATCAAGTTGCTGAAGAAACAAATGTGGTAACTCAAGAATCTGCAACATCAACAAACGACTCAGAGTCACAGCAACCTCAAACATTGTATGTCGCCATCCAGCCTGGTGCAGAGTCTGGCCAGGGAGAGCAACCAGCTGTGTATCTTGAGGTGGTAGAGGCAGGCAGTGGTACAGAGGTCACCTCAAGTGATGGGCAGGTTAATCTGGTACAGGAAGAGATGGTTATTGATAATGGTGAGCAGCATGTATTTTTGTAAAAATGTATTGTTTACACTGTGTATGTTTCCAGACTGCTGTAATCCAAAATGCTGTTATTTCATTTATGCAAGGAGTCTCGTTATTGGAACTTGTCGTTCTGTGAGTTCTCTCCTCTCAGACGTTCTTCATGTTGTTTTTTCTCCTCTGGCGAAATTTATAAATAAAAAATAAATAAGACAATGTCCATAACCCCCTAACCCTAGATGGATATTCCAATTTAGGGAACTGCCATAACAAGTTTGTTTAAAGAGGACCCACCTTGTCTGTGGTACAGTTGTAAGGGAGGGGGAAGGGGGGGGGGGGGTATCAAAGACACCACCTAAATTTATCTCATGGACAGTACTGACAAAATTTTATTGGCTTGAAAAATTTGAGTTTACACACAAATATTCAACTAGCGAGAGTCACAGGCTATGCAATAAAAACACCATCTTTTTAGGTTGAGGAAGGGTGAGGGGCGGGGCGGGGCGGGGGTTTGGGGGGTTGGTTGCAGGGAGAGACCACCATCTCTTTTGTTGTTTGTTGAGTCCTGTTTTGACCACTTCCTTTAGCTTCATAGTTTCCTTTAAATTTTGAGACCCCCATCCCCACCCCCCTGGAATTTACTATCCCTTCTGTGGGAGAGGGCAATATGGATATTTTCTGGTACTACACACATTTTTAAACTCTTTTGCAATTGAGTTGGTGTTCTCAGTAGAAATTGAGAAGAAGTAGGAAAGTCACTAAAAAAATAAGTGCCTTCAGTTGTTCAATTCAGAATTTTAAGTCATGAGGAAATTTCATGATGCAAAGTTGTGAGGTTTTACAGGTTTTTCATTTGTCAATCTCCTCAATTTTCAGCGTCAGTCTCCACTGAAGTTACTACAATTCCTACATCAGTCCTGTCTCAAGTGATGGACCAAGCTACTCTCTCTACCATGCAGGCTGAGATGATAGCTGTTCAAGTGCTTTCCCAATCTGCCACTGGTGATATACAGTATCTCCAGCATCAGTCTCCTCGATTCATTCCTATCGTCACATCAGCAGATCCTAGTACACTTAATTCACTTCAGGCTACTCTCAGCCAAATGCCGCTTGCTACACTGCAGGTGAGGCAGTGCGGAATTGTTATGTTCTCATTAATTTGTTTATAAAAATTCTAAAAATGACAAGGTTGTTAGATACATGGCTTGGATTATCTTCAGCAGTAAGCATACTGTCTCCTAAGTTATATTTTAACTTCAAACAATACTGAAAGCAATTCTGGAAAACTATTTTCAGCGGAAAATAGAAATCACTGTTATCAGCATTATTGGCTGTGCATTATATCTCAGTTCTTACATGTACGAGCTCTACCACCAGGGATTTTCTAGTGATTTAGCTTTGATCAAATAAATGTGGCAATCCCCTAAAGTCATTCTTTTACAGTAACATGAAAATCTGTCACCAACCTCAAGATGGAGCACTGGGCAGTAGGCATTTTTCAATTATATTTAATTTATTAAGCTAACAGTTCTTAAACTCATGGGACTCAATTCTTACATGAATCTTATAGATAAGCCCTTCACAACCTGGAGCAACTACCCAGACCATTCAGCTCCCTGGTGGCCAAACCATTCAAGTGCCCCTGAGTGTCACTCAAATGTCAGCTTTGGCATCAGCTACGACAGACTCTGGTGGAGTGTCTTCAGGAGGGACTTCCATGTCAACTAGTACAGAGGCTATTATTGCAGCTGCCACCAGTGCAGAGGCAGCAGCTGCTGTCGCTCAGGAACAAGGAGCTACTCTTGTCACAGTACACCCAGCTGTCATAGAGGCACCGGTGGATGTGGCAGAAGGGCAAGGAAATGAAGGAGAAGAAAATGAGGGAGATGGTATGTATGAGCAACAACCAGTTTTGTATTGTCACAATTTTTACTATAAGATGTAGCCTATCCTGTAACAACTGCTTCTTTCAATTTCACACCCCAAATTTTATTACCCCCAAAGAAATTCATAGTAATAATGATCCAGTAAATTACTTTTCGTGATTTACTTGTCAAATTAGTTTTTAAAAATAAAGTCCTGCAGCACAGACTATTTCAAGCAAGATACAGTGCAGGCCAGAATTAAGGGAACCAAAACATACGCGTAAAACGCGTCTGCTGCGGAAGCGTATACGCGTCTAAAGATCTGCAGATGCGTGTCTAGTCAGACGCATTAGTATGTATGAGCTAGCTCGTTGTTTTCGTATTGTTGATCTTTCATTGTTCTTTTGAATTGCCTGGGAAAAGCCTTTCAGAAGAGTTTGACAAAACTATGACTACACTTGTCGACTTTCTTAATTGTAGAACCGGCTCAGCGCAAGAACTCCATGTTGTTGAGCGCATAGAAGGAACTTAATAAAGAACTTGCTGCGAGGCTTACTGTATTTTGGGAAACGAAACGAAATAATGAATAAATCTGTAGAATTGAAGATATCAAAACTACAACAGTCAGACCTCTGTGTGTGACAAGCTAAAAGAGGAATAAAACGCCAGAAGTGCAGAGTTTCTAAATTTAAAGATCTGTACTTTGCAAAACGAGCTCCGCAGAGACCGTGAAAGGATTTAACTTGTTTATTTCTAAACGCTATTCTTATTTATTCCTTGCCGCAATGATGATTCGGTAGGTAGTTCAAGAATTATACAGTATTTGTGGGTAAATCATATAGAATAAACAAATAGATTACGACCTGGAATAAAATCAGTAAATCCACCAAATGATTTTAAACAGACTTCCCTCCTCTAGAGCACTTCGGTTCAGATTTGCTGACTTAGCATGAACTTTCCCTCATTCTACCTCAAGCATTTACTATCTCTGGCCGCAAAATGTAATCATTCAGTTCACTTTAAAGATCCAAGGCAATTCCGTCGGTTAAAGGCTTAGGGTTAAAAAGGAAACTTCAATTTTGCAAAATTTCATTCGGGTCCAGTGTGAGCGATAAGATCGATTCCCCGAAACAAACGTAAACACTGAAAGTCTACTGAGTACCGCAGCGCTTGACTCATTCCTATATTTACGTTCACTTGGATAAAACCTTAAAGCAACTTTTGCAAGATTGAAAGCTTCTTCTAATGTTATAAAACACTGACAGAAGTCGTCGTTTCGACGTAGAAAGAAATTGCCAGGCTGAAAACATCGGGAAGATTTCAGTCACGTGCTAGGCAACCAAATTCATGCACATGTATCAAGTTTCAATCGGCAACAACACGGTGTATGGAGGTTCTTGGAAGGAAAACTGGATGTTTTTTTATTCAATCAACACAGGAGCCACAGTGCCTTTCCAATAATTTATTATTATAGCCAACTTGTGCCATTTTCACCCCTTCGAAGAAACCTCGAAACGCTCTCTTTTGAGTGACAATGTGCGTGTGTAGTTTTTAAAGTAACTTTAACTCGAAACACTCAACTATTCGATTCACGAGTTTGCATCCCTTCACGCACAGAGCGCTTTGATTTCAAACAAGTAGTATTCAACTAATTAGCTTAGGTTTATCTTTTCTATAACATACGCTGAATATTCAATATCGCAGCAATATCGGCTAGGAGTTGTTTTTAAAGTCGCCAGTTTCTACAAAGCGGATAAGATTTGAAATATGATAGCTGTCGCTGGCTGATTTCATAAAATGCTAATTTTGTGTTTGTCGTTAAGCCTTTGAATTATTTTGTTTTATTTGATAATACCACACAAAGAGAACTTATGACGAAAAATGGCAAAAACGCCAACAGTTAGACGCGTCTAAAAAATACGCGCATACGCGTTTTTGCTGCATAGTTCGCTTAATTCTGGCCTGCACTGTAGGAAACTTTAACAGCCTCATTGGCTAAGTATCGAGTAATATTCCGCAAGTTACATAATATTATACAATGACTGGTGTATAGACAAAAGTACTGTAGAGGAAATTATTTTCAAGGAACGTTCAACACAAAATCCATTTAATAATTTATAATAACATTACACCCATCACTTTGAAGTTGTAATCAATGAAATCAGCAAACATGGCTTGGGAATTTGATCTTGGGAGTTAATCAATTATTGTTTATGTAAAAATTTCAGATGATGGCAAACCCAAGTACACCTGTGAAATATGTGGGAAGTCATACATCCGTTCATGGTCTTATTATGGGCACATGAGAGAGCATGCATCTGGAGAGAAACAACACAAGTGTGAAGTGTGTGGCAAGATCTTCAACTATGCAAGCAATCTACGGCAGCACATGCTCATTCATACAGGTAAACTTTAACCAATTTAAGGTGGCCGAACACAGTTTGCGCGCGCTTTACAGATTCTGTTAGTGATGCTATTAAGCGCGCGCTAGGGTTGTGGTAAGCAAATACTATCGATCCCTCGATTTTATACCAAATGGATCACAAAGGTAAGTTTTGCTCTTAAAATAACTTAGTTTCTTGTTTGTGAATCTTTCTTCATTTATCGCCGAACAAAGAAAGTGAGTTCACAATGAGCTAAGCCTTTTTGTACGCTTTTCATCTTTCTGAGAAACCCTAATTAAAAGCCAGGCATGCGCATTTGAGCAAAAAATTGTGACTGGTTATTTTAATGGAAATGAACTGTTTTCTAAGGAACCGCTCGTTAGAATTTCGTGAAATTTGACAAAACAGTAGTTTTCTAAAAGCGTAACTTGCCTACAAACCAAAAACAAAATCTAAAAGAGGGTATCTTTAAAAAACATTAAAGTGCAAAACCAACATTTATAGGAGATCTGTCTGTTAAAATTACATGAAAGCAGCGTCACTATGTCAGTATTTTGTGAGTTTTTCTGGATACAGAATATGGAAAAAATCTAACGAGTGCATTTTCTAAAAATTAAGAAAAACCATTATTTGTGGACGGTTAATAGCTTGCTGCGTTGCCATGGCAATGGCACCTTGTTCAACAAGAAGTATCAAAATTTATTCCCTCTTAGTTAATTTTGCACCATGCTAATTTCGGGTACTCAGAAGCACGTAGTTTTCAAATAATGTTTACTAACACTTGTGTACTGGAAAAACTGTGTTCCGCCACCTTAAAACAAAACAGTCTTCGTAATTTTATTTGAATGTGTCACCAGTAGGGTGTGGTTCCAGAAGATACACTTACTTCCAAAGAAGGTCATTGGAAAATATGATTGATTTGGAATTTCCAGAGGGAGGGAAGGGATCTAAAGAACAACAAAAAAAATATTCCATGGGAGGAGTAAGAAGATTAATTTTTTGGAACTTGTAACACCAGCCTTTAGGAAATCAAACCTCAGGGGGATAATTTTCTAACTGTTCCTTTGAAACACATTGAAAATTTTTTGGGTGTTAAGAACTTTGTTTTACTCTGTCAAACATTTTGAATGGAAAAAGATAGTCAGAAATATTCCCTGTGTTGTACATTTCCATCAGTTAGAAAAGTTAAAATTCTTGTACTTGTTGGGTAGGAGAGAAGCCATATGAGTGCGAGTACTGCGACAAGGCATTTAACAACCCCAGTTCTCTGCGATCCCATGTTCTGTCTCATTCTGAAGACAGACCATACATCTGTGATCATGAGGCTTGTGGAAAGGCCTTCAACAACCCTGGATCCCTCAGGTAATAGTCTGCCTACTATTCAGATTGCCAATCATCATCATCAGATGTCATTGTTTTGGGTGTAGTTCATTTGACTTCAAGGCTCATCCAAGCCTATTTGCAAGAAAATTTGACAATCAGACTTGATGACAGAAGCTGGCAGTCATGATCAGCAGGTGTACTTAGCATTACTAGATACACTATAGGCAGGTCTGGGTTTAGAGTTTAGAGAGCATAAAGGTGTGTTCTTACTGGCTGCTTCACGTGCATTCAGAGATTGTGATCCAAACACTTTGACCAGCCTGGTTGCTCAGAGGTACACATGTATTGTTCTGTTATCAGATGCATTTGCCATCTGACACTTGGGCTACCCTAATACACATAATCATGTGATGTAAATTAAAGACTATTTAGGCAGTGCCTGTCTATCCCTGCCAGTTGTTACTTGATCAGCAGTTGCTGTAATGCACCTGTCCATTTTATCCTGATGGGGATGGGGAGGGGTCACCTAAAGCTCTGTCCCCAAGAAAAATAAATCACCTGAATCCAAATGGGGAATTTGACTCAGGGAGGGGATTATCATGATATTCCTTCTTCCCACTTGGGGAAGAGGGCAGGCAGGGAGAGGATTACATATTTGAATATTATTGTACCAACAGTATTTCTCCAAAAAAGTCCAAATGGCCCACATTTGCTGGGTGTGGTCCCCAACCTCCTTGGGCTCATCATTGATTCTCTGTGATACATAATCAAAAACATTTTACAACTGTGTAGGTAGAAACATTGATAACATGACTTAAATAAACATATTTTATCATCTTCACCTACTCTTTTCATGGCAGGGTTCATCGCCGAGTGCATCAAGAAGAGAAACCCCATAAGTGTGATGTTGAGGGCTGTGATAAAGCCTTTAAGACCCCAGCTGAACTCTCACGCCATGCCTTCAGGCACACTGGAGAAAAGCCACACAAATGTGATCAGTGTGACAAGGCTTTTATCCGATATGATGATCTCAAACGACATTACCGCATTCACACTGGTAAGTGCATGTACTCCCAGTCTACTTGTGCCATCGTATGTTTCAATATCAACAATAGGAGAGATAGAACAGTAAAGCCCAACTGAATTAAATCTGGAGAGTGAATGGAATAGCTTTTGGTGGTGTACAGTATGTTGTTTCTGCAATTTACTAGATCTCAGGTCTTTGTGGTAAATTTTAACATGTTACATCTGTAATTGTCAGCTAATAAACCAGACCCCAGTTGTTCAAAGAGTGGACAACTTTATCCAGTTGATAAAACTAATGTATTGGTTTTAGTACATTTTATCCACTGGATAATGATGTATCCACTGGATAGTGTTATCCACTCTTTGAACAACCAGGGCTAGAACTGTAACTTGTCCATCAAACAAGTGGCAGACAAACGATGAAATCTTCTAACCCAAGCACTAGTCCTGGGCTATGAGACAGCACTTGCTTTAAATAGTTAAAAATTATAGTCATACAGTTACAAATCAGGAACAAAGTTCATTTGTACTTCAGGTGAGAAGCCTTTTAAGTGTGATCAGTGTGACTTTGCCTGTATCCAGTCATTTGATCTGGTGAAGCACAAGTTCACTCACAGTGGAGACAAGCCTTACAAATGTGACGTGTGTCCAAAGCAGTTCACACGTCCAGCTCGACTGAGAGACCACATGAGGACCCACACTGGAGAGAAGCCCTACATCTGTGATGTGTGTGGTAAAGGCTTTGCTATTCAGACTGGACTTAAGTCTCATCAGGCAAGTAAAATATTTCTTACAATCAGCCATGTTGCTGTCTAGGAAGGTACTTTTAAAGGAAGGTACTTTAATGTGGATAGAGAATACTCCTGGCTGTACCTACAGTACAGACTGAATGTCTGTATGTCAATAATTTTAGAACTCACAGGGCAAACTTTGGAAACTTGAGGAGATAGTAGACTCTGTACTTTCAACATTTTTTGAAATATTGTTATTAAAGTGTTTATCTAATTAAAATTAGAGTTCATGAAACTTCGCTGTTAAGTTCAACATCCAAACTGATGATCACTGTTTAACAATTAGTATACCAACACACCCGTACCTTTTCCATTAGTTAATTAGATATCCACTAGAATTCGAGAGTATTTCCAGTTGTGATTAAATGACTGAGAGATTACATTATTGAGTCTGATAACATTGACCAATGGAATGTGTTCAACAGGCAGTACATACAGGAGACAAACCGTTCAAGTGTGACGAGTGTGACAAGACATTCCGTACTCAGCTGGAGCTGCAGTCTCACATGGGACGGCACACTGGAGTGAAGCCATTCAGATGTGACATCTGTGATAAGGAGTTCATTTCTACTATCACCTTCAAGCGACATGCTATTGTGCATTCTGGTACGATAGTAACGACAGTAATCAATGTACAGTAAAGAAATTTGACATGGCCCAATTACCTTTCTTTGTCACTTTGACATTATGTGATTTACCTTGCGGTCACTATCACTTTGAATTGGAAACGTGATTTGTTAAAAGAAAGAAAGGAGCCGTCCTTTTCTTAGCAGTTTTCATGCTAAGGCTGCTAATATTGAATCTTTTGAAAACCCTAAAACTGATGATTTCTATTGTCGTCTCATATCTTTCGTAAAGTTAATGAACACCCAATTCATGTTTCTCAAATATTTTTTTTTTTTATTGCTAGTGCTAATATTTCAACCAGTTATTCATTTTTTAAAGACAAGGCTAAGCATTTCGGTGTCGCCGGCTATTTTTACGGCCATTTCAATTAATTTGAAGACATTTTAGCTGCCTTATTGTAAACCTTGTGCGAAAACGATCTTTGTGGTTTGTGACGCGCTCTTTCCACACTCTCTCCTCCCCCGCTACTACAGCCCATTGTATCCCCTCTAGTCAAAACGATGAAGCGACGAAAAGGTAACGCGATGAGTTCAGGTAATATCTACTTTAAACACGAAGGTGTTGGCGTCTTAACCTACCCATAAAGGACCTTGTTTTAACCCCTAACAGAAAACGTTTATTATTTCCCTTTTATTTTTGCTTTATTTTTTACGTTTATTTCGCTTTCTTGTTTCAGGAGAGAAGCCATTTGAGTGTAATGAGTGCGGCAGGCGCTTTGCACGCTCGACGGACCTCAAAGTCCATCTGCCGGTACATAGTGAGGATAAACCTTACAAGTGTGGAGAGTGTGAAAAGATGTTCACACGATTTAGTACGCTCAAGGAACACATCCGAACCCACACAGGTATAGATAAGTACATGTGCACAATTTTCTTTACAACCAAAGACCAGAAAGGCATAGCATGCCAAAAACATGGGACAGAGGGAAAATCTGAGTCCTCAACGGTTGTGGAACCCATGAAGTTCGACAGGCTTCGGAACTGATAAACGGTTTTCGTAGCCGACGCACAGTTTTCGTGAGCGACGAACGCTTTCGGTTGGTAAGCGGCGAACGGAAAGCGCCCCGACGCCCTTTAAAGTCTGTATTCGGCTCTCTTCGCTCGCCAATATTTTGGTATATGAACGCTATGATATTTTCACTGGGAATCAGAATTTTTTTCTTTGTCCTTGTTATCGATTTTGTGGAAAGTTTCCTTCTACGGGTAAAGCAGAATGGGGTAAGAAAAATACGTGAATTGGCGAATCAAACGATCAAAAGAGTTGGATTACTTACAAGCTGGTAAAGCGATGGCTAGGGCATTTCAGAAGGGAGTTAACCTGTTCTAATTCCTTTGTCTTGTATTTAGGCGAACGACCCTTCAAATGCGACGAATGTGGTCGGGAGTTTAACCACAGGAGCCATTTTAACAACCACCTGCGGATCCACACCGGGGAGAAACCCTTCAAGTGTGAGATCTGCGACAAGGACTTTTCCCGTAAGGCCTCTCTCCGGTATCACATGAAGGTACATAATAAGAGTGACGGGCGTGTGAGGATCCGTAGCAGTAAGAAGGGTCCAGGGGAGCAATCAGATACCGAGATTATTGATGAACAGGCACATGGAAGCGCTTCTGTGGAGCAGGTACTAGCAACAGGACGCAACAGGACGGCTGATGTGTTGGGACAGCAAACTGTCATTGTGTGACCAACGTGACGGCCAAGTTTTCATGACATCTAGATTGTAACATTCCTACCGCTCGTGGTTTTCAGGTTGTCACATATGAGAGAACACCAGTTTTAGTCGCAAATTGCCTAAATATGTGAAGGTACTAAGATGTCATGTTGGTCACACAACAAAAAATACTTCACCGTCCCCTTCCCTCAGTCGTCCTGTTGCGTAAGCTCATTGACTACACGTAGTACATCGTTAATTTTGAAGTGTACATGTAAGTGACGTAAACCACACAAAACGCGCAAGATCAAGAGTTCACGCAGCTAGGATAGCGTCCCGCATAATAGCTGCTCTTATTGAAGAAATTATGGAAACGGATTGCAAAGGATCAGACCTCAACTGTAGCATATTACGCACACTCGGTTTGAAATATGTGAGATAAATAATGGTAGGATTTCCCGTTTAGTCCTTCAAACCCCGGAAAACAGGCACGTTGGTCCCTTCTTTTTAAGTTGTTTTCTATTTCATACAGACCAAGAGACAGAAAAGTTCTCAATTTTTCTAATAAGGAGCGCTTGTGCTACAAAACCATTTGTTTATACTACTTGTTTTGATACCATGGAAACTTCGCCTTAATGTTCACCCTTCGTAATCCGACAGCCTGGATCCAGGTTACGGTGAGAAAATAGGGAGAGCACACACGTTTTTGAGCCACGGACGGCAACCGGAAATTGAATTTTTCCCTTTTTGGAGCGTTTTCACGTCATCGCGTTTGTAACGTCAAACCACAGTCATCAGCAAGAGCTTTCCCTGTCCGTTGTGAGGAGCAAAAAATGCGGTAGAAAAGGAAACATTCTACTTCCGGTTGCCGTGCGTGGCTCACGAACGTGTGTGCTTAGGCTCCCTAATATTGGGCCTCACCGCCTGGACACAATTTGCGAAGGGCCTTAGTTAAAATAACTTTTCAAAGCCGTTTTCTGATAGCCATGTTTGTGCTTGCCAGACTCTATCAGAGCAGACCATATCTACAGTGAACATCAGTCACCTGGGGAATGAAGCAGACGTGCAGTTAGCAGAGGCTCTTGTAGCGGTCAGTGAAGCTGTGGTGGCTGCAGCAGCTGAAGTGGACGATACTCCACGTGTGGTGACTGTGGAGGAGACAACTCACAGCGACGATGCTGTGATGCAGCAGGTTTGTTTTGTAGTAAGCAGTAAGCGGTAACCTTCTTTTACGCAACAGTTCGGCAAGAGCGGTCATTGTCGGTCTTGGCCAACTCTGGGACCGAAAGTCGCGGTCTTAACTTTGGGCGACTTATGGCGATTTAAGGGGACTTGAGCAAAGCACGCTGTGAAACTGAAGCGATTTTAAGCGACTTAAGGCGATTTTAGGCCACTAAAGGAGGTTTTTATGAAACATGCAGTAAGTAAGCTAGACTGTTGCCATGTATAGTTGAACCTGTTAAGCCAGTGGGTCTGTCCAGGAATCGCGCAAGGCGAAAAGCAAATACCAGCCCTGTATTCATAAACAGCATTTTTATTGTCGAAGGCTTTTCATCCCACTACTCGACAAAGACGTAACGACTGTTTTTCACCAAAACCTATATTTTGGAATTATGAAAGTGAATGTATAAAAATTCATTCTTTTGAACTACAGTTCAGTCAAATTTACACCTCTTCAGGTATATTACGAATTCACAAAATGATAGGCTCCCAGTTGGTTTGATAGCTCAATATGGTAGAGCAACACACCGGTATCGCAGAGGTCATAGGTTCGAATCCCCTTCAAGCCTGAATTTTTTTTTTTTTTTATTTTTTTTTTGCGTAAAAAACTACGATGATCATTCACTTATTCATTTTGGATTTAAGCTGTCAATTTTCTCTCTTCTCATGGCAAATTTCTCTATTAAGTTAGGTTTTAACTCATCAGAGAATCTGCTTCCATGCTAATAAATCACGTGAATGTCCTTTTTCTGCAGCACATACCAGACGCCCATACAGTCAGAGCCGCCATGTTAGTAGACCCCGTCACCCAAGCCGCTGTCAGTGCCGGCATCTCTGCAAGCGATGTGGGTCAGTCCGTGGTTGAGACAGTCGTGAGTACCAGCATGCCACAGGTAGTCGACATACCCACCTCAGGCACAGAGGTATCCGTTGGGGAAGCTGTAGGCATACCACACGGTCAGGTTACCATTATGGAAGTGTCTGATGGCACTGGTGGGGCTGATGTGCAGGCAGCAATAGGGGAAGCTATGCAGACCGGTCACGTGACCGTCGGTGCATCTGACACTCTTGGTATCACTGTGCCGGCTGAGATCTTAGCAGCAATGGCCGCTGCGCAGACGCATCCTCATCTCTTGATAGCCACCGGGGACCAGCAGCTCATGCAGGCTCAAGTGAATGCTGCCGCTGAACAGCAAGTGTTGGAGGCTCATGCTGCGAATGCAGCGGTCCATGGTGGGGAAGGTATGAGTCAGTCCGCGGAAACAGTTGCCCAGCCGGAAGGTGGAGAGGAGGCAAGTGCTCTTGGCGAGCAACAGCAACAACAGCAACTAGAACAACCTATGGAAACCGATTAGTTTCCTTATTTTTTTAGTGCGATAGTCGAGAGTTTAATCCTTGCCCCCACAGCAGCGAGAAATTTCTCTGTGGAGTTTTTCTTTGCTCTCCTCCCCCACCCCACCCCACCTTATTAATTTTGTTTTGTACTCTTTCCAAATTTTCCCCAGCATTCCTCTTGAGGCTTTGTCGGTCTGCCACTCACGTTTGACAAAACTCGTTACACAAAGGTGACAAACTCGACGATTGAAAATGATTACTTCAGTTTAACGTGTTGTGGTTGCAAGAAAGTGATTTCATACCTGCTCGAGTCTTTGGTACTCTGTACCACCACGAGTCCTCTTAGCTTGTCTTGTATGCTAAGATCTTCTCAAAATTTCAGGTTGGGAACCTTTGTAAAAGGAGTGTTTTGTTGTGTGCACAATATTCAGCGACGATACAGCTTTTAATTCAAGTATTTTTGCGCCTTTTGCTAGCGTGATTGGTTGTAATTGTCAGCTCAGAAAATTGGCGTGAATCATTTTACTCTTGTAAGTGAAACTAGACTGGGAAGCTTATTTAATGCTTTTCTATTGATCGGAGAAGCAGCAGTTTTTTGTATTGAAACTACTATCATGGAAGACAAAAAAAAAAAAAAACATTTTTAGCCAAAGTGTAGCTTTTGTGGGAGTTGTCATTTAAAGGGTCTATTTTGAGTTATGGAAATGTAATCGTGATTTTGTATGTCATTAATCCATACGATATGTTCATATGATAGCACACTTGTCTCGATGTATTTAGTTCAACTTTATCAGTCGTTAATCGAGTAGCAATGGATATAGCTTTTTTTAATGAATATGTTATCCATGACTCAATCTTTTATCCTACTTTTGACTGGGAAACTGTTGTGATCATGAACTGAGTAAAGTTATCGATTTTCTCCTTATCACTGTGTTGAACGTGGCTAGTTCAGTAATGAATAAACCTTTATAGCGACTCCACACGCTGTCTTGCTTTATTTCATTTCCTTCTGAACCTGCTAGGTATCAATTCAAAGTACAAATGAAATGTTGTGGCGCTAGCACCAAGGACACAAATGATGGACCAGAGAATTAACTCTGTAGTATGTTAAAGTCTTCACTTAGCACTTTAACATACACTACAGAGTTAATACGCTGATCCATCATCAATTCAAAGTAGCTTGCTGAATAGAGGTTGGTTCGTTCGGCACAAGTATCGCTTCATTTCGTTTACGTTTGGGCACTTTAAAAAAGCGCGAACAATCCACGTAGATTTGATACTATGCCGGTGACAACTGAGACCCAAAACCGTGAAAATTACTCTATTTCCTTTTCACTCACCCCCTACCTGACGTGGGTTTCGTTTCTCAAACTCCCAAAGATTTTTCGGGCCCAAGAACTTGAAGCCATTTTCTCTCGACTGGTTGTAGGCAGTCTCCCTGCGAACTAGCCCAGTGTGTTTCTTAATCTTGTTAAGTTTTCAACGTTTTAACGCTTTCAAAATTATTAAATATGTAACCAAATTATAACCATCCAATCACCAAACTTATCATGTTGTTAATGACCGTTGTGCACGTAAAATAGCTTTTAGGGCCCGATATATCCCCGGGAGGTTTGAGAAACGCACACCGGGTTTTTTTTCTTGTTCGGTACTTATATAAACGTGAAAACTGCTTCAATGCAACAAAATATAAGCACAAATTTTCCTTTTCCTTGTGCTCGCGCTTATTCCTATTTCGCAGTGTTTTCAACTTTTTAACGTTGAAACCAGATTTATAAAAGGACGTCACGAGTTTTATGTTCTTATGTCTGGAAAACGTTGAGCATTCTCGGGGAAAGGGAATCATGAACTTTCTTTCCCAAGGTTGCATGATTTTTCTTGGCTTCACTCCCCTTTAAAGGAAAGCTACAAATACCTTCTTTTTTTTGTCTCTTTCAAAAGCGTTGTAGTCGTTGACTCCCTCCCCTCCCTCCCTCAAGATAATTTCCTAAGCTTGAGCCTTTGTTTAGTCAGCTGTATTACCCCTGGCCAAATGCGTGTGCATGCGTGCATGATTTGACTTTGGCGCCATATTCATTTCGCGGGAAGGATTCTTCCACGCTCGCTTTCCTAAATTTTATGAGCTTTACAAGAACTTTTACAAACACGAAAGCAGACAATATGTGGAACGACACAAGTAAGTAAACTTGTTGGTAATTTTCTTGTAGCTGACTGCTTAGTTTGCTTTGCAGTCGTCGCCCTGACCCACTGTTAGACTCTCATTTACGATGGTCTCACGTCGATCGTTCGAATAGTTGTAGCAAATTAGATTTTTGTTGGGTTTTTAGTCGTTTTAAACGTCGGTCCAGAGCGTTCTTTGTTTTTTTGTTTCTCATGCTCTGTATGATGTACTTTCGCGGTCAACAACCTCCACACTCAACCTTGCGTCGTGTTAGATGGATGACAACATGCAGCTAAATTTGAACAGAGTTAATGTGTGAGCGAGTCAAGTTTGAGCTCTGTTTATATTTTTTTCCTTCTCTTTACGACATACCATATTTGAGTGTTTTACCACTTGTGAGCGAAGGTCAGTTGTCCCATCTGCATTGATGGACCACTGAACCCGTGAAGATAAATATATACCGTCCCATTTGATCGACCAAAGGCCATCTGTAAAATTAGGGATTCTATTATATAATGCACCATTTATTGTAATGTAGCACTGTATATATAACACAATTACTCCAAAGAACATACCAAAATATGCAGGGGCGGGAGATAGGGCAACAGCTCTTTGTTAAAATATTGTCCTTGGGTGTGTGCCACTTCTAGAAATCAAATGCTTGGGGGTCCCCCGAGAAAGGCCACTGATAAGTGCATAACATCTATGCTACTAGATTTCAACTCATCCAGTGACAGGAAACCACAGCGGTATTCATAAACAAATAAAGGCTACTCCTCACCATGCATCAGTTTTCTGCATTATAACAGACTGTGTTTTAAAATTTAGAATAAAAATTATTGTGCTGCTGGAGTCTTGGTCTATGTTAACTATCAAAAAGGTTCACAAACAGGGCACATTGACGAGCATTTCAGCTTAAATCTAAGACCCTAACTCCTTCCAATAATAAGTGATCTTGACTATAGACTCAGAGATTATTACGGTAAATTATTTCTATTATTTTAATATTATTAATCAATATCTTACCACAAAACTCCTTTGCAAAGTGCTTTTCAAGTGGTTTTCAAGGTTTTCAAACTATTTTAAGCTGTCGCTGTAGTATTTCAAACTATTGTTATTATCAAATGCAACCACTGGGACTGAAATAATTATTATAAGCCCCGCCAAATGACAAGCACCTGAAAAAGAATTTTATGGTACTTGTTTTTTCATACTAACTCTTCCATTTTTTCTTAGATCAGTTTGGTGGAGGATACCAGGTAGCTGACAATTACATACTTACAATAAAAAACTTGGTGTACAGTTGTATGTTCATAAGGATTACAAATTATGTAGATGTCTTCAACATCCCTCTTTCTTCTCCTACCATGAATGAGATCACATGTAGTTCCACCTTTTTGCCAAGAGTCAAACTGGTGTTTTATGTTTGACACCTGTTCTTGAAGAAGAATAATGGTTAAAATTGACTGTACACCTTAATCTGTGATTGCCACAAGGTTTGTTAATGATGGTTTCCTGTAGGCAAGGCATTCTCAAAACCTTAAGTCTTACATAACAATGTACTTATGTTTGTGGTTTTAACATCATACATGGTCATTGAGAATATCAGTCAAAGCCAGGGAATTTTTATCCTGTTTGGTGCAACCTGATACTGATATGCATGGCCTAATGTAAATGTGTGGTTCCAGAAAATATCCATACCCCCACCACGGAGGGAATTGGAAATTCCAGAGGGGTGGGGGGGTCAATGGCCCAGGAAATTCCAGAGGGGAGGAGGGGTGAATGGTTGGATAAGTTTCCAGAGGGTCAACTTCACGTTCATGTCAGACATAAATGTTCAAAATTGTAACTTACCAACTTTGCAACTTCGTAGATCTTTCTTGAAGACATTACTTTGTTTAACTGTTTTAAAGAAACCCTTGTTACATTAAAAACATGTTTCGCTTCTCCGAAAAGCCTTTGTAAGCAAAGTACTCCAACTGAGGCAAGAAATCTATGTCTGCGTTGCGTGACTCAGTTATTATAAAACTGTTGTTTGTAAAACTTTCGTGCGTAGAAAATATTGTTTACTGGCAACAATTGAATTTGTGTCAAATGAATGTTTAAAAGGGAAAAAATTTTTTATGGCTATAAAGTGAAAGCCCCAATTTTACATAAAACATTGAAATATTTGTATGCTGTGTAGAGTTACGGGCAAAGGTCAATTCCCGGCGTCAATTATAACTGGTTTGTCAAAACTGACCCGTGTTAAAACTTATTTTGTTCAAAGTATTTCAACTTAAAGTCCAAAACTATTAACTAATTTTTATGCCAAAATTCAACAAAATAGAGCCAATTTAACATTCTTTTCATGCGTTATTGATCTCATACAAAATTTGCATAAGAACGTGAACATGCTAATTTCGTTTTGCGGCTCCATTTCGTCTGCGGTTTCAAGTTACGATCTGAAGCTCTATTTGTCTCCCTGCCCTGCTAATGCTTATTTTGTCCATGCTTTTCCGATTCAAAAGGAAAACTATTGACTAAAATAACTAGACTGAATGATTACCAGGAGAAAAATTATCATCAACTGAGAAGAACTAAAGCGATAATCTTTTTGATCTCCTAAAATTTGCATATGACATATGCAAATTAAATGAAAACCCATTTTTGCATTGCCGGACTTATTGCAACAATTTAGATTTAAAATCTTCGGCGAAGCTAATGGTAAAGTTTGATGTCAGTGACTACAGGTAAATATAAAACACAACAATGAATTATTTCAGTATCAAGAGCTTTTGGGCAAACTCTACCGATGAAATTGAACGGCGCGCGCGCTCTTCGATAACGCATATTTTCTCCTCGTGTAGGCAGTTCTTGATATTTCTGAAATGTTCACATCAAACTGATTTTTGAGGCGTTCTTTTGAATAAAACTTTTCCAGAGGGGGGTGGGGGTGTATTCTGTATTTAAGGAATTTCCGAAGGGGTGGGGGAGTTAAAAAAATACCTCGAAAATGGAAAATCCTGGGGGGTGGGGGGGTCCTATGTGAAATTCCCTCCGTGGTGGGGGTATGGATATTTTCTGGAACCACACAATCTATAACTGTGTTCCATCATGTTCAGTTTTGATTTGTTTTATTATCTTAGTCAATGGACAGTTTTGGTGGCGGTGGTTACATGCAAGATGGAGGAGGGTTTGCTTCTCCCATGGGGGACTCCCAAGAAAAGAAGGTGAATGTTGGTTATGCAGCAATGTAAATGTTATGAAACTACAATCTTGTAGGGTGTGGTTTATACTGGGAAAATATATTGTATTAATCAAGGTCCATAAACTTGCAAAAATGAAAAGAAAAAGAAACTTGGGGTATCAGGTTATTGTGGTTCGAGTTTCACTTTCAGTTAGTCATTTGTTTGTGACACATTTTACAGTAATTTGTGTGTTATCTGTCTAGGGGTGTGTTGGGGAATTGTTAGAGTAAAAAGATGACATCTCCGAACATCGTAAAAGAAGTTTATATCAGGATCAGTTAGGAGAATTTGTGTCTTGATTTCAGGATTATAGAAAACTGTCTGTGGTTGTCTTTTGTCATCATGATGATCTCCTACATGTATGTGTAACTATGCTGATCTTTACATACTTTAATTATTTCAAATACTGTCTTGTGGCTTTTGCAGCGATCTGCGGCAAGAGTTCAGTCAGTTATTCCATGTACGATCAAACAGCTTCACAGTGCAACTTACAACCAGACAGAAGATACCTTCAAGCTGGGAGACATTGAATTAAACCAGGTGTGTACATGACTGGAAATCTAACAGTAACACGAATAAGTGTATTCGCAGTAGTTACTGTTTATAAATTCTGGGGTCAGTGAATATCCTCCTGTCTGGTGTGGTTTACATCCGTGGCTCCTTTGAGAAAGAAATAAAATTTTTAAAACAAGAGTAAACGGAAGAAGAATAAATCCCTCTGGCTACTCCTATTTATGGCCAGTCCAAAAAACAAGTTCGTTTGAAACCCTGTACAATGTTGTTGTAGAAATCATGTTACTAGGACAGCTATTGGCTGAAGAAAGAAGTATTGTTGTTTTTCTAGATGTTTTAATAAATTTATTGTTAATTTTTCTATTGTTAGGTAACAATAGTTGGTGTTATTCGAGATGCACAGGAGTCTGCAACCAACATCATGTATAACATTAATGACATGACTTCAGAGGATATTATTGTAAGAAAATGGATCGATAATGAGGTATGATTCCTGATTTTTATTTGACTAAATGTTTTTATATAATTAAATTCCTGAAGTCCTTAACTTTGTACTATAATTTGTAATCGTATTTTCTCTAACCTTCATCAGGAAAGTGATTCTGAAAGAGAAAGAAGATCATCTTGCAGGTACTTTAAAAATTCTAATTAAAACTGTGATACAGTTGTATGAAACGTAGATTTACTGTGTAGCAGCGATGATGGAAGGCATGACAATGACAAACAGGGTTGGAAAAACTACTGTTTTATTCTTGTTATTTGGAAGGCCTAACTAAAATGCCACCAGTACATTTTGGTGAAGGGTGTGGTAGGGCATCTAAACTTCCCATTTTCTCCAGCACCCATCCCACCCCTACCAGCTGGACACAACTGCATGAGTCACCTGAAAATTAAGTACATTCTTAATAGTCCATTTTCAAGTCACTGTGAACCTCATTATGAAAGCGAGGCTAAGTGAAAATTAGCATATGAAAATTAGTTTTATTTGCATATGAATGAAAACTTTGCACATAGCCTCGCTTTCATAATAAGGTTCAAAGTAACTTGCAAATAGCCCATGAGATAACAATGGCTGTTTCATGTGCTAGATAAGAAAGGTAAAACCTTGTAGCTATATGCACATCACATTGACCAACTGTTTTCTTTCTTTCAGGGAAAACACTTATGTGCGAGTTGTTGGTCACCTAAAGTCCTTCAAGGAAAATAGCCGTAGTTTAATAGCCTTTGGTCTGTCTCCTGTGACAGACTTCAATGAAATCACTTATCATATGCTTGATGTCATTCATGCTCACTTGGCATTGAAAAAGGTAATGTTTAAATTTTTTTTTCAATGTTTGGATTTTCTCTGAAGGAAGAAGCTAGAGTGACTTTTCATTCCTGTGCCATTACACTATCTTTGAATTCAAAACTGTCTTTGCACCTTTTTAGCTACCTGAAATGTCTGGCATGCCAACTCCAATGAGACAGAGCACCACTCCAGGAGGACATGGCCTCCAGGGTCAGACTCCAGGCCGGATGGACCATGGGTTTGGAGGAAACACTGGTGGGATGAATGCAGGACTCACTGGAATTCAACAACAGGTTTGAAATTTTCTTCTTATGATTGCATGTGTGTGAGTCTGCTTTCTGGGAGATTTTCTGTAACAAAGGAGATTTTATGGTTGGAGGTGATTCCCCCCTCCCTTCCCCCAACACCTACTGCTCCTTGGTACATGTTCATCCTGGGTGCAGTCCAGTGAAGGTGGAGAAAGAGAGGGTGGGTAGATGGATCCCCAATGCAGTGAAAATTGAGAGCAATGAGGTGGTGGGAAGGTAGGGGGGGGGGGGGGGGTCAAGATGGTTTAACCACTGTCTACTCCAGAACCCTCCCTTCCCCTCCCCAACAAACCTACAGCATTACTCAAATTGAAGGAATTGAAAATCTTAGTGACCAGGATCTTGCAAACGCAATCAACGAGGCCTTTCTTGAACCTCTTGAAGAATATCGCTTGCCCCAACCGCTGACCAAACTTCGCATTGACGAGGACCCGGAGGTTTCGGGAATGCGTATTTTTAAGTTATTAGCTGCGTTAAACCCCTCTAAGGCGTGTGGTCCAGACAAGATACCAAACTGGATGCTCAAGGAGTATGCTGAACTTTTGTCCTTCCCAATCAGCAGAATCATCAATCTCTCCTTAAAAGAGCAGTCTCTTCCAAAGATCTGGAAATTCGCGGACGTATCTCCTCTACCTAAGGTGAAGCCTGTTGAAGACCTGAAGAAACAGCTCAGACCTATCTCCCTTACTCCATGTCTGTCGAAGGTCGCAGAAGAGTGCGTGGTTCACGATTACGTACAACCTGCAGTTCTAGATGTGCTCGACCCAAGCCAATATGGAGCTGTTCCCAATTCCTCAACTACTCAGGCACTGATACATATGCTTCACAACTGGTCCAAGGAAACTGATGGCAACGGCGCTACAGTTAGAACTATTCTCTTTGATTATAAAAAAGCGTTTGACTTTATAGATCATAGAATACTTGTAGAGAAATTGTGTAGGTTAAATCTTCCCACAAGAATTATCAATTGGATCATAGATTTCCTTTCTAATCGTTCCCAAAGGATCAAACTATCCGAGGGCTGTTACTCCGAGTGGGGTTCAGTGCCCTCTGGGGTTCCTCAGGGAACAAAACTAGGCCCGTGGCTATTCCTTGTACTCATAAACGATTTAGATGTTGATAATTTAGCTAATGTATGGAAATATGTCGACGATACGACCGCATCAGAAGTCGTTGCCAAGGGCAACCGAAGTCATGCCCAGGAGATTGCGGACAAGGTTGCCGAGTGGTCTACGCAGAACAGAGTCAAACTCAATAGCGACAAGTGTAAGGAGCTCAGGATATCTTTTGCAAAAGATGAGCCCCAGTTTGCGTCTATCGTAGTAGATGGTAAAGAACTAGAGAGGGTGACTAGTGCTAAACTACTGGGTTTGACCATATCGAGCAACCTTACGTGGAACGAACATATTAGTGACGTCACAAAGAAAGCGTCAAAGCGTCTGTATTTCTTAGTGCAGTTAAAGAGATCAAGAGTTCCTCGGCAGGACATGTCCACCTTTTACACTGCTTGTATACGCTCTGTTCTTACGTACGCAGCGCCTGTCTTTTTTTACGCCCTGCCAAAGTACCTAAAAGACGAGTTGGTGGGTGTCGAAAAGCGGGCCATGTCTATAATATGCTCAGGACTACCCTACCAGGAGGCCATCGAACTAGTGAACATTGTCCCCATTGCAGATTTCATCACGGGGCTATGCACTAATGCTTTTGACACCATTATTAAGGACCCAGAACACCGTCTGAACTGTTTAATACCATTTAGTGGACCGTCACGTTATACTCTAAGGTGCAACAGGTGTTTTTCCGTACCCAAATGCAAGACAGATCGTTTTAGAAATAGTTTTATTATTAGATCCTGTATTGATAATGTATATATATAGATTCTTAGTTTCCCTTTTTATCATATTTTTTATATCTTTATTTATTGTACCTAGTTTTATACGTACTTTTTATCGATTTTATTAATTGTAAATACGCAATTCAGCCTTCGGGCTGCCATGTATTGATTATTTAACTATCTATCTATATAAACAGAATGGTTCATAGTCCACAAAATAATGTCAATGGTGTCTCCTTTCCAAAATGGTTGAATGGACTGTATAGGGGATTGTAGTAAACAGAAAGTTCTTAATCCCAGGGATTGCTCATGATATAACTGTGGTTTATCAGTGAAACTTTTTCTTTCAGATTCAGAGTATGATAACAAGCTGTCAACAAGAGGAAGGCATGGGTTTTGCAGAAATCAGACAGAAGGTCAGAGGTGTGTCAGATGCACAAATCAGGTGAGCGTTTATTGCAATTTGCATATTTAGTACACTTTATTCTTATGTTATTGGTCTTTGTTGGAAAAAGTCTAGATTTTCATGAATACTGATAGGCCAACATTAGTTATGCCTTAAAGGAGGCTTATTCAAAGGTTACATGTAACTTCATATTGGGTAAAGAAAACTTGTTGAAAAACATGAGCAGATAAAGATGAGTTCTGCTATGTGCAGTTATTCCACCCATCAGCCCCCAGTTGTTCAAAGAGCAGATGACTCTATCCAGTCGATAAGTCGCTATACAATGGATAGAATGTACTCCAACCAATACATTCTATCCACTGGAAAACATTTTCTGCTGTTTGAACAACCAGGTCCTGGAGGTTTCTGTCTTGACTGCAAGACCGTCCGTGTTTTTCCTTCCATTGTTCCTGTCTCCTTTCTTACCTACTTCTTTCTTTTTCTTTCTTTTTGTCCTTGGTCCATCAAACAATTCAGACATGCCATCTTCCAGCAAAAGATCGTAGTCCTTTGTCTCTGCACTTCATGTCTTGCAAGTTTGTACTTACATACATGTGCAACAATTTAATTCTCTCCTGTGAATTTTAAGAGAAAAGAATAAATGTGCTTAGCGCAGAGCACTAACTTAGGACACTTTCCAGATTGAATTGTTTTGTTTTGTGCTATAGAAGGAAGATTTGACACAAATGTTGTAACTCCCTCCTCAGCTAACCTTCTAATTCCTTGTTAAACCCTTGCTTTATTTCAGAAGTACACTGGAGTTTCTAAGTAATGAAGGACACATCTATTCAACCATTGACGATGATCACTACAAGTCTACAGACAGTTACTAACTTTTCTATGCGTTTTCATCCCTAATATAAACTTTCTCTTATGCTGGACAAATAATTCACACATATTGCTACATGTATATTGCAACTTACCGTAAACTATGATATGTAATATGGCTGTTTAAGGCGTGTTTAAGGTATGTAACTGCAGAAACTTAAGTCATTGGTAATCTATGCTTGTTTCTGCAAGAATTTCATAGCCTTTTACTTGCCAAACAACGTTTAGTTTTGAAGATGATTTTAAACTGTCATTGATGTCCATCAGTATTTGTGTAAAGAGTGAGTGGTACACCATTTGTTTTCCACATTTTCTAGTAAAAACAATTTAACATAGTTTGAACCACAGCAGTTACCTTCTGTTGTTGTTGTTGTCATAGCAACATTTGACCCAGCCCGCTCTAGGCATTCAGATATTGGTAAGCCATATGGAAGTTTTCACACGATCCAAAATATGAACTGTCGGCTATTTAAGGTGTGCTCTGTTACAGCCCTGCCAGTTGACTTTGATCATTCATAGCGCCGCTCAACTCCTTGACACGCAATGCGATACACGATACTTGGCCGTGTCACGCAATACTTTTCCGGGCGATACGTTTGCAATAACTAAAGGCGTGATGCCAGTGTCTCCGTCATGATTGCTCACTTTGGATGGCACAGTTTACATCAGCACAGCTGGCAGCAGGCTTACAATGTTCTTCAAGATTTTAAATGGCCTCGTTGCAGCTGATTTTTCTGATGAACTGTCAAACTTATTGCAATAACTAGATATTCAAGACATTAACACCCTTAATCCTTTTCCCAACCCTTGGAGAACAAGACGTATGTCCAACTTAGCTAAACTGATCCCTAGAAGTGTCAAACAATGGAACAATGTGCTCTCCGATCTGGCCTCAGCTGCAACTCTTCAGTCTTTCAAGAGGGGCATCTGTGAGCTAGATCATTGGGACTGTTTTAAGATCTGCCACTGCCTAGACACATGAGCGGCTTCGCACAGACGGCGTGCCTTTTTCTTGGTATGTTGAAATGTAGACCTAACTGACCCCAGCATCCCACCCATAAAAACATCCATCAAAGTTGTGTGCAAGTGACCAACGTCCCGCCCGCTTTGCGTTGGTACGCTGGTCTACAACAGACTTTTATTACTGTACCTGACAATTCATGGTGCTTGCGGCACTTGCCAGCTTGGCACAACCTTGTTAGTGACTCAAGAAAGGCTGGTGAAGAGGAAAAAAGAGGGAGTAGTACCTGGGGGTAAGGGTTAAAACGAGTAGTGTCAGAAAAAAAATAGGCATTATTTATTTGCCCGCTTAACCGAGGTTATATTATAAAGCGTAGAGGCCTTTGTGCAAGGGGTTGTTGTTTTGTTTGACATCATTTTTCGTACCCCTGTGATCCAGTAGTCTATCACGTAACGGTGTGTAGGCTAGAAGGACGAGATATGCAATTTATTGACCGATTGCTTATTTTGGGTTTAAATAAAGCTTTACTTAATTTAACTGACAATGATGTGTATGAGCTAAGATGACGCGGCATCAAAGGGTGTTTTTGCATCCCGCCCCTACTATAACCATGCGGTTGCATCGTCAAACTAATGGTCGGCCACAACAGCGTTGAACTGAGCGTAACTTGTAGATGTCGTCTTAAAAGCCGTAAAAAATCTGACTCCTTTCTTGCTTTAATAATTTGCCTTTGACTAGCCACAAGGTTCTCTCGTATAATACCTTTTAAGGTATTATTTCTCATACTTAAAACAAAAATTCAGTGGCAAAAATTCAATGTGTTGCCGGAAACGAAACCCGTTTATTTATTGGTCTTATTAAGAAGAAAGTTTCGACAGATCTGTGGGAATTTAGTGGCAAAATGATGATGAAATTGAGTGTCGTTAACATTTCGGTGCTAAATGTAAGGTATCATTGGAGTCCCAGTGTATATTTCAGTACCGCAAATCCTCAAATAAGCGCCTCCCCTCAGATAAGCATCCCCTCCCCTCCCCATCTGTTTTTATTTGGGTGAGTACTGAGACGACGGCTGAGTAGAAAAGTGCTGGTCGTGTTTAGTGCCAGTTTGTGTGTTCATTGCCAAAAGGGGTGAGCTGCCCAATAAAAGCTATAGATCGAACTATCTAATTTCTTTGTAGTGGAATTAGGATTCTACTATTAAATGGCTATAGGAATGTCAGATAGCACGCTGTGCTCTTTAGAATCTTGAATTTCGTTGGACCAGTGTATCCTGCAGCTCTATTTCGATCTATTGTTGTAGGGCTAGGGTCCATCATTTCCGTTGTTTCTACATTGAGTCGGAAGAATGCTGCATAACGGAATTTTCTGCCTCATTCCCAGGCGTCTCTCTTTGATCGAACATGGCGCGCAGGGTGTTGTGGGACTGCTTGTGTCCTTCCCATCAAGCGCCACGCACCTGCTTGTAGCCCTTTTATCTTCTCCTTCGTACTTCTATTTAGACTACTGAACTTAAAAGAACAACGTTTCCATAGATTTGTAAAATACTTAGTGTGGCAAAATAATCATGAAAGTCGAGAGGGCGTGATAAAACTCTGATACGAAGGTCACTCATTGTCATAATTGAAGGTGATTGGGCAGGTGCTCAAATACTCAAGAATCAGAGGGGATCAACACAACAAAACTGGCTGTGTGACGCTAAAATGATGATTTTACCGTGTTGCAGAGTGTCGATAAATTTCACCTGTTAGCTTGAAACACTCGAGGTCCATGTTTCGCATAATCCAGTTTTCAGGGTTCTCAGACCCCCTCGCTGAGACGCAACGCTGTGACAAAGAGAGGGTCAGAACTGGACTGTCCTCCATAGCTCAGCACCATTCCAAAAATATCGTGGGCGTTTGTTACAACCAACGCGTCTTGTAGTCATTTTAAGACTTCTGATCAATTGGGTCCAGTAGGCAGTTGTGTACAGTTGCTTATTGCCTTATAAAGTAAGCTTTCCTCTTGATATTAATAATAATAATAATAATAATAATAATAATAATAATAATAATAATAATAATAATAATAATAATAATAATAATAATAATAATAATCTATTTACGTATATAGCGCCCTTTAACATTAGAATGATCAAAGGCGCTTTAACAATAACAATAACAATAGATATCACAATAAAAATGCTACAACAATGCGCATGCCTGGCTAACGTTGGTGAGAACGAGGTTATTAAAAATGCAAATTATTTCTATCATACATATTTGTAAGGTCCTTCTGACCCAGACGCTTATCATAATTTCCGCTTTCATTTTTCGACCCCACGGAATTGAATTTCCGAGAATTGCTTAAAGCGGTTGCACATTCTTTGTAGCGTTGACCGAAATAAGGTCGTAACTATTGAGTATGGAAGATTTAGAACCAATCTGCGACACTGAACAAGCGTCATTCTGTGTAGAGTTGATGAAGAGACTCAATGCACAACGGGCGCAAAATTACTTGTGCGACATAACCGTGGTAGCTAAAGAGGGAAAAGAGTTCAGAGCTCACAGGAATGTGCTTTCGGCAGCAAGTCCTTTTTTCGCCAAGCTTCTTCAGAGTGACATGAAAGAAAGAGACGAAGGAATCATTCGGCTCGAGGAGATTTCGGAATCGATCGTGGAAGATCTCTTGGAGTTCATCTACACAGGAAGAGTGGTCATAAATGAAGAAAATGCCAACGACTTGGTTATCGCAGCGGACTATTTACTCATTGTGTGTTTGAAAACTATCTCCGCGCGATTTCTCGAACAGCAAATGACCATCGCAAATTGCATTTCAACCTTTTACTTTGCGGAGAAATACCAGTGTGAAGAACTTGTAACCAACAGTAGGAAGTTTGTACTCGACCATTTCGCCTCGGTAACAGAAATGGACGAGTTCTTGAACTTGGAAGCAGAAGAGGTTGAGCGGTGGATTGCTAGTGATGAAATTTGTATTGGTGCGGAAGAGGATGTTTTCAAAGTCATACAAAACTGGGTTGAACAAAACAAGGACGAACGAAAAGCAAGGTTCGAAGAGCTGTTTCGTCACGTTCGACTGGTTTTAATTTCGCGTGACTATTTGCTCAATGTCGTGACGAACGAACTGGTTCGAGAAAGTGGTTCCTGTTTGAGAAGGGTGTTGGACGCTACAGAGTTGATAAGTTGTGGAAGTGAGGATACTTACACACAGTCACCAAGAAGAAGACTTGAAACACACGTCATTGTTGCTCGTGGAGGTAAATACACTTTCTGTTATCTTCCCGAAAAGGACAAATGGAAACGTCTGGCAGACGGCTTGTCAGTGATCCAAGGCCGGTACACCAAGGTGATAAAATTCCGTGATCAATTGTACTCCTTTTCTGGGAATTCTAAAGCTGAGAAGTTTGATCCTTTTTTTAACAATTGGACTGTTATTGATATGGCCCTTTCTTACAATTTTGACCGGGTGGCGGTTGTTAGAGGGCAGATCTATGCTCTTGAGAAAAATGTGATCGATAACGAATCCACTGTTAAAAGATTTGACGTGGAATCATCAACCTGGCAGACAATTTTATCTCGTGAGGGCTGTAGGGTTAGCTCATGCGTTGTTAGTGCTGGTGACTGTCTGTATGTTTTGGGTGGGAAATTACAAGAGGTTGCAGGATATGATGCAAAAGCTGAGCGATTCAACACTGTTGAGGGCAAATGGGAGAAAATTGCAGATATGCAGCAAAAAAGAGGCTCTGCCTTTGGTGTCTCCACTCAAGGAAAGATTTTCGTTGCTGGAGGGAAAGTGGGGGGTCAATTGTTGGATTCATGTGAGGTGTACAATGTTACCACAAACGAGTGGCAGTTCATTGCAAGTCTGAATGCACCTCGTTATTTAGGTAGCCTGGTGTGTTTCAATGGAACGCTCTATGTACTGGGTGGTTCATGCAGATCATCACTGACACTGCCACTTCCAGCACAATCAGCGGAGTTTACAGTTGAAAGCTATGATCTTACAACGAACAGGTGGACCCGGAAGACCTCCATACCAGTGGAAGAGATCCTCGATGCAAATGTGCCTTTCTACAAAGGCTGTGCAATGAAACTTTCAAAAGGAGTGCTTGACAAAATTGTTGAAATTTAATTAAATGCGATATTTTCTTAACTTTATTTTTAGAAACTCATCGGCCAAAACATTGCAAAATAGTTCACAGTTGGCTGCGATGTTCCGATAGCGAATGACTTAAATGGCTGTTAGTAGTGAACTTCCATTAGCAGAACTAGCCAAAAATCAATGAAATTTAATCAGAAAACATTTTTTTCGGTTCTCATTTTTAGATCTCAGACAGCTCAACCACGCGATTGGGTTGTTTTAAGTGAAGTAATTTCCAAGTTTCTTGACTGGAAAGAAAACAAAAATTTGAAAGGTGATTGATATACCTTGAAAACCATATATAATAATATTTGTTGTTAATTTTCTTTTATTTTCGAGTTCGTATATATAACACTGGTCATATCAATTAGCTATAGCTATGTGCAGGTATCAAATTTTATTACACTGCCAGCAGAGTTCCCTTCGATCCTCGATCTTGGAAAAATCGGATGAGGAAGAGCAAGGTACCCCTGCTCGCAGGGTTATGTTTGTCTAGTTTGCGATGCCCAGAAAGCTTCGAGCTAGGACTGGACGGGTGCTACGCCCTGCCATATTTCACTCAGTGTTAAATTCTAATTACTTGAGAGTTGTGGATCCCTACCTTCAGGTACTGAGGTAAGGGCCTCGTTGTCACACGTTCGACTTGCTTGTCCATGTTCGTGAAACGAAATATATCGACTCCTCGGCTCTATGGGCCTCGGTTTTGATATAAAAAGTAAGGATGTGGGTTAGGGGGGGGGGGGGGGAGGATGGGGAGAAGCCCGGACCCCTCCCCCAGATCCACGACTGACTGAGCACGTGTAAAGGATCGCTGGACGCATTCTCTTAGAACCTGACAAATATAAATACACGAAGGCAGTCAGGAAACACCGCCAAACGTGAAGTTTATTTTACATGTGGCAGACGTTAGCTTTACAAGATTTTAGGCTAACTGGTGAAAATCTCGAGAAAAATATTGGATTAACTTGCTGAAAATTAAGTAACAACGTGGTTAGGTCACTCCTATAAGAGAACATAAAATGTTTCGTTACCTATCTGCATCTTTGAATATAGACATTTGTTCTCGCCCGCTCAAAACCGATTACAGGCGTTAATAACAACAGTTATTTTTTAGTTTATTTTTAGTTATATTTTCTTCCACATCATGGTCTTTAATATCTTCGAATTTGAATATTTAAAGGAAGATCTAAGTTACAAATGCCACGCATGGTGTTTGGCATGAGATACTGTCGACCTGATACGATCCGAAAAAGCCATCTTTCCATCCGTACAGATGGATTATATAATTTTGTCCATTGGGACTATTTCTCGTTCGCAAAGCGTAATGGCCTAGTTGCAGCTTATTTTTTTGATGATCTGTCAAACCAACTCCAACCAACCAATTCCAGTAACTAGATATTCAAGACATTAACACCCTAAATCCTTTTCCCAACCCTTGGAGAAAAAAACGTATGTCCAACTTAGCTAAACTGATCCTTAGAAATGTCAAACAATGGAACAATTTGCCCACCTATCTTGCCTCAGCTGCAACTCTTGAGTTTTTCAAGAAGGCGTCTGTGAGCTAGATCATTGGGACTGTTTTATGATCTGGCACTGGCTAGACACATAAGCGGCTTCGCACAGACGGCGTGCCTTTTTCTTGGTATATTGAAATGTAGACTCAACTGACCCCAGCATCCCACTCATAACAACATCCACCAAAGTAGTGCGCAAGTGACCAACGTCCCGCCCGCTTTGCGTTGGTACGCTGGTCTACAACAGAACTTGATTACTGTAGCTTACAATTCATGGTGCTTGTGGCACTTGCCAGCTGAGCACAACCTCGTTAGTGACTCATGAAAAGCTGGCGAAAGGAAAAAAGAGGGAGTAGTACCTAGTTTTAGTACCTGGGGGTAAGGGTTGGAAGGAGTAGTATTAAAAAAACTAGGCATAATTTTTTTGCCCCCTTTCCCGCCAACCTGTCATATTATTAACCTCAGAGGCCTTAGTGCAACGAGTTGTTGTTTTGTTTTATGCGCCGATCAACTCGAAACTTCAACATCCCCCCCCCCCCCCCCCGGGCAAACCCCGGGCATTTGAACTTTTGAAGATTGGATCGTTCAAATTCCCGCCCCTTCGGGCCGAAATGGTGTTCAAATGCCCTACCTTATCGTCGGATTTGTCTGTCAAGTGCCCCTACTAAAGAACAATCGTTGTCGGCTCCTTTCATGAGTTACTACAAAACCACAACTTTAACATTGAAACTGTAAAAAAAGTGATTGGAAATTTAATCTATAATAGTCGGACAATGTCAATCAGTAAGTGCATAAAGCTGCTCTTACTCCGAAACACGGCAAAGGTTGTTTAACGAGAAATACATAGTAACATATTAAAAATGTGTTAGCCGGCTTCGTAGAATGTTGTTCGAGTGGCAGGATATTCTGCAACCTAAGCCAAAGCGGTTTTTCATTCGACAGTGTTTATTTCTTTCACTATTGTACTATTCACTGCGGGACAAAGCCACAGCTTGACTCATTTTCATTATCTTCTCACTTTTTTGTAAGCTTTTTTTGTAATGCTGTATCTCTTCCTTTAAACTCTTCCATCTCGTCCAAACACGTGTTTATAGCTGTTAGCGACTTCGGCGCTCCCCCAAAAAAGCGATTTGAAACCTGACACTTCCGGTTCAATTTTCCTCACCCCACCCAGGCAAGGGCAAATTCCCCACCCCCGGGAAGGCCTTACCCGTCAAATTCCCCACTCCCGGGCACAGAAAATAGTCAAATGCTTGGGGTTTGCCCGGGGGGGGATGTTGAAGTTTCGATTTGATCGGCGCATTACATCATTTTTTTTTTTGTACCCCTGTGGGGGGCCAGTAGTTTATAACGTAACGGTGTGAAGGCTAGAAGGACAGGATATGTAATTTATTTAACCGATTGCTTATTTTTGGGTTAAAAATTGACTTAATTTAACTGACAATGATTTCTGTGAGCTGGGATGAGGCGACATCGACGGGTGTATTTGCATCCCGCCCCCACTATAACCATGCGGTTGCGTCTTCAAGCAAATGGGTGGCGGCAATGGCGTTGAACTTGTAGATGTCGTCTTAAAAGCCGTAAAAAATCTGACTCATTTCTTGACTTCATTCTTTGCCTGTGACTAGCCACAAGATGCTCTCGCATAATAATATAATACTGTACCTTAAAACAGGAAATTTCGTATACTTCAAAAGAAAAAAAGTCAATGGCAAAAATACAATGTATTGGAAAAGAAACTCATTAATTTACTGGTCTTAATAAAGGGGAATTTAGTGGCAAAATGATCATGAAATTGAGTGTCGTTAACGTTTCGATACTAAATGTAAGGGGTCATTGGAGTCCCAGTGTATATTTTAGTACCGCAAATCCTCAAATAAGCGCCTCCCCTCAGCTTAGCGTCTCCCCTCCCCCTCTGTTACGACGGCTGAGTAGAAAAATTTAGTACTAGACTGTTCACAGTCCCCCTATTTTTCCGTGGGATTCTCGAGACCGGTACGCTTCGATGAAACCTCCGCCATCTTGGTTTGTAAAAGCGAGCGCAATCTGGGGAGAGTGTCTAAACTACCGAGGGGAGCGGGAGTGGGTGTTAGTATAGTGGGGGATGGGAAGCGAAAAAATCCCTATTTTTCCCGCCGCCTCCCAACTCCGCTCCCCTCCCCTCGGTAGTTTAGGCACTCTCCCCAGATCGCGCTTGCTTTTACAAACCAAGATGGCGGCAGCTCCATCGAAGCATACCGGTCTCGAGAATCCCACGGAAAAATAGGGGGACTGTGAACAGTCTAATTTAGTACTCGCCAGTTTGTGCAATGTTTTGATCGACTTTTGTTTGTCGCAAATCCTCAAATAAACGCCTCTTCTCAGATAAGCGTGCCCTCCCCTCCCACTCTGTTTCTTTTTTTGACATTGACCAGTTGACATTTATTTGCCTTTTTTCCCTATATATTAACAAAAAAAAATCCATAGTTTAATGTATGGCGAGGTGACCTGTAGAAACCACCAGGCTTATAGTTGAGGCAACCTCGTACGTAACACTATGGTTACATAGATAGTGCTACAAGTGTGCGGCTTTGCCAATTCAGTAATTATTTTACTAAAAACTCTAGCAGTTTTTTCTTAAAGTTGGGAAAACTTGACAGAGAGGTGATTGTAACAGGAAGGGAATTCCAGATCTTTAGACCTTGGTAAAGAATTGTGAATTTTTTCAGATTAGTTCGGCAATGATGCATTTGGGTGAGTACTGAGACCACAGCTGAGTAGAAAAGTGTTGGTCGGGTTTAGTACTCGCCAGTTTGTGCAATGGGTGATCGACTTTTGTTTGTCGAAGAAGAAAACAAAGATATTGCCAAAAGGGGTAAGCTGCCCAATAAAAGCTATAGATCTATCTAATTTCTTTGTAGTGGAATTAGGATTCTACTGATCAAATGGACAGAGGAATGTCAGATAGCACACTGAGCTCTTAACATTTTAAGCGACTAACTTTCGTCGGTGTTTTAGTATATAGTTAATATACCGACCCAAAATTAAGCCAGTAGTTATCGGCCTAAAATGTCGCAGTATATAATAATTATTAATCTACCGACGGCAAATAAACCAGTAGTCATTGGCCTAAAATGTCGCAGTATGTAATAAATGTTAATCTACAGACGGCAAATAAGCCAGTAAATTTTTACTGGCGTAAAATATCACAGTATGCAATTTAAGCGGTTCGAAATTCGGCCGTTAGTTATTGGCCTAAAATGTTGCAGTATGTAATGTAAGCGGATCCAAATTCGGCCGTTAGTTATTGGCCTAAAATGTTGCAGTATGTAATGTAAGTGGATCGAAATGCGGCCGTTAGTCACTGGCCTAAAATGTCACAGTATGTAACGTAAGCGGTTCCAGATTTGGCCGTTAGTTATTGGCCTAAAATGTTGCAGTATGTAATATAAGCAATTCAAATTCGGCCGTTAGTTATTGGCCTTAAATGTCACAGTATGTAAGCGGTTCCAAATTTGGCCGTTAGTTATTGGCCTAAAGTGTTGCAGTATGTAATGTAAGCGGTTCCAAATTTGGCCGTTAGTTATTGGCCTAAAGTGTTGAAGTATGTAATTTAAGCGGATCCAAATTTAGCCGTTAGTTATTGGCCTAAAATGTGGCAGTATGTAATGTAAGCGGATCGAAATGCGGCCGTTAGTTACTGGCCTAAAATGTCACAGTATGTAACGTAAGCGGTTCCAGATTTGGCCGTTAGTTATTGGCCTAAAATGTTGCAGTATGTAATATAAGCAATTCAAATTCGGCCGTAAGTTGTTGGCCTTAAATGTTGCAGTATGTAATATAAGTAATCCAAATTTGGCCGTTAGTTATTGGCCTAAAATGTTGCAGTATGTAATGTCATCAATTCAAATTCGGCCGTTAGTTATTGGCCTTAAATGTCACAGTATATAATGTCAGCGGTTCCAAATTTGGCCGTTAGTTATTGGCCTAAAGTGTTGCAGTATGTAATGTAAGCGGTTACAAATTTGGCCGTTAGTTATTGGTCTAAAATGTTGCAGTATGTAATGTAAGTAATTCAAATTCGGCCGATAGTTATTGGCTTTAAATGTCACAGTATGTAATGTAAGCGGATCCAAATTCGGCCATTAGTTACTGGCTTAAAATGTTGCAGTTTATATTTTTAGCGGTTCGAAATTTGGCCGTTAGTTATTGGTCTAAAATGTGACAGTATGTAATAACAGTGGTTCCAAATTCGGCCGTTAGTTATTGGCCTAAAATGTTGCAGTATGTACTGACAGCAGTTCCAAATTCGGCCGTTAGTTATCGCCCCATAATAAAATGTTGCAGTATGTATTAGTAGCGGTGAAAGTGGTTTATCATATCGGTTTAATCTTAGCTCTTATACATTTCTTATGGTGTTGTCTCTCTGTAAAAAGCTTTTTATAACTGACATAGCGCGCGCATGCTTCTCTTTAGCGGGCCAAAAAAGGCACTTCGAGGGCGTGAAAAGGAAGGATTAAGGTTAGACTTCACCTATATAGTTTTGCTCCAAAAAACATGCTAGGACAGATATAGGCCTCTGAAATCGGCCTTAATTTCAATTCGAAATCTAACCCTCGAAGGTCACTGTCTTCAACTAGTGAATTAGCACATTAAAAATATGACTTGCGACTTCATTTTTACACTAAACGAGAGATAATAGAAAGACTTACTTGTAGCCGAGATAGAAAAACGGGAGTAGTTATCGTTGCTGTGTGCGAGGCTGCCTAAGATGCACGATTTTCCCGTTTTTCCGGGGGGCTCAATCGGGCGCAACTTTTCTAATTTTTGAGAGAAACGAAAGAGTGGTGGAACTTTTAATTGTGAGTTTTGAAAATAGTTCACCAAATAAAATGAAATCTGAAATTTCCTCTCTGTCGTCGGTTTTTTTATATTTCCAGTCAGTAGCTCTTAATAAGGCCCTTACCAAAATTTCCGCTTTCGTTTTCGACTCCACGGCTGAATTGATTTCCGAGAATAGACCGAGAACTGCTTAAAGCGGTCGCACATTCTTTGTAGCGTAGTTTACCGAAACTATTGAGTATGGAAGATTCAGAACCAATCTGCGACACTGAACAAGCGTCATTCTGTGTAGAGTTGATGAAGCGACTCAACGCGCAACGGGTGCAAAGTTACTTGTGCGACATAACCTTGGTAGCTGAAGAGGGAAAAGAGTTCAGAGCTCACAGGAATGTGCTTTCGGCAGCAAGTCCTTTCTTCGCCAAGCTTCTTCAGAGTGACATGAAAGAAAGAGACGAAGGAATCATTCGGCTCGAGGAGATTTCGGAATCGATCATGGAAGATGTCTTGGAATTCATCTACACAGGAAGAGTTGTCATAAATGAAGAAAATGCCAACGATTTGGTTATCGCAGCGGACTATTTACTCATTGTGTGTTTGAAAACCATCTCCGCACGATTTCTAGAACAGCAAATGACCATCGCAAATTGCATTTCGACCTTTTACTTTGCGGAGAAATACCAATGTGAAGAACTTGTAACCAACAGCAGGAAGTTTATACACGATAACTTCGCCTCCGTTGTAGAGTTAGACGAATTTTTAAACTTGGAAGCCAACGAAATTGAGACGTGGATTTCAAGCGACACAATTTGCATTGCAGCGGAGGAAGATGTTTTCAAAACCATTCTAAAATGGATTGAGCGAAACAAACGCGAACGAGAAGGAAGTTTCGAAGAGCTGTTTCGTCACGTTCGAGTGGTTCTCATGTCGCGTGACTATTTGCAGGTTGATGTCGTGACGAACGAATTGGTGCGAGGGAATTTTTCTTGTTTGAGATCGGTGTCGGATGCTATAGCCTTGGTCAATTGTGCAAGTGAGGATACTTTTATGCAGTCACCCAGAAGAAGACTTGAAACACACGTCATTCTTGCTCGTGGAGGTAAATACACTTTCTGTTACTTTCCTGAAAAGGACAAATGGAAACGTTTGGCAGACGGGTTGACAGAGATCCGAGGTGTGTGGATGCAGATAACAAAATTCCGCGATCAGTTGTATATCTTTCCTCAAAGTTCACGAGTTGAAAGATATGACCCTACTTTTAATAGTTGGGCTACTTTGGGCATTACGATCCCTGACAATGAAAACCAAGTGGCACTTGTTAGAGGACAAATCTATGCTATTGAAATCACTACGATGAGTGATCAATCTATTATTAAAAGATACGATGTGGAGTTGTCCTCGTGGCAGACTGTTTACACCCGTCAGGGTTGTAGGGTTGGTTCATGCGTTGTCGGGGCTGGTGACTGCCTGTACGTTTTTGGTGGGAGCTTACTAGAGTCATCAGAACATGTTGCGATTGCTGAACGATTCGACACTGTTGAAACAAAATGGGAGGAGATTACTGAAATGCAACAAGAAAGAGGCTACGCCTTTGGTGTGGCCATTCAAGGAAAGATTTTTGTTGCCGGAGGTATCGAGGGGACTAAAGTGTTAAAAACATGTGAGCTGTACACTGCGTCAACAAACGAGTGGCAATTCATTGCAAGCTTGAACACACCTCGTTGTTTGGGCAGTATGGTATGTCTTAACGGAACAATTTATGTACTGGGTGGTTCATTCATATCACCAAAGGTATCAACAGCGACGCATTCGAACGAGTTCACAATTGAAAGTTATGATCCCAGTTTGAACAGGTGGATAGAAAAGACTTCTATACCAGTGAACAGACTCTACCGTGCAAATCAGTGGTCATTCAGAGGCTGTGCCGTGAAACTTTCAAAAGGAGTGCTTGGCCAATATGTTTAAATTTAATCAAATGACATTTTCTTCATATGGAATTTTCTAAAGTAAGGAGCCCATAGAACATCTGCAAAGGAATTTACAGTTGACTGCGATGATCAGCCATCATGGTGAATGACTATAAAAAGGCTGTTAGTAGTGAACTCTCATAAGCAGTGCTTGTCAATATTAATGAAATTTAGTCAAAACATTTTTCTCGGTTCGGATTTTTCAATCTCAGACAGCAATACCATTTGGGTTGTGTTAAGTGAAGAAATTTCCAGGTTTCTTGACTGGAAAAAGAACGCTTATTGTTTTTTTGTTATCGAGTTCGTACAAATATTACTGGTCATTTCACTAAGCTATGTACAGGTATCACGGTATTACTGAATGGAGGCAGAGTTCCCTTTGACCCTCGATCTTGGAAAAATCGAAAGAGAAAGAGCAAGAACCCTGCTCTCAGGGTTATGTATCTCTGGTATGCGCTGCACAGAAAGCTTTTGAACTACGTTTGAGTTGACAGATTTGTGCAAATGAAGTTCGTGCTAGGACTGGACGGGTGCCTAGCCCCGCCATATTTCATTGTGAAATTCTAATTGAGAGTTGTGCATCCATACCCTCATGTACTGAAGTGCTTTTCCATGTTCGTGAAACGAAATATTGGGGGCCTCGGTTTTAGTATAAAAAATAAGGGGGGCGGGGGGGGGGGGGGGGAATCCCGCCCCTAGTTCCGTCACTGATTGAGCACGTGAAAACGGGTCACTGGACGCATTCTCTAAGAACCTGACAAATAGAAATACACGAAAGCAAAGTCAGGCAACACCTCCAAACGTAAACTTGATTCAATTATTTGCCTTTGACTAGCCACAAGATTCTCTCCCATAATACCTTTTAAGGTATTATTTCCCATACTTAAAAAAAAATTTAATGTAATAATGTTCTTAATAAGAAGAATGTTTTGACAGATCTGTTTGAATTCAGTGGCAAAATGATCATGAAATTGAGTGCCGTTAACATTTCGGTGCTAAATGTAAGGCATCATTGGAGTCCTAGCGTATATTTCAGTACTGCGAATCCTCAAATAAGCACTTCCCCTCAGATAAGCGTCCCCTCCCCTCCCCATCTAGTACTCGCCAGTTTGTGCAAAGGGTGATTCACTTTTATTTGTCGAAGAAGAAAACAAAGATATTGCCAAAATGGGTGAGTTGTCCAATAAAAGCTATAGATCTATCTAACTTCTTTGTAGTAAAATTCGGATTCGACTATCAATTTTACAATAACTGTCCAAATTCCCGCACGCTGATTGGCTCGTAGCTATTGTCTATAAGAGTACAGACAATAAAAATGACCTCAGATGTAACGCGCGCGCTTTCTCAACGAAAAAAAAGCCAATTCCGCTCGCACTTTTTCCATGTTATTGTAAAAAACAAATCGACGGCAGTTTTCTATGGTCTATACTCTTATAGACCATAAAATGACGCCATAGAATGTCCAAAACTTGGCAGTGAAACCACTCGCCTGCGGCTCGTGGTTCCACTTGAGTTTTGAACATTTTTTGACGTCATTTTATGGTCTATAAGAGTATAGACCATAGAAAACTGCCGTCGATTTGTTAAATGGCGATAGGAATGTCAGATATAACGCTGAGCTCTTTAGAATCCCAAATTTCGATGGACCATTGTATCCCGAAGCTCTATTTCGATCTATTGTTGCAGGACTAGGTCCATCATTTCCGTTGTTTGTTCATTGAGTCGGAAGAATGTTGCATAATGGGGTTTTCAGCAAGAATGCTTTCTGCCTCGTTCCCAGGCGTCCCCCTGTGTGGCGCACAGGGTGTTGTGGGACTGCTGGCGTCGTTCCTATAAACGCCACGCACCTGCTTGTTGTTCTTCGTACACCTTCTCTATTGGACTTAAAAGAACGTTTTCACAGATTTGCATAAATTTAGTGTTGCAAAATAATCATGACGTGATGGCGTGAAAAGCTCTGATACAAATGTCGCTCATTGTTATAAACTGTTTTGAAAGGAATATTGAGTATCCCATTGTGCGGAATCGTGAGAAATACTTTTGTCTTTTCTCATGTGGGTAGTTTCGAACTTGGAGTGAGTAACTAATGAAAATATATGACGGCGATTGAGTAGTTGTCCAACACTCAAGAACAAGACAACAGAACTGGCTGTGTGAAGGTAACAGTTGTTTACAGTTACTTATTCCCTCATAAAGTCAACGCAATTTTCAAGTTTCCTTATGTTTTCAACGGGAAGATATTATTAAAAATCAAGAGAGGATCATCTCTTGAAAAAAAATGCAAATTATTTCTTTCATACATATTAATAACGCCCTTACCAACATTTCCACTTTCGTTTTCGACTCCACAGCTGAATTAATTTTCAATAATAGACCGAGAACTGCTTGAAGCAGTCGCCATTCTTTGTGGCGTATTTTACCGAAACTATAGAGTATGGAAGATTTAGAACCAATCTGCGACACTGAACAAGCGTCATTCTGTGTAGAATTGATGAAGAGACTCAACCTACAACGGGCGCAAAGTTACTTGTGCGACATAACCTTGGTCGCTAAAGAGGGAAAAGAGTTCAGAGCTCACAGGAATGTACTTTCGGCAGCAAGTCCTTTCTTCGCCAAGCTTCTTCAGAGTGACATGAAAGAAAGCAACGAAGGAATCATTCGGCTCGAGGAGATTTCGGAATCGATCATGGAAGATATCTTGGAATTCATCTACACAGGAAGTGTGGTCATAAATGAAGAAAATGCTAACGATTTGGTCATCGCAGCGGACTATTTATTCATTGTGTGTTTGAAAACCATCTCCGCACGATTTCTAGAACAGCAATTGACCATTGCAAATTGTATTTCAACCTTTTACTTTGCGGAGAAATACCAGTGTGAAGAACTTGTAACCAACAGCAGGAAGTTTGTACTCGACAATTTCGCCTCTGTTACAGAAATGGACGAATTCTTGAACTTGGAAGCGGAAGAGGTTGAGCGGTGGATTGCTAGTGATGATATTTGTATTGGTGCAGAAGAGGATGTTTTCAAAGTCATACAAAAGTGGGTTGAGCAAAACAAGGGCGAGCGAAAAGCAAGGTTCGAAGAGCTGTTTCGTCACGTTCGACTTGTTTTAATCTCGCGTGACTATTTGCTCAATGTCGTGACAAACGAAATGGTTCGAGAAAGTGGTTCCTGTTTGGGAAGGGGGTTGGATGCTATAACGTTGATAAGTTGTGCAAGTGAGGATACTTATATGCAGTCACCAAGAAGAAGACTTGAAACACACGTCATTCTTGCTCGTGGAGGTAAATGCACTTTCTGTTATCTTCCCGAAAAGGACAAATGGAAACGTCTGGCAGACGGGTTGGCAATAGGCCATGGCCGGTACACCAAGGTGATAAAATTCCGTGATCAGTTTTACTCCTTTTCTGGGAATTCTAAAGCTGAAAAGTTTGATCCTTTGTTTAACAGTTGGACTGTTATTGATATGGCTCTTTCTTACAAGTCAGACCGGGTGGCAGTCGTTAGAGGACAGATCTATGCTCTTGAGGTAAACACAATCGACATCAAAACCACTGTCAAAAGATTTGACTCGGAGTTATCAACCTGGCAGACTATTTTGTCTCGTGAGGGCTGCAGGGTTAGCTCATGCGTTGTTAGTGCTGGTGACTGTCTGTATGTTTTGGGTGGGGTATTTGTCGAGGCTGAAGAATTTCTTGCAATAGCTGAGAGATTCAACACTGTTGACAGCAAATGGGAGAAAATTGCAGATATGCAGCAAGCAAGAGGCTCGGCCATTGGTGTCTCCACTCAAGGAAAGATTTTTGTTGCTGGAGGGGAAGGGGAGACTGAAATGTTGCAATCATGTGAGGTGTACAATATTTCCACAAACGAGTGGCAGTTCATTGCAAGCTTGAATGCACCTCGTTGTTTGGGTAGCCTGGTATGTCCTAATGGAACGCTCTATGTACTGGGTGGTTCATGCAGATCATCATCTACACTGCCACTTTCAGCACAATCAGTGGAGTTTACAGTTGAAAGCTATGATCCCACAACGGACAGGTGGACCCAGAAGACCTCTGTACCAGTGGACACGATCCTCGATGCAAATGTGCCCTACTACAAAGGCTGCGCAATGAAACTTTCAAAAGGAGTGCTTGACAAAATTGTTGAAATTTAATGAAATGCGATGTTTTCTTTACCTGTATTTTTAGAAACTCATCAGCCTGTAGAACATTGCAAAATAGTTCACAGTTCGCTGCGATGTTCCCATAGCGAATGACAAGATCCAGAAAAAGGCTCTTAGTAGTGAACTTTCGTAAGTAGTGCTAGCCAAAAATTAATGAAATTTAATCGGAAAACATTTTTTTCGTTCGCATTTTTAAATCTCAGACAGCTATTCGAAGTGATTGGATAGTTTGAAGTGAAGAGATTTCCAAGTTTCTTCACTGTAAAGAAAACAAAAAATTGAAAGATGATTGGTATACCCTGAAAAACCATATGGTTAATAGTTGTTGTTAAATTTTACATTTTCGAGTTCGTATATATAACACTGGTCATATCAATTAGCTGTAGCTATGTAAAGGTATCACATTTTATTACACTGCCAGCAGAGTTCCCTTCGATCCTCGATCTTGGAAAAATCGGATGAGGAAGAGCAAGGTACCCCTGTTCGCAGGGTTATGTTTGTCTAGTTTGCGATTTCGAGCTAGGACTGGACGGGTGCTACGCCCTGTCATATTTCACTCACTGTTAAATTCCAATTACTTGAGAGTGGTAGATCCATACCTTCAGGTACTGAGGTAAGGGCCCCGTTGTCACACGTTTGACTTGCTTGTCAATGTTCGTGAAACGAAATTTATCGACGTCCCGGCTCTATGGGCCTCGGTTTTGATATAAAAAAGTAAGGATGGGGGCGGGGGGGGGGGGGGGGGGATGCGGAGAGGCCCGGACCCCTCGAAGGCAGTCAGGAGACACCGCAAAACGCAAAGTTTATTTTACATGTAGCAGACGTTAACTCTACAAAAGATTTTAGGCTAACTGGAATACCAAGCTGTCAAAGCACTAGAATGTTAAACAAGGTGAAAATCTCTTGTATAATCTTGGTTTAACCTGCTGAAAATTAAGTAACAACGTGGTTAGGCCACTCCTGTAAGTGACCGTAAAATGTTTCGTTACCTATCTGCATCTTTAAATATAGATATTTGTTCTCGCCCGCTCAAAACCGATTACAGGTGTTAATAACAACGGTTCATTTTTAGTTATAGTAAGTGTTATAGTTATTTTCTTCCACATCATGGTCTTTACGGCGCTTGGCATGAGAAGGTTGTCCAATACTGTCGACCTGATACGACTCGAAAAACCCATCTTTTCATCCTTACAGGTGGATTATATAATTTTGTCCATTGGAAGTATTTCTCGTTCGCAAAGCGTAAAAGCGTGTATTTCGTGGTCTCAGGTTTTGAGAACGAGCCATGGTTCAAATGGACAAATTTACCCTATCTGTACGGGTCGAAAGATGGCCGTTCCGGTTCGTATCAGGTCGACAGTATTGGAGTGGACATGTATGTGGCATTAACACGCTTGGCATATCGATTATAATTACTATAGTACTAACTATGAATCTTCCTGCAGCTCAGTGGTTAGACCATCAGTAGTGGGAAAAAACAAGTTTACAAAAAAGAACGTTAACGCTAATGCATGTGAAAGTCTCGCGTCAAAGTTCCTATAATGGGGAAAATTATTAAAAATTTTCCAACCATGCCAGTGGTTAGCAATTGAAAAACATGCAGTATTTGTTAAAATTATGTAAGTTGCCACCTTAGAATTATATACGAGAATCGGAGAATGTGTTGATGATCGTGAAAAGATAGTATGGTAAAGTTTTGATGTGATTAGCAATTTTTCTTCCTGTATGTTGCAATAAAAAGTATATATACATTTACAGTTCTAAATCAAACCAAACTTGAGGGATGAATCCTAGAGAAATGTTTGTGGTTATTACGTTCTACCATTGACATTGGCTTCTTATCCAACACTACTTTGATAAATAGAAACGAAATAGACTGTCGATTTCTCATAAAGGTGAAAAACACTTTACTCTTCGCTTCTTTGCAAACGCAAGGACCACCGTATCCCACCCATGGTCCTTTTCCGGAGTTCTTCAAAGCCAAAATGGCGCCTAGTTTCCAGGCCTACATGTCGGTTGTGTCCCGTCCAGAGTCAAATGTAAAGGTATCATTGGAGTCCCAGTGTATAGTTCAGTACCGCAAATCCTCAAATAAGCGCCTCCCCTCAGATAGGCGTCCCCTCCCCTCCCCATCTGTTTCTATTTGGGTGAGCACCGAGACGACGGCTGGGTAGAAAAGTGTTGGTCGGGTTTAGTACTCGCCAGTTTGTGCAAAGGGTGATTCACTTTTATTTCTCGAAGAAGAAAACAGAGATATTGCCAAAAGGGATGAGTTGTCCAATAAAAGCTATAGATCTATCTTATTTCTTTGTAGTAGAATTCGTATTCGACTGTCAAATGGCCATAGGAATGTTAGATAGCACGCTGAGCTCTTTAGAATCTTGAATTTCGTTGGACCAGTGTATCCCGCAGCTCTATTGCGATCTATAATTGTACGGCTAGGGTCCATCATTTTCGTTGTTTGTTCATTGAGTCGGAAAAATGTTGCATAACGGATTTTTCTGCCTCATTCCCAGGCGTCTCTCTTTGATCGAATATGGCGCGCAGGGTGTTGTGGGACTGCTTGTGCCACGCACCTGCTTGTAGCCATTTTATCTTCTCCTTCGTACATCTATTCAGACTACTGAACTTATAAGAACAACGTTTCTATAGATTTGTAACAGCTTAGTGTGGCAAAATAATCATGAGAGTCGAGAGGGCGTGATAAAACTCTGATACAAAGGTCACTCATTGTCATAATTGAAGGTGATTTGGCAGGTGTTCCAAACACTCTAGACTCAGAATGAATCAACACAACAGAACTGCTTATGTGACGATAAAATGATGATTGTATCGTATTGTACAGTGTCGATAGATTTCACCTGTTAGCTTGATACACTCGAGGTCCATGTTTCGCATAATCCAGTTCTCAGGGTTCTCAGACCCTCTCGCTGAGACGCAACGCCGTGACAAAGAGAGGGTCAGAACTGGACTGTCCTCCATAGCTCAGCACCATTCCAAAAGACTCGTGGGCGTTTGTTACAACCAACGCGTCTTGTAGTCATTATAAACTTCCGATCAATTGGGTCCAGTAGGCAGTTACTTACAGTTACACTTACAGTTACTTATTGCCTTATAAAGTAAACTTTCCTCTTGATAATAATAATAATAATTTATTTACTTATATAGCGCCCTTTAACATAAGAATGATCAAAGGCGCTTTACAATCCAAGAAAACTAATATTAACAATAGATATCACAATAAAAATGCTACAACAATGCGCATGCCTGGCTAACGTTGGTGAGAACACTGGTGTCGAGGTTATTAAAAATGCAAATTATTTCTATCATACATATTAATAAGGTCCTTCTGACCCAGACGCTTATCATAATTTCCGCTTTCATTTTTCGACTCCACGGAATTGAATTTCCGAGAACTGCTTAAATTCTTTGCAGCGTATTTGACCGAAATAAGGTCGTAACTATTGAGTATGGAAGATTTAGAACCAATCTGCGACACTGAACAAGCGTCATTCTGTGTAGAGTTGATGAAGCGACTCAACCTACAACGGGCGCAAAGTTACTTGTGCGACCTAACCTTGGTAGCTGAAGAGGGAAAAGAGTTCAGAGCTCACAGGAATGTGCTTTCGGCAGCAAGTCCTTTCTTCGCTAAGCTTCTTCAGAGTGACATGAAAGAAAGATACGAAGGAATCATTCGGCTTGAGGAGATTTCGGAATCGATCATGGAAGATGTCTTGGAATTCATCTACACAGGAAGTGTGGTCATAAACGAAGAAAATGCCAACGATTTGGTTATCGCAGCGGACTATTTACTCATTGTGTGTTTGAAGACCATCTCCGCACGATTTCTAGAACAGCAAATGACCATCGCAAATTGTATTTCGACCTTTTACTTTGCAGAGAAATACCAGTGTGAAGAACTTGTAACCAACAGCAGGAAGTTTATACACGATAACTTCGCTTCCGTCGCAGAGTTAGACGATTTTTTAAACTTGGAAGCCAAGGAAATTGAGACTTGGATTTCAAGCGACACAATTTGCATTGCAGTGGAAGAAGATGTTTTCAAAATCATTCTAAAATGGATTGAGCAAAACAAATGCGAACGAGAAGCAGGTTTCGAAGAGCTATTTCGTCACGTTCGACTGGTTTTCATATCGCGTGACTATTTGCAGGTTGATGTCGTAACGAACCAACTGGTGCGAGGGAATTTGTCTTGTTTGAGATCGGTGTTGGACGCTATAGCGTTGGTCAATTGTGCAAGTGAGGATACTTTTATGCAGTCACCAAGAAGAAGACTTGAAACACACGTCATTCTTGCTCGTGGAGGTAAATACACTTTCTGTTACCTTCCTGAAAAGGACAAATGGAATCGCTTGGCGGACGGGTTTACAGAGATCCGAGGCCTGTGGATGCCGATAACAAAATTCCGCGATCAGCTGTATATCTTTCCTGAAAAATCAAAAGTTGAAAGATATGACCCTGCTTTTAATAGTTGGACTACTTTGGACATTACGATCCCTGACGATGCAACCCACAGGCAGGTGGCACTCGTCAGAGGGCGGATCTATACTATTGAAATCAATATGGTGAGTAATCAATCCATTATTAAAAGATACAATGTGGAGTTAACCTCGTGGCAGACTGTTTTTACCCGTCAGGGTTGTAGGGTTGGTTCATGCGTTGTTGGAGCTGGTGACTACCTGTACGTTTTTGGTGGGAGACTGCTACAGCCATCAGAATATGTTGCGATTAGTGAACGATTCGACACTGTTCAAACAAAATGGGAGGAAATTGCGGAAAGAGGCTGTGCCTTTGGTGTGGCCACTCAACGGAAGATTTTTGTTGCCGGAGGGATCGTGTGGACTAAAGTGTTAGAAACATGTGAGCTGTACACTGCGTCAACAAACGAGTGGCAATTCATTGGAAGCTTGAACGCACCTCGTTGTTTGGGCAGTATGGTATGTCTTAACGGAACAATTTATGTACCTGGTGGTTCACGCATATCACCAAAGGAACCGGCTTTTTCAACAGCGACACAGTCGAACGAGTTCACAATTGAAAGTTATGATCCCAGTTTAAAGAAGTGGATACAAAAGACTTCTATACCAGTGGACAGCCTCTCCAGTGCAAATCAGTGGTCATTCAGAGGCTGCGCCGTGAAACTTTCAAAAGGAGTGCTTGACAAGATTGTTGAAATTTAATCAAATGACATATTTTCCTCATGTGGAGTTTTCTAAACTAAGGGGCGGGGAGGATCCCTACCCTGGACCCGTCACTAATTGAGCACGTGAAAACGGGTCACCTGACAAATAGGAATACACGAAGGCAAAGTCAGGCAACACCGCCAAACGTAAACTTTATTTTACATAGAGCAGACGTTAAGTTTACGAACATTTTAGACTAACTGGAATACAAAACGGTCAAAGCACTAGGATGTTAATTAACAATGTGAAAATCTCTAGTAAAATCCTTGATTAACCTACCGAAAATTAAATAACGTGGTTAGGCCACTCCTATAATAAAATGTTCCGTTTCCTATCTGCATCTTTGTTCTAGACGTTTGTTAACGCCCACTCAAAACAGATTACGGGTCTTAGTAACAACGGGTACTTTCCTTCCACATCTGGTCTTTAAACCTTGCAATTTAGATATTGAGGGGTAGATCTAAGTTACAACCGCCAAGCGCGGCGCTTGGTACGGGAGGGTTGTCCAAACAATACATGTACTGTCCTGTACTGATACGACCCGAAAAAGCCATCTTTCGACCCCTACTGATGGGCTAATTTTGTCCATCTGAACTATGGTTCGTTCTCAAAGCGTGAGACAACGAAAAACACGCCTGTAGATGGGTATTTCGTGGTCTCACGCTTTGAGAACGAACCATAGTTTAAATGGACAAAATTAGCCCATTTTGTAGGGGTCCAAAGACGGTTTTTTTGGGTCGTATCAGGTCGACAGTTTTTGACATGTATACGGCGTGAACGTGCACGATTCGGTTAATGGCATATCGATTGTAATTACTATAATACTCACTATGAGTCTTCCTGCAGCTCAGTGGTTAAAGGGTCAGTTGTGGGGAAAAACAGTTTACAAAAAAAGAACGTTAACGCTAATACATGAGGGGATATCTTGTCAAAGTTCTGATAATGGGTAAAATTTAATATGTGCCAATCATGCCGCAGTGGTTGGCAATTAAAAAACATGCAGTATTTGTTAAAATTATCTGAGTTGCCACCTTGGAATTATATACGAGAATTGTGAGAATATGTTGATTGTCGTAAAAAGATGGTGTGGTTAAAGTTTTGATGTGATTAGAAATTTTTCTTCCTGTGTGTTGCAATAAAAAATAATTATTTACAGTTCTAAATTAAACCAAACTTGAGGGATGAGTCCCAGAGAAATGTTTAGTGTGGTTATTACGTTCTACCGGTGACATTGGCTTCTTATCCAACACAACTTGATAAAAACAAACGAAATACTCTGTCGATTTCTCACGGAGGTGCAAAATACTTTACTCTTCGCTTCTTTGCAAACGTAAGGACCGCCGTATCCCACCCATGGTCCCTTTCCGGCGTCCTTCAAAGCCAAGATGGCGCCTAGTTTCCAGGCCTACATGTCGGTTGCGTCCAGTCCAGAGTTAAATGTTCCGTTGGATTTGGAAGAAATAGCCGTCAGTTGCGCTTGCAACTTATTGACTTCGCAAACCAACTGTCCCAGTTTGTCTTCGACATCTTTGAGGTTTCCTTTGCCAAAGATTGGCTGGACTCTAACTTCCTTCAATTCGATTTCTCCTGAAAAAGAGGGAAATTGCGTCTGGCTATGATGAGAAAATACGGAGTCGACGATGGCAAAAGACGAAACAATAATGGGACTTTGGTGTTGTAAAACTATGGCAACCTTTGACTGGAATAATTTGAATACTTTTAATTGTACACGGACAAAACTCCCGTTTTTTATAAGAAAGAAAAACGTGTTACATTTTTGTGGTGAACTCCTTAGAAAATTTCAAGTTTGTCCAGAAAGCCCCAGAGTTTAAATATAATAAGCGTGGACTCTTGGCAAAATAAAACATATATATTCTTTAGCTGATATACTAAATAGATTTGCTATGTAAGCTGAGAAAACGCTAATAATCTGATTGGTCCATTAAAAAATAGGATATCGGCCATTATTTGTAAAACAGTTTAGTCTACGAAAACAAGACGTACACTAGCTCAAAGCAACCTTGGCGATCAGTACTGGCCTTGTTGACAAGTTACGACTCCATAGCACGACTAGAAAAAATTGTTTTAAAGAAAGTGTTTAAAAACACTTTCTTTATGTGCTCAGTAAAAAGTACCGATGAATATAAACACTTCGTTTGCAGGCAAACTGGCGCAGTCGCGCAAGGCTAATCTTAAACCCAATGCAAATACAATGGTGAGTCAGCGGAAAGATACTGAAGTTTATCCTCTCACTAGCATTTGTGAGTAACTTTTTTCAGATCGATAACAACCTCCACAAAAGCTGCATTTGTCTTACACTCATTACAAGTCAAATTCTCAAGCCAAGTCAAGAGAAACGAGTGGCCAAACGTGGACTTCCTGAAAGTCTTAAATTATACCAAACTAGTAATAGTAATCACAGATTAACAAGTGCGGTGGACATGCCAGTTTGTATGTTGAAGAAAGGGGACTTGCGTGGGTGAAATCTTCACGTGAAAATTTGGCCAGATTCTTGCATCAAAACGAGGTAAATGTGCGCAACAGAGAGACAAAGTAGCCGCCAACCTCGAATTGTTCAGCATGCATTTACACAGGCAGCCCAACAAAAACACAAAATTAGACTTCAGGCAGCCCAACGCAAACACAAAATTAGATTTGCGGTCTGCCATTGTCGACTGCGATAAAGGAATGAATAAATGTTCCATTTTTCCATTTTCTTATTAATAAATACGATTGTATTTATTAAGTTGCAATACTCACAGATAGAAAGAGAACAAAAGGATCTTTTGCAGACTAGAGAAAACCTTATTCAGTATAGTTAGCATAATCTGTTCATGTTGTCCTTCAGCAGCATGGTTAAAAATATATAAAACTGTTCAATTGAGGCCTTAAACTGCTGTTTAAAAGGAAAAACTAAAATCTAAGTTTTCGCCGATCAACGGCATCATCAGAGATGAGAAAATATCCCGCGCGCGCTATATATATATATATGCAAAGAGAGTGTAGGGTGAAGGGTGAAATGTGTAACAAATGTGACGTTTGTGTGAAAGCTATAGAAATAAACCGTGAGTGTTATACAAGGTTGTAATGATGGATTGTAGTCTCTAAAGTAAAATATTAATATAGCAGTTCCGCGAATTCAGTACATTCCTCTCGGGAATTGAGTGTGGGCTTGTATTTTCTGATGTAAAATGCTTCGTAGAGGCGTAGATTAGCGGGATCGTTTTCGCTCATAATAATAGTTTATGGTCGTTGTTCTGACAGGAAGAGATGTGTTTTAGCAGTCTTCGTTTGTTAGTGCACATGGTATGCTAGCGACTTCGACACTACATGAAATAAAGTTCTTACTTACTTTTCTTACTTACTTACTTACTTACTTCCTTCCTTCCTTCCTTCCTTCCTTCCTTCCTTCCTTCCTTCCTTCCTTCCTTCCTTCCTTCCTTCCTTCCTTCCTTCCTTCCTTCCTTCCTTCCTTACTTACTTACTTACTTACTTAATCAGTTAACTAAAAATACCTTCTCGGCTTTGAACCTTTTTCGTTCCCTTCCGCAGTGTTTTGAGAATAAGTTCCGCCACGATCCCGATCAATATTAGGCCCAGGAATATGCCTAAGATGATCAACAGAAAATCTCGAGTGGCTTTCTTTTCACCAGAAACGAGACTCATCGAGTCACTGTCCTCGTTGTAAACCTGCAAAAGTGTAGAAATATTAAGCAATGTACTGAAGCTTGTGAATGAGCTATGGAACAATCAAAGCTTCAAGTGTTTGTGTTAACTAAGGTCACAAAGTAAGATGGGTTTCTCATTGGTGTCGTAATCCAATCACAGTTAAAAAAAGTCCAGTAAACGAGGCAGCGAACATTTTATTTGATCGCAATCACGCCTTGGACATCACTGGTTGTTGTGTCTTTTCTACAGAAAGCGCGCGCGTTTCAGAAATTAATCGAAGGGTAATAAAATCCTTTCCGGATTTCTGGTATATTTGATAACAACTGCCCTCGGCTGAGAGATTGTCCTCAAAATTTCGCAGTTGCCCTCGAAGCTAATGTTCATTTCTCAGACAATCTTTCAGCTTCGGGCATTGTCCTCATCCTCCGGTACTCATCAACCGCCTGAACCAGTTTAATTACTAAATATTCATTTGGGACAATTCGCTTCTACACAACTCAAAAACTTAAATTTGTAGTTTGTTGTTTGTAATTTTTAATTCGTACAAACGAATGTGAATATTCCGGAGACAAGAATTAACTTCATTTCTAATAATTATCTCGATTTCAGTCTAAAAGGACAAGATTACTGGGTACTTATGTCCAGTTCTTTTGTACACTTAATTTAAGCTGGTGTCTTTTTACTACGGGATTGAAGGTTCTTTTTTATTAAGGGCAAATGCATTTATTTCTCGCTTACCGAGACAGGATTAAGATACTTCATGAGTAGATCGTCCACATCAAGTCTTTTCATTTCCTTCTTAAAACAAGCATCTTCATCCATCAGTTTTTTGGAGAAGTCGGATTCAAGTAAAGCTATGTGGTACGTTACATCCGCCGAGAAACTTTGAAACACTTTGAGGGTCGTGTTTACGGGTTCCTTGTGAAGGTAGTAGGCAGCTTGGTACTTGTCCATAAAAACACCATCTAGCTTACCCGCTTTGAGATCTGTAAACAGTTGCTGTACTGATGGAGCATCTAAAGGAAAATATTGGCAGCTATTAACCCTTTAAGCCCTAACAGTGATCGGCATCAAATTTCTCCTTGCAATATCAATGCTTATTCAATCACTGAGGTCATGAGAATTAAGGATGTGATCACCCAAAAACTTATCAGCTTTGAGTTCTCAGAGTAAAAACCTTAATTTTAACAGAGATGTCTTGTTTTTTAAGTTTGACCGCGGTTAATTCTCAGGCGGTCCGAGGTCGCTTGCGGTCGGTTTTACTCTACTCACCAGCGACTATAGCTCCTCCTTGTTTCGCTTCTAATTCCGCTGATGTGTTGTTCAGTACTCCAATCTGAACAAAGAGAGGAATTTAAGAGGTCGGTTGGGCTAGATGGCCTCTTAACCCTTTAAAGTCATTCCCCTAAAATAGAACCTACACTCAGATTTTTTCCAAACTTTGCCCATGTGTGGTTCACTATATGTAAACTGCAAAAATGAAACAAAAAGAGGGGGTCACCATGCTTGTTCTTCAGCAACGAAGCATTGAAATATGGTAATTTCTGTATGTTTGGACAAGAAGGACTATAATAGAGCATTTGCCAAAAACAGGAAATTATTTTCTGAAGAGAAGAGTTAACGGCTCATTTCATAGAATTTTTTCCCTGTTCATAAATCATTTTCAATGTGAAATCTGTTTGAAAACCATTCGTAACCAGTACAACTGAGATATTCAACAAAATAATATAATTCGTTACCTCTGAAGGTAGGCCAAAATGTCCATTGGCTAGATATTAGGCACAAAATTTGATATATCTAACACTAGGATTTTCCTTAAATTTTCACAGTAGTTGGCAAACGATATTGTGGTTAGAAAGCAGTGGTAAATCGAGCTTCAAAACTGGTTTCTCCGCGAAGGGACTAGGGCGAGTCTTATGAAAACATCTTAATTTCCGCGCAAAATGCAAATTAAGAATTTTGTTGTTAGATGCAAGTCAGATTGAGCCAACTCAGGCACATAATCCCGTAACTCTTTCAATATTTGACAGATTTCTGTGAATTATTGACACCAAGATGGCCTTGTGAAGATCTACTCATTAAAAGGATGAAAACGTAATCCCCTCTGATATGTGATATGGTTGACCACCCCCCATAACTTTTCAACTGTTTTTTCCCTAGAAGTTGTGGCCCTAGAAGTTTTGGGTCTTAAAGCATCACTCACTGCAAAATAAGCTATAGTTTAGGGGTATACCTAATATACACAAGGATTGGGACGTTTTTGAACTTTTAATTTTTTTTTGTTTTAAGGCCATTTATCTCAAAGCCACAACTTTTCTCACTCATAATTGTATCAGTTATGAAATACAATCATGATTAGCTTTAAAATGGTATATCATACATGGTCATTGAGTTTGTAGTCCTGGATCTAGATAAAATGTCGTTTTGCCTTTGGGGTAATTGTCGCATAGCTGAAACATGGTCTATACTTCTACAGACCATGGAAATGACGTCATTAAACGTTGACTCAAGGGTTTCACTTGAGTTCAGTGAACATTTTATGACGTTATCTCTATGGTCTATCACTATTTAGAGCGGTTTTCAATTGAGTGTCGGTAGTAATTAGCGTTTGCTTTGGTTTTGCTTTACTTCGCTCTCTGATTGGTTGGCAAAACTCGCGCCACTTTCTCAACCAATGAGAAGCAAAACCAAAACCAAAACCAATCGTGACTTGCTCGCATGCGTTTTCCTCTTGGTGACAGTTAGATGTAATTGCTCCGAGTGCTTATTGGTTCATTGTGCTGTTAACGTCTGTTGTGATTGGTCATAGTAATTACTTTGGTTTTGGTTTTTACGACACTCAATTGAAAACCGCTCTATCCTAAAGGTGGTTTGTATCGCCGCCATGTTGGTGTACAAAGCAAAAGAAAATTAAATTTGCTCACATAGTTTCCATAAAAATGGAAGTTAACCTCCAGAGGAGAAAAATCGTATTGTTCCTGTACACCAACATGGCCGCAAACCATCAATACAACGTTACGTGGAGTTTCCATAATCTGTGAATTGCAGTTGGACTGTTGACGTAAACCCAGATGGGCCTGCGACATTGTTGAGCAGTTTTGTTCATATTTTTTTACCTTGTGTCCTTCCAGTACCGCCAGGTCCTTAGCAGAAATGTTGAGTGCACTGGTTGCGGTGGCTGTAAACACTGCTATTACAATCAGACCAGTCAAGATCCAAATGACGCCAAACAAACGACCGAGAACGAATTTCGGCGTCTTGTCACCATAACTGAAGTTAAAGTCAAAGGAGAGTCAAGGTTAAGTAAAACAACAACAACAACAACATCCTTTATTCAAACACGATAGTAGTTAAAGCCACAGAATTGCTTGTGGGGTCTTGTATCTAGCTAAAGTTTAAACTTAGTTCGAGTTATAATTGGAATTGATTCCTAGCGCTGGCATAGCTGAACACAGAGTCAAATATGGCGAAATTCACTGAGAGAAATCGACCTTAATCCAACCTTATGCTGGTGTCGAGATCAAAACTCTTTGTCGTCCCCAAACTGAATATCGGACCGCCATTTCTAAGTTGCAAAATTGTACTGAGACTTCAAGAAAAATTTCCAAGTGTTGGCCTCAGACATGAAGGAGGAGTTAGTTTTCGTGCCGCACACAAACTTTCAGGTGGTTTGACTGTATTTTGCCCAGGTGTGATATTAAGAAGATTAAAACAGCACCCTAACAAACGAATTACTCAATGAAAAACTGCATTGACAACTGCTCGTAAGTCAGCCATCTATCTACAATAAGTCTCTAATTAAGCTACACAAGAACTGTTGTTGACCCCCTTCCCTACATTGGTTGTAAAGTTGCGCTTACCCAACAGTCGTCATGGAAACGAAAGCCCACCAAAAGCCTTCGTATGAGCCTCTTGTAAAAGAACGGGGAAATTCCTCTTCATTGAAGAATGTTTCCTGAAGAAAAAAAGAAAACACCTTGATTATATTTTAGGACTAGTTGAAATACCAAGTAGTACGAAGGACTTCTTCAAGATCAATAGAAACGTTTGAGCATGCAGTAAGCTAAAATGCGCCGAAATGAATGCAAACTTAGTTGTTTTGATGCGGCATTGTCAAATCCAAAGAAAGGCTGTTTCAAGGTCAATTATTTTCAAAAAATATAACCTCCCTTGACTTAAGACCATATAAGGGGCGAACCCCTCAAAATGACCGAACTGCCAGAGTTTGATGACTTTAAGGTCACTGGGATCTGCAAGTTCGAGAAACAGTCGTCAATGTTAAATTCGTTCTTCTCCATAGTAATCAGTTATAACTGCCTCTGTTCTGTACACCTTTCAACCCCAATTCAATATCTGAAAATAATTATTTCGTGATCATTTCTGTCAGTTAAGCCGTGATGTTAAAGTGATTGGTGCTTGTCGATCCGTGTTTTGGGATCGTCTTACCAGGATCCACACGCATATTCCCGATATTCCAGCCAACAGAATAGTGAACACGATGATAGGCCAAGTGTTCTGCAGCATTCTTGTCATCACGATGTCATTAGCTTTTCCGTTGAAGATCCTAATGTCCATAATGAGCAAATACCCCGGCGATTTTATTAGTTGTTCGAGTATCAAGACTGGCCCTGCGTAATCTTCACCAGAGAGCATCATCTTCAATGGCCGTGGTATGGGGAAGGCGATTTGCGCCTTTCTGTTCACTAATGATTCTATAAAACTCCGTATGGTGTTGAACGTTGTTACTTGGATGGAATCCGTCGTTAAATTGCGGCATTGTTTTATGACGCAGTTTTCAAGGATTCGATGAAAGAAGTCTCTAACTATGCCTCTACCATCACCGGATGAAGGTAACATGGTGAATGGAGGCAAAACAAGGGCTGATACATTAACCGTTTTGCCTGCAGGGGGGCAAACATTGGCCTGTGATGACGATGACCGGACGGGCTTCCAAAATAATGTTCCGATAAGTGTAAGAGTCACTAAAGTGATCCTGCCTAACTTCATCTTGAAGGCGACTCGTAAAGCTGCAAAAAGGCAAAATCCATTTAAACAAGCACTTCTTCTTTAAGTTTATAATGTCATTCTTTGCACAAAGTACCGCTAAGCTTGGTTTACACGTACGACGCAAGCATAAGAATAAGCACAAGCACAAGCACAAGGATGTTTACACGTGCGATAAGCATAAGCATAACGTGACATACGCAAGCGCAGAAGCAAACAAATTTGGCGCAATCGCGCAGCCAGGCTGCCTTTTGGCGCGAGATTTGATTCCAACATGGCGGAAAATGGCAACGCATGAGTAACTAGATTGTACGCTGACAACTCGTCACTGTTTTTCAGTTTCCTTTCCTTGCGCTTATGCTTAAGCTTGCGTCGTCCCGGTTTACACGTACGACGCAACGACGCAAGCGTAAGCACAAGCACAAGAGAATGGAAATCGTTCCATTCTCTTGTGCTTGTGCTTATGCTTGCGTCGTTGCGTCGTACGTGTAAACCGGGACGACGCAAGCATAAGCACAAGCGCAAGCACAAGGCGCTTATGCTTGCGTCGCACCGGTTTACACGTAGGTTTTTTGTGCTTATGCTTGTGCTTATGCTTATGCTTGCGTCGTACGTGGTGTGTAAACCAGGCTCTAGTTAACAAGGTAGAGGAATGACTTCATCAAGTTCTAATTAGTAACATTTTCAAAAAATGCTCGGAATATGATAGGGCATTTTGAAGGTTGCATGAAAGAGGGATTCATCCTGCAGTCTAAAATATACACAAGTCACTCAATTACCGTTGACTAAAGAGCCTCTTAGACAAACTCCTTAAAACTCCTGTTTATCGATGTTACGAAGACGACATTACTACGCTCTACCACAAGCTGTCTATGTACCATTTCAGTCTGTCTTAGATGCCGGTACAGCTATATTTTGATGTAATTTAACTAGTGTTTTTGTGTCGTTTAGTTGAGAAGTGTGCATTTATATAGCGTATTTACTATGGCAGAATAACCATATGCGCTTGACAACACTGCAGTGCGGGGGACTTTACCGTAGTGCTTGCGAGTACAAACCGCTGTCCTGCAGCTCACAATCAATTAAGTCACTGATGTCTCTTTTACTAAAACAAACCCAGACCACCACGTAGTTTCCTATTTCCCTGACTATATGGACAAAAATATTACCTTATTCGCGATTTTGTTAGAAAAGCTGAATCTGTCGTGAACTCGTTCTACAGACCGGCACAACATCCTCTCGATCGATCTGCACAAGTTTCGTTCCAAAAATTATAATAGTGTACGATCCTTTGCATTCGTTTTAAGGCAGAAGAAAACAAATGGTAATTAAAAGTTCAGTGTTTGAAATGCTAACGAAGATGGGATAATTAATGTATAAATTGTTGCCACCTGGAAAGCGTTAGCAGCAGGTACATAATTGTCTTAATAAGAATGACGACACATTTAAATTTACAAAACATGTCTCGGTCGTACAACGACCATCTTCAGTTGAAAGTAGAAGTAATATGAAGTTACATTTGAATTTATAATTATAATACATTATAAATTCAAATGTAACTTCATATTACTCCTACTTTCAACTGAATATGGTCGTTGTACGACCGAAACATGTTTTGTAAATTTAAATGTGTCGTCACTCTTATAAAGATTGTTGCCAGTCTGCTTCTTTTTAGATCCTTTGTACATAATTGTATTGTGCGCATTATGCCGTGTTTACACCATTGGTCCCTGAACACGTAACTTTGACAGATGTATTTTGCACATTTTGAACAACAGCATAGTTAGTAACTATGACTATGACAACAGGAATCACTATTGTATACGACAAAAATATCTTCCTGGTAACTTTCATTGAGATGGCGACAGCTCGAAATTTCATCGTAATACCTCCATATGCCACGATGTAATTCGACCTCTTCACTCGCCTCTAGGTTCCGTCAAGTACATTTAATCATCACCAGCTTGATGACTCGGGGGGGGGGGGGGGCTGGGTACTCCCCTACGTAAGCTATATAGATATGTGCCGCCCCAAAGGGTATGGTTTTTGAGCCATTTTGGTCTTAAACTGGGTAAAGATTTTGACCATTATGGTCTTAAATCGGGTATGGTTTTCAAGGGAACCACGAGAGCGTATCAACGTATTTGTCTTTTCAATTCCGAATGAATAGTAGAGAAAGAGAAGTATCCAAAATATATCATTCGAGCTGAATTTCGGGTAAGTTTTACCAATTCTTGACTTCGGCCTTGATGTGAGACTTAATTACGCCACAAGCCAGGTCTGAAAACGGGTGTGGAAAATGGCATGGTTTGGTCTGAAATAGGGTCAGGATTTGGGGAACCTGGCGGCACACCCCTACCGAGAATTCCGAGGAGTAATCCCCCCCCCCCCGGGGATGACTCATGCTCCCATGAATAACAGTACTATAGCTGTTCATATATTTTTTCGTCCTCTTTCGTCGCCCCTAATAACTAATCTCTATTACCTTAGAGATATAATGTAGACATCACATTATGATGGTGTTGAATACGGTTTAAAAGTTTTAGACGACAAGCGATTTTGCACTTTCTTCAAATTCTACGCCATTCACTGCTCAACGTAAACTGTTTTACTCATGGTTGTCTGACATTTCGACTGAGTTTCCTCGATTTTTCCAGTTTTTCTTTATATTTATGATCCGAATTTGATGTGACTGATCCAGGCCTTAGCTTGTCTTCGTTAAGAACATCCCTTTGTTACTTGAAGAACAGAATTCGTGGTTCGAGAGTTTACAGGGGTTCCTGCGTCCGCAATGATTCATGCTGAATGAATGGATGGCTGCCATAGATATAAAACGCTAGTATATTCTTAGAGTAATGCCTCCGCTAGAGAGTGTTCTGTAATACAGAGACCTTTTCATTGCATTAAAAGATTACGTTTAAGGACCCTTTTGTCCGCCCAAGAGTTGGAAATTCACAACGCATGAAAGCCTACCTATTAGCTGTTAAGAGACTAGCAGCCGTTTCACAATCTCTTGAATTATTAACGACAACCTGTTCGTAACATTTTTGTTTTGCCTATTAGTTACTAAACAAAATGACTAAAAATTTAGTGTTAAGCTGGCAAACCACAAATGTTGTCGACTCTCAGCTTTATCAAAAGCAGAAAATTAATGTTTTTCTAGTGTAGTGTTCTTAAACGATCAAGTAAGCGTTATTTACTCACGACTGTAACATTTCCCAGACTTAAAGAATAAAGAATATTCCTTTCAATTACACCACGGGCATACACCATGGTAATTCAAATGACAGACATTCTCAGTACTTAAGAACCTCGATGAAGGTTCTAATCATAACTATGGTTAATCTTGGTGGGTCAGCTTACCTAGTTGAGAAATAATCCCCTCCTTTGTTTCGTTTTTACAGGCAGAGTCGGTCCTCTCTGTAATACCGCTTACTGTTCTCAACAAGTCAGTTTTCGGCAATCATTGACGGCGATATCTTTCTCGCCGGCAGCGATGCATGGATTTACGAAAGTTCTCCCTGCATTGACGTATCTAGGATCAGTATTTCTGTGATCACATTTATGGTGCATAGCGGTTTTGAGAAACATCCAGAATTGGCTTGAAAACACCAGGCCAATAATGAATGAATATTAGCTTCCCCCGCTGTTTCAACACTCAACTGCAGAAAATGACATCGACAAACAATCGTTTTAAGAACACTTGCAATTGGTCCGTTAAACAAAAGTTTCTTGCGTGTTAACCTTAGAAATATATATTGTACTCATGGTGATTGACCAACAAAATGTATAGGTCTGTAAATAAACACCTGCTACTGAACAAATTAGCAATTCGAGAAAGTTAAAAATGACATTGTGTTGAATCGATTGGCCTGTGTTTTTATGCGAAAGAAATTTGCCAATTTTATGGCAGATGGTTGTCAACGTTTTTGTTATGCTAAATCATGGTTTAACTTCTTCATAACTTAAAGATCTTGAACGTTTTGTAGTCGCGATATTATTAACACCGGTTCATCAGTGGTCGTTAATGAGGTCTTTACGAAAGATATTAATACTAACACAAGAGGAGGGTGGATTTTCTTACGCCTGTAAGCATTATTCTTTACCAGATCAAGGGAATTGTTTACGAGACGAAAATGTACAATTACTATTTCACAAGCGGTTAACTCCGAGGCGGTTAATCAGTTAAGCCACACCGAATTTAAGCAGAGAATAAAATTGATAAGATCGTAAATCTTAATTTTCTAAATGTCGAAAACTGACCAGCACTAGAGGAGAGGAACTTTTGGTAACTTTGTATGATTGGTCATAAGTTGGTTTTACAGTGTGAATTAAATATAAGTGGCCTTGTCTTGCAGAATGATTGTTAGCAATGAAAACTTTTTTTAGCGGGTCGTCCAGTTCAGTTTTGCATGGAGCTCCAGAAAGATTACCAAGTGATATTTATTTGCATAAGAGCGAAAATGTACGAACAAAACAAGAAACAGGTGTTTTAATTTAATCTATACGTCAAATCATATGACTCTATATGACTCTTGTTTTTCATTCAAATGAATTTTAAGCTTTTGCAATCATCAAGGCGACATTTCCTCTATCTTCTTCAACTGTCCGGTTGACATTATTTTCTTTCCTCTTCTCCTAGTTTAAAGAACAACTATTCACTGTACGTTCAATGTGATGAGAGGATTTATAGATATTTAGTTAAATTTGCTTTGCTGATAAAAATATAAAAACCAACGTAGAAAATATTAAGTTCCTTAGTTTTAAGTTCAATAAACCGTAAACATAACCTGTTGTATTCATTTAAGCGTACTAAACGGTTCCTATAAGATCATAACTGTAATTGAGCGTTGAAGTGTTATTGTAACCTGCCCTAGTCTTTTGTTAAACTGTTATCCACCTGTGTAACTTTTGAATGTTTCAGAATAAGCCTAGGTTTCGTCCAATAGACTTTCAGAAATGATTGTTGTATTCTGTAATCTGACTCGTTGGAAAATGATGTAATTCGAATTGCTTCACTAGCTTAGGCTTAAATACAAGTGCTTTGTAAGATTTTCCTCGGTTACATCCTTGGTTACGGTTTTGGTATTAAACCCTAAGCTGGAGCCAAGTTCTGTGTGGTTTTACTGTCTCAAAGCAAAATTGCAGCCGATAACCACACCAACAAAAAGTTAAAAAAAATTAGTATTAGAGATGAAATGTTCAAGAGTCCAAGAGCTAGTAGCTTGTCTTCAAGGCGACATATTGATTAGGCGTTGATTTCAACAGCATGCAGTTTAATACTGGAGTGCAAATACTATGCCTGTCACTGATATCCAAAGGTAATTATTACACGATATCATAGACTAAATAAGGTCGCGTGATTTGAAACAGCTCAAGCTCAGCTCAGTTCAGTTCTGTGATTAACATACATGTATTTTAAAGTACAATTACAAAATCGGTGCCCGGAGTGCTTTCTTTACCCTGAGGAGTTAAAGGATATCACTTCAACGTTTCAACAATATTTGAGTTCTCGATGTTTTAACCCTATTAAGCATGGGAGAGGGGTAAGTGCCTGAGTGTGCCGTCTTCAAATCATCGTTACTTTCTTAACATCGACGAAAAAGCCTCCAAAATTGGTAAATTTACCTAAGATGTCCCTGTTTACTACTTGATATGTCACGTTTTTGTAATTATGACTTGATGCTTCGGCCACACGTCTATTCTTCTGCATGAAAATTTACAGGTTTTAACATTTTTGTATCATTTAACCGTTGTTAATTGGTCTGGTATTGAGGTTTTGGATAAATTGCGAAATCAAAGAAAGCGGATCCAAAACGGTGATATAGTTCATGACAAAATGAGAAAATTCCATGTCATGAGGCGTCATCACCTCATTTTATGGACTTTAAGGGAACCAGTTTTGACACAAAAATCAGCAACCCTCATACACAACAAAACACTTTTCAGTCCCTTTAAAAACAAACATTTTTAAATTTTTGGTTAAAACATCTCCTGAAGGATAAATGATTTGTACTACGTAATATTTAGGCTGTCGCTATAACACTGACAGGAACGCAATTGAATTGAGGTGAAGTCATAATTACAATATTCTTGGCTAGGAAAATTACAGGTTCAATTTAACATTTTTTAAAAAAATAGAATGTTTATGCCACTTGAGTCTGTGGAATTTTGTTTGATGTATTTTTCTATGAATAAAAATCATCTCTTGTTTGAAACGAGTCTGGATACCACTGAGTTTAATCTCTCGTGTGAAATGTTAGAGATTACCGAACACAATACATTTGATCTAACCAAAACGTTTAAATATTTAGGTTTCATCTCTCATTACCATGACTTAATCCTTGGAAACATTTTACTTTGACCGCCTGAATTGGATAATTATTGCCTTTAATTCTAGCTATCTTTTATTGAATTAAACTGGTCGTCTCGTTGACATATTATTTGCAGGAGTTAAAGAGACTATTGCAAAGGTTGTCATGCAATTGATTATCTCGGAAACGAATGAATTCAAACGAAGTTAAATTTATCTGTTTTTGTCTTCCTGTTTAGAGGTCAAAATTTTAAACGAAAACCATCGTATTGCTACAGAACATGTTATTTCATGTTAGTCTGCCTAAACGTTATCGATATTTCAAAACAAATTACAATGATTCCGAGCACAGATCAGTAATGATAACAACATATGATCTCTCTCGAACAGTGTAGTGACAAAGGCATTGAAAAGGATTAAAACAAGTTGGTATAATCTTAATTCTGAGAAAAAAAACTAATAAAAAACTGTTAACAAGAGATTTTATATGGTTACCGTAGTAGGTAGGTCTAGCAGATTATGTCATTTATCAATCCTTACCTTAGAAATCCCTCGGAGCGAGTAAGCTTAAACTTTTGTGGAAAAGCAGGATAAGTACAACATCCTGTTTGGCAAATCTTATTTTATGCTGTGACTCGACCAGCAGGAGGTGCTTTGAATGTAAAACTGTTGTGATACTTAGATATCTTTAAGATCGTTATCTGCTATGGCAACGTACCAACGATTTCAATAAACAATTTCTTTGAATTTAGGCCTGTTGATAAAAATAACCGCACAGCAAAGTTGTACGTCAAAGACCAGCGGGGATATGCTGAAGCTGTCACAGATATTTGACATGTTCATGCAGTTTTTTTTAATTTCAAAGCCTCTGTTTATTGAGCAAAAATTGATTAAGATTTCAATTTCCTTGGTGTAAAAGGGCGGCAGGTGATTTGCTGAATGCTTAAGGAGTCTTGGGCTTTTAACAGTAAAATCGAAAAAAATTAAAAAAATGGTTATGAGAACGCCTTCAGTTAACAGTGGTTTCATAGCGAATCATAAGTGAACTGCGAAAATTCTCAGTTGCAGAATAAAATCCATACAATTTTAGAGCGTAACGTCATACTGAAGAAATAAAACTAGCCGCATCAAGTCGAATCAAAGATTCAAAATTTGTTCTTCAAGTTTTGTGAAATGTGAATACCTTTTACCGTAATGAATAGTTTAATTCAAGGAGATCATACGTTGCTAAGTAGTTCGTTTTTACAGGAATTAATAAAACCATAAAGGGAAAACAGATAAAATGTAGCACGATTAGTTTACCACTTGCCCAGCGGGTTATGATCTTTATTCAAATGTGGAAAGAAATACAGCTCAGTTCTTGTGATCTTACGACGCTGTTCTTAAGATTAACGATTACGTCAGCGTTGATGGCCACTCACTGTCCATGAGTGGTAAAGTGTTTTTACGTAAATATAGTTAACCCACCTGAAAATAGTGTGTAGCCGTGGCAACAACGTCTTTAACACTGTGATACTGATTCAAAACGTTTGATCTAACACACAGCTGAGTTTAAACTTTTTTTTTGTACGCACATAATTCGGACCAACCTCTTCCCCAAGGTCTCCCCGATATTCAAAATGGCGGACGGCGGCAAAGACCCTGAGCTACGCTGCACAATACTCCACGAATCGCGGAGTATTTTGTCACGTGACACGCAGTTGATTTTTGTGGATGCTGGCAAAGGATGCTGGTATTCAATATGCCATTAGCCGTGTAATGTAACAAAAGAAACTTTGGGAGCCAATAACATCACGAATAATGCAGTCGATTTACCATGGTAATTAATCAATTAGATTTCGATGGACTTCGAGTTGTTTCCATAAGATTGCCCAATTTCAATCAAAATGGCAGCCGTGCTAATCACGTGTAAATTTTCAAGACTCCAATATGCCATTTTCAGATCGAAAACAACCCTTTTTGAAATAGTAAATCAAAAGATTATTTTCTAAGGAACATTTGACTGTTCGAAAAATGGAAATTTGAGAGTTCACGGCAAAGAAATTAGTCTTCGAGATCGAGGACAGACTGTGGTATTTTCAAAGCAAAAGAATCTGCGATCGCAAATCGATCGAAAATCATCACTGGCACCGCGGACTTTGTCAAAAATACTTGAGCCAAAACTTACCGGTTTAATTGTCAATTGTTACTGAAATACTATTTCGATTGACCGATTTTTCGTATTCCTAACAGTTTTCGCAAAATGGGTGTGAAGCGTGCCCCACACGTACACGGGTAAAAAAATCGCTTCAAATTTGACTCGCAATTCTTTGAAATTGGTTGCGTGCTGTTTAGGCCCAGGAGCGATTTTGTACGCGTTCCCTTTTATACGCAAATAAACGCTTATCTGAATAACTTTTTCATTTAGAACAGCGTTTGTCTGTTATTCTGTGTATTTTCATCGATAAAGCGTGGTAACTTGATCTTTTGTACGAAAGACAAATTTATTGACGTCACTTATAACGAAATAGTTCAGAGTTCATTTAACTTTAATTTTCTGTTATGAATTGCTTTGTTTATGCCTAGTGAAAAGATCATATTGCTGATTATTGGATATTGTCGACTCCGTTTCAAGTCATCTTTCACGGTTGTCTTCTAAAGTGTTTTTTATATAAAGAGGAAAGAAAGGCAAAAACAGGTGCGGTGTGGTTTCTAAAATAAGGGATGAAGTGTCAAAATATACAGTACCAACACCATTTTTAACTTGTGGCAAACGTTTCGAAAAGTAATAATTTAAATTGAAGCAAAGAAACAAAACTCGAGATCCATTTTCAAATAATTTCTGTCAAAATAGAAATTCTGACGAAATCTTAAATTGTTAAAGATTTTTTTTTACTGAGATTGATACTAAGGGATGTAACCGAAGTAGAGAAAGCGTTAGCCTTCGAGCAAGCTCTCTTGGGGATGGGAGGTGGGAGGGGGAAAGAGGAGAGAGCTCTCTCCTCTTTCCCCCTCCCGCCTCCCACCCCCAAGAGAGGTTGCTCGCAGGCTAAGAAAGCGTGTAATCATGTGGGCGCCTCCATTTACACAAAATTTTCGGTTCACTGGATAAATTGCAAATAGAACGGGGGATCTTCGGAGGCACTCGACATTTTCAGTTGGAACTTTTCCATTTTGTCGTCTCTGTGCATTATCAAGCAAGTTTTTGGATCTGCCAATGAGATTGTGCAAGTTTGTAACTTCAAACACGTGCCGCTCTTTGCCTGGAGGCAAAAAAGCCTTTAAATTTGCACGGAACGGCTCCGGAATAACAAACTAAACCGAAACATTTCGAGACCCGTTGTTACAGGGATTTACCGAAAAATATAAAAACACGCCTTCTAACCCAGCTATATGCCTAAGATTTCAAGAGGGAGTTAAACAAATTATTGATATCAGATTTAGTCTTCGCAGACAAACACAGTGATAATTATGCCATTTCCAAAATGGCATATTTTATCGCGCAAAGGTTTGAGTACAACTTGAATGGTCAGCAGGAAAGCAAAACTTTAGCGAAATTTATGGAAGAAGGCAAGAAATATTGAGTTCAATCGGAAAGAATACAATCTTAATAAATATTTAAGAACGATAAATGTTCTGAAAATAATGATTAGCATAATTTGAAGATGCAAAACCTGTTAAACGAAGGTTGAGTGTAAAAAACAAAACATAACGCTCTGAATGCATGAACCGGGCGTACATACGAACTTTACATTTGCCGAATGTAATACAAATGAACAGAAGCTATTGTTTTTGCTAATTATAATTTACAATAGGTTCGGCTCATGTAAAATTGGATGTTTGAACCTCGTCAAAAGAAAATTTTTAGTCCAATTTTCTGTCGATTTAGATGGTAAAATTGATACGAAAAACTCGCCCCCACCCGATTTAGAATATAAGTTTCCCATCGAAGATGCTTTTCAGTCTCTAATATGCACTTGCCAAATGAAAGTTCGCGTTTGCGTGGATAATGAATTACTGTAACAAAGTTAAGCGTTTATGGCAAACTTGTTTTGATTTGAGTTGGCTAAATGTTTGAGTTTTAAACGCGCGGGTTCACTTATCAAGATTTTACTTTTGCATCTTCCATAAATTTAATCTCATGGGGGATCTTCCTGTTATTATTTCTTTGCTTGACACATAATGCAAAATATAATTTTAAGCCCAAAAAGCGATCCCCGTGTCTAAGATATTGCTAGGTGAATTTTTATAAGGGTTAGGTCCAAACTATTAAATTTAAACCATATACCATTGTCATAACTGTTCATCTGGCGGCGTTTTTAATATCCTTTTTCCGAAATTTATATTATAATAAAAATAATAATAATAATAAAAAAAAAAACCGGGATAAATTTTTCCTGATCATTCTGGGATTGGTTTATTTTATTTCAAATTTTCAGCCAAGATCACAGCATTACTTTTTAATATATTTGACTGGCAACTGTCAATTATCTTGCTCTCTTCAGGTGGAAAATCCTTTCAACACTTGATTAGTTTTTAGTTTTTCTTTTTTCCTTAACGTAATTTTAACAGGATTTTTTGTTATCTGGATGGACACAGGGAGATTTTAATAAAGAGTATTTCATAGAAAAGATTACTAGCTAGATATGACGGTATCCTTAGGCGATGGAATCGCAATAAAAGCTTTATTCTTAATTAATCAAAGGTAGTTTTTGTTTCGTCTCAGAATTTGCTAGACCGATGAAAGATTCGACTTGGTAAGTCATGCTCTTGGTACTAAATTTAAAATATATACTCTTAAACTGATATCTTTTTAAAGATTTATTTCTGATCCAGCAAGTAAACCGTTACGCCACAAAGGGCCGTATATAGTAACCGTTCTCAATCACCTGTTCATATCTCGCTGAATAGCAAACATCGATCATATACACGTTTAAGCCCGTTTTACTCTTAGTATACAAGCAACTATTCTTTTTCAGTGGCAGTTTTTCGTTTGTTTTTCAAAAAGGGATCATAAGACTATAGCACTACTAAAGTTGATGTTGAAGTTTGTTCCCGAGGGGTCGATAGCATTCAGTCACGGTGTAAAGCTCTTGCTTTTAGATTTTGCCGAAAGCTTTCCTTTTACATCGGCAAAGAAAGGTACCTTTGCTAAATGAACTTGAGAAAGTAAATAAGGGATGAGCTTAAAAGATGTGAATTGAGACTCGTTGAAAAGAGCTGTGGCGGTTAATGAAATTCGTCTTGCTAATTATTTCTATTCGTCTTCCATAATTAAGAGTCGGTCTCGATTCACAGTTTTCTTTTTGGTTTATTGTCACTTTTGTGACATTTTTCCAACTGATTTGTTATTATTTTGAGTTTAAACTCAGACTGGAACAAACAGTACATGATGAAGTAAAACTTCACGTTTTCAGCAATATCACACTAGAAAAAGCGTCCTTGATTAATTCAGTTGTTCATCTTTGAATATGCCGACACCATCATCCTTTAATTTTTTTCTTGTCATCAACAGCATGAAACAGAACGATAATATTTCTGAATTTTTTACAGACAGCCTTTAATTGGAGCTGCTTGAATTGCTCCCTTTACCACAAGGGCCTTCCGTTTATTGCATGTCTCGCGCATGGCTTAGTTTAAATATATGATTACTTTACATGTTCACATTCAATATGGATCATACGCTAAAATACCTCTTGTATATACATAGCACGGACCTACACCTGTATTGCGCATGAGCGAAAAAAGCACGTACTCGCCGCCTTTTGGAATTAAACACGTTCAATCTGTCCGCTAAGCTTGGTAAGCTTGTTGAGTTAGTCAATATTTTGATAACAAGAATACGAAACACGCAAACTTGCAAGATCCAACTTCTTTCAACAATGGGGACAAAGGACCCGTCAACTGGCAAGATTTCTTAATATTTTCAGTTTGAAACACGTAGGATATGTCATAAAAGCACACCCCTTGATGTCAAGCTTAGAGACCAATATATTACGAATTAAGGTCAAGGTATTAGATAAACTGTAAACTGGATAAAGCTGATCCTTTCGCACTAATACAACCGGCATTTTGGAAAAAGAGCAACTATAGCACTAGAAGCAATGTTTTGTGTGTATATATCGATAAGATTAAGCACTCTTTATAGTATTCGTGAAGTAATGTTTACATTATGTTGATTGCACTCTCTTCTAGTAGTACAAAACGTATTCATGAAATTTTTCCCCCGAGGAAGATGAGATGACAAACGTGTAAAGTAGACACGAGAAATCACAACAGCAGGATTGCTCGATAAGTAAAAGCGCCGGAGAAAAAGAATTAATTAGAAGCAGGCAAACCGAAAAGAAATAACCGTATAGTAGTTATTATTCCTTTTATCATTATTCTGTTATTCTGTTGTTATTCTAAGAGTGTTTTCCTTTATGCGAATCATATCCGAATGGGCGAAATTAAAACGAGAACAGTTCTCTTTGGCGCCGCTGGGCGATGTCATTTGCTTTGACAATGACGAGACAGAACTTTCAATTTCTATGTTTATCCACATATTTATGATATAAAATGTGCAAGTGGCTGGTTAGGTCGATCTAACTTGTTATTAATAAAGAGGGCCAGTGAATTATTTGCCAAGTAAGCCCAGAGTCGAGAGAAAAAAACAAACAAATAGAAGAAAACAAAAATAACTCGTGGAGCTGTTTAAAAAGCACGAGGTTGTCAAGGTTTAAATTTTTTTTTTTGCTTTTTACGTTCCTTTTAGCCTGTGAAATTAAATACGCTGGAATTTTCTTTCTTTGCTTATTGAAAGGAATCATTCTAAACTATACTGAGCGTGCGCAGATTTCTTCCCAGTAACTCAGATTAGTTTGAACAAAGAGAGCAGGTGATGTGAGGTTTGTCTACTCAGTATACAGGCGAGAGAAAAATACCGGTTTCTAATTTCCTCTCGACGTTTACAACTTTTCGTCAATTTGAAATAAATATGGAAAACAGATTATTAAACTTCCTTTTCCGAGTTCAGGGAAATGAAAATTCTAAATGCAGCAATTTAAGCTTACCTGCATGCGAGGCATGCCTATTGTTTGGTGCTGTTCTCACTTTGTGGCCAATTATGTTCAAAGTCAATCAGTGAAGCAATATTATCGAGTATTTGACCAAAGTTGTGTGTAATAATATAGTGAGAAATTCCCTAAAATTGATGGATTATTTGAAAACAACTGACTACTAAATGAAGACCACTAAATGAAGAAAACTAAATAAAGAAAACATTCCGGCTCAAGTAAAAAAGCCCTTAACTAAGTTTACTATTTTTTAAATAAGAAAATATTTCATAGGGATTGGTCCAGTGCGCCACCACCTGTCGATATTGTAATCTTTAATCCATTTTAACGTCGGCTTCACTACTCACCCGGTCTTATCCACGGTCAAACGTGTGTCTGTGTTGTAATGTATGAATGGGAGATACATTTCGGTTTAAAAAACTTAAAACTTTTAAGTAAATCATGACATAATTTAGTGAACTTACAAACTCCTAAAAAAACTCATCAGCCTTGAGTTCTGAAAGTAAAATCATTATCTTTAGTGGACTTTGTTTATTTTTTTTGTGTGTTTGACCGAGATTACTGTGACATCCACCCCTACTTGCTAACCAATTTTTTGATGATCTGTTGATAAATTTTCTTCAAATTATCATCACGTTTTGTTTTATCGTTTCGTCCCACTTAGAGGAAACCTCCACTTTCGAAAAAAAAAAGTAACGTTACATTAAGCTTGCTGGAAAGGCCATTTTATTTCAAACTTCCTTGGAAAAAATGGACATAATATTTTTGTGTCGGTCATATCGCCTATTTTCACTTTCAAAATTTCCCGCGCGCCGCCATTTTGGATTTCATAACGTCATACATTTGCCAGTGTAGAACTTCTGCTTCCAAAGGATAGGAGCAAACATGTGCTGTCATAAATCAAAAATGGTGGCGCGCGGAAAACTTGAATTGAAGCGAAAATAGCCGGTAATCACATCTATTTGTTTTGGAACTCATACATTATTTCCAACAAATTATTGTCAATTTCAGTTGTTATAGAAGAGGTTCCTTTTAACGTACTTCATTGTCTCAAAGTCAGATTCGTTGAACCTCTAAGTGAAGCTTTGTCGACACTGTCAACAAAAGGAGTTTTTGTTCTATAACCATTAAGGGAAAAGGGTCATGCTAAATTAACATTACAGTGGCCATTTTACCCTTAGAATTTCAACAGATCTAATTAACATTTAACGCAATTTAAGAACCAACTACAGTTAATCTGCTGGAGCTAGGCTGTGGTTTGTTTCATCGGCATCAAGAACGCAAAGGAGACATACGAACGGTAGATATTTTAGTTAATACGGTAATTTGACAAACTTGATTAGCCAACAGAAACTTTTCCTCGCATAATACGCCACCTGGCGATTTCAATTTCAATCTGGCCTTGTGTGTCATTTAGGCAAGTAACTTTTGTCTGTGTTAAGAAAGCTGCAGTACTCGTCGTTTTTCAAGGTATCATTCTAAAAGGTTTTTCCATTTTACAATTTTAATAATTCTCAGACAACATTTTTTGTCAAATCAATATTTAAAAGTCATTGGGCGTTGCCTGATCGAAGGGTTTTTTTGCTTTCCATTTATAAAATGTTTGAACTGTTAATGTTGTCGCTGACGCTCGCGGGATGTGAATAATTGTCTTTGTGTTTGATGTTTTGAAATTTTCTCAACTTTCATTGGCCAGCCTCCGGCGCATGTGTTGGTGCCTCGATTAAAAAAAGGCTGAAATTCAGGCGGCATTTATTAAGGTGACAACACCTGACTGTATGCTACACCCAGAATAATGTATCCTCATTTTGACCAATTTTTAAGGAATAAGCTAAGGGTTTGGCGAGCTTCGATTGAATATACGAAAGCCCTGTTTAAGGGTAAGTTCGTTGATGTACAATTCACAATAGGAGTGTACGATTTAGACTGATTTTAGTTCAGTATTTAGGAAAAGCTTATTTGATGTTTGATAGCAGCTATTCACCCCCTTATTGTGGTGTAGAATCATACTTCATTCACAAATGTAGCCAGAATTTGGATTTTTCCCTATTCTAAATGAAAAGATTTGAGAAACGGACTGTTGTTATTATCAATTGAAATCGAAACGTGTGCTGATTCAAAGCTCAATAGTCAACTTCGCAGGAAATCAAATTTCACTCAAACCATTAACCATGATAAAACGAATTTGTGTTTTTAATTTTTGTCATCGAGCTGTTTTTGTGTAATTAATATTTGACCTTAATGGACAGAAGTGATTATCTTACGTCGTTAAATTTGTCTTTCATACAAGAACTATGAAGTTGCCGAAAAGAGAGGACGTCGTTTCATTTGTGCATCAAAACCTAGGCAAAGTGTTTTTTATCTTAATTTTTCAGGAGTGTCATTCATGCAAATTTACTTTACGCGCGGATAAATTTACACTCATAAATTGTAGTTTGTAACAGTGAACAATTTCGCCTTGTATTAAGGCAGACTACTTGTCTGTGCAGAATAATCTATTGCATGATTTCACGCCCTTTAGGACTTAGTAATTATGAATATTAAAGTTGTTTTTTGTTTTACATTTATAAATATTATTTTCATCAGCAAATTACACCGCTTATGAAACCGAAGTCATTTAAAGAAACTTCCTGTTTGCTCAGGGCGAGGTTAGATAGACAAAAACTCCCTTTTTATTTACATAAGGGAAAAGCGGATCTTTTTTGTAATATATACATGTATATACGTATATTTTGTCCATGAGATGTGACTGCCCTCCCCTGCGCCAATGGACAGCGTATATCAAATAAAAAAGATAGCGCGCGCAAGCTACTGTAATTCCGTAAATTCGTAGGAGGAAACAATTAATTTCATCCCAAAAGGTAACTTAAGGGAAGAACACAGGTGCTGCGTTTTACGCCTTTATTTGGAAGTCAGAGAAATGTCCATTAGCAAGATCCTGACATTCTACTGATTTCTACTCTCCGTTGATAAAAGAACTTACACGATGAAAGCAAATTCATCAAATATACTGCCATCCAAGCGGCCTACTGGCTTTCGAAACAAAGAGGTGTTTTGTATTAATAGTTCGGGCGCATTTAAGTACCTTGTCTATTAGCAATAACCAAATAATTAACTTGGTAGTCATAGCAGCGATTGTTTATATCAGTTGGAGATTAAACAATCTCAATGATAGACTTCTAATAGCACTCTTGGGAATGACAGAGTTAACATTTCAAAGCACTTTAATGATGTTTGTAGTAATGATATTGTCATTTCTCCTCTTCTGACTGTTGCGTTTACTAATGCAGGTGGGTGTTTTGAGCTGACACCAAATCAAGATATTAAAATTTTACGTGGCTCTCAACGTTGACACAGAAAAAAAGAAGCGATAAAAGTTGCGTCTTCTTTGTGGTTTTAGACAAAAAACGGAGCCAAGTCTATTAAAACGTCAAAATTCAGGAAAAGGATTACTACTTGCAGAAACAGCGTGCAAATCAAATTGAAGGACATTCTAAATATAACTTGTTTGTCCTAGAAGAAAGAATGTCCAACTTTACTTCGTCCAATGTTTCGTTGGAACAGGTGGCCTCCAGAGCAAATGCATCTCTTGGTCAAGCGGATCATAATTATACGCCATACCTGACAACGCTTTACATATCCGCCTTCCTTTATACGCTCCTGTCTCCCATCACAGTGACAAGCAATGGTCTTCTTCTGGTGGCAATATATAGAGATCCATTCAAATGCTTCCGCACCCCAGTCACATTTTTCATTATCAGCCTGGCCATTGTGGATCTGCTTACTGGCTTAATCGTGGAGCCATTGTTCGCCGTCTTCTACTTCGCCTGTTATTCCAAACAAACTATCTTTCTTGGTAAACATTTTGAGCTCCTTTTCAAAATAGGAACGTTTTTCTCTCTCTTCTTAATAAGCTCATCGTTCCTTCTAGTACTGGCCTTGACAACAACTCAGTACATCGCCATTACCTTCCCTCACAAGTACAGAATATTCTTCACCAAGAAACGCGTTGTGGTCTCCGTGGTGGGCTCTTTTGCTTACTTCATCATTTTCAGCTCCTTGCAGTTTACAAAAATTCCCACGGATATATTCCTTAAGGTCAATCTGCACCTCCACCCCACTGTTGTAGGGTTTCTGCTTACGGTGGCTCACATATGTCTCTTCAAATCTTTCCGTAAATTCGTCAAACGGTCCAATACCCTTAGACGCCCTACAATGGCGCATCAGTCGACCCATCTCTATCATCCTGCAGGAAACGGGAGCAAGAGCGAGGCAAGGCACCAGAAACATCTCACCGTGGTGGCTCTTCTCTTATCCGCGCTGTTACTGTTGTGCTCCATCCCGCACATCGTTACATTCTACATCTTCTTCTACACCGAGGAAAGGTCAAACACATTTCTCCTTAATATCAATATTGCACTTCGCGTTAGCGACATGGTCTTGTTTATCAAGGTTGCCTTGGATGCATACATTTATGCGTGGAGGCATCCCAAGTATAGAAATGCACTTAAGGGCACCATTTTCTGCTACATGAAAGACTTGAAACAGGGAGACACTGTGCAAGAACTGGTAGACACTGCATCGACTAAAATCTAATTTGGGCAGAACAAAGAACATATTAGCGAGGCTTTAAGCAAAGATGTTTCCCCCTAAGTACGGTTCGAACCTGAAACCCCGTTAAGAAACTGTAAGGATTTGTCCCAACTTTCGAGAACTCAGTTCACAAACCTGCACCCTAGTCAAACACACTAGGAACACAGACTAATACTGCGGAGCAAACGAATCTCTAACCCAGGTACCAGGCCCGTAGCAGGGGGAGGGGCGGGGGGAGGGGGGCTTGAGCCCCCCCCAGAATTTTTGGAAGTTAAAAAACAATGTGCAAAAAAATGATAATTAAAACAGATTAATGTGCACTGATCAATCAGTCATTCAATAATTTGTTTACTACCTGTTTCTTTCGCTAACAGTTTGTTTTTATATACAACTACAACGAAGGCACTCCTACCTTGTAAATCGGAAATAACAACCAAAGTGAATCAAAATCAACCAATCTCAAACCGTGAAAGCTGTTGAAATAAACTACTTGTTTTTAAAGACATCCGCTCATTGATAGCAATATAAATGCCCTTAGTTTATAACAATTTAGTATTCCCGCGTTGTCGTAAGCCACACAAATATGTCCTCTCAATAGCAAAGTTTTCCTGCAATCGGATTCTCACTGCTCGATTCCAAATTTAAAAAGAGAAAGAAAAAATTTTTTTCCTCGTTTGTTTACGTCCTCCTTCAAACGTGAAATTAGGAAATTTCACGTGGTAGTCCGCGTGAAAAAAAAACAGCAAAGAAATGTACCAAAAAGTGTGACGCAGGTGCAAAGTTATTAATTTGCTTACTAAATCTACTGCTTTTTTATGTTCTCGTTGCATCTTAAACTCCCTAATCTGTCTGTTTTTTGGGGGTGACGGGCCAGGGGGGGGGGGGGGGGGGAAGAGTAGTTTTGTTTAACCATTTTGCTCGGCCCCCCTAGTTACTTTAGCCTTGCTACGGGCCTGGGTACACTAATGCCTTGATGGTCTTTTCTCTCTCGTTGACCGAAAAAAGGCCATTTATATGCTTTTCTTCATTTCGGTATCTGCAGTATGATGTACATCCAAAATCAAGCCCGGTTCACAGAGGTAGTTGCCAGAATACATTTGGTGTTGCTATGCTATCTCTCTATGAGCTACTTCTTCCCGAACAACTTTTAAAGGACATGTCATGCTTCTGACCTACTTCATTCAGGTTTTAAGTGCATCCCAACAGTTTTAGCCAACTTTGTAGCTGGTCAGAGTGCTCCCGATACGACAAATTACGTCATAATGGTGGTTCGTAATAATTAGATCCTTCAAAGCTACAAGTTGAAAGGGACAGAAAAACAGTAATGCATTCTGATAGCTTTTATATTACCTTTGATAGTAGAAAATGTTTTGTGTTCAGCTAGTAAGCTTAATATCAGGAGCGGGCTAGGGATCTATAAGCCTTGCAAATGACGAGGACCAGAAAATATGCTAGTGGGTGAACTGGTATGACCGATTAGGTATTTTCCGCAATTTTAAAACTAGGGCAAACGTCTGTAGATCAATGAATATTTATTCTTCTTAGAACTCTTTCAGTGCCATTCATGATCTGAGTGTGGTGGTGGATAAAGTATAAAACTTACAAATTACTGATACCTGTCAACCTGTTGTATTGTAATGATAATGTTAGCAAGTTGAATGCAATTTATTTTTGCATGTCTTTCCGATTTTATCTAGTGATCTGTAGTCGATTTCACGGCAATGTGAAGGGGTCTGTTTTCCTCAAAACACCACTCGAGGAGAGTTGTCAGGCCCAAGAAGTATTGATCAGATCCAAGTTTTCACGGATTGACGGCTGGCACAAACTAGCTTACTGTGATTCTCAGTTATAATCTTGTCAATTTTTTTGCAAAGATTTATCTTTAAAAAGAGAATATTGTTCGTGTCTGTCAATTTAAATCTTAAACGGAAGTCATCATGATATTAAAGTGAAAAGTGTATCACCGTGTATCGTTGAAGAGGTACACTGTTGCAATCCAGTATGGTGGTTGTTTAAAACACAACGGACTATAGTTAACGTTTTTCGTCCAAATACTTCCTCTGCAATGCAGTGAAAAAACGATTCCTGTTTGGATCTTCCCACCAAGAAACAGAATAGAACAGCTTTCATTCTAGGAAATGCTGGAATGAACCTCAGTTAGCTTGAGGCTGTTGTCCGTTGGCTGTTGTTTGTTTCTGCTTGAAAGGCTTTCTTTCATAGTCTGAACTTGAGAGGAGAGTTTCTCTAGATTCTGTTCCAGGCTATCGAGCTGTCTCAATGTGATGTTAAGATGAAGGGTACTTACATCAGACACTCTATTATCACCTGAAAAACAGAGAGTTGTTCATTGTTTCAAAAACGTATAAATAATTCATAAGTCCATTGGCCTATCAAATGGTCGATAAAACATCACGTGTAGTGGTTTTAAAACCCGATAAAACCTCGTCCTTATTTGTTTGCGATGTTTAATGTTTTTCTCGTATGCTAATTTCCAACGTTCACAAAAGCATTATTGGTAAGAACTCTCTTGACACACGCTTTTCCAGGAATGTTTTTGAAGCCGTTCAAAAAACTCGCAGCACGTGTTTTATCGGGTCTAAAACCACTCGGCTGCGCCTCGTGGTTTTAAATCCCGATAAAACACTGCTGCTCGTGTTTTAAACAGAACTATACCGTCCTGAGGTGGGAGTACGTTGTTACCAAAAATGTTAAAAAAGTTTTACTACATAAACTTTCGGCAGTTATCATCTCTAAGGAAACAATGAAAGATGAAAGTTTCAACAAATTCTCCAAATTGGCGAAAATCTTATGCCAGGAAATACATCCCTTGGAAAATGGGGAAAATGCTCTCAGCAACGTAGTAGTTGTTTTTCAATGAGTAATGATGTGCTAGCACAGTGATGATGTGCTAGAAGAGCTAATGTTATCCATTCCTTGCACATCACGAAATGTTGCTCAAGCAAAGGCAGAATCCTGTCTCACTTCCTGACATACTATGAAACAGAAACATTAACGTAGACGTGTCTCTTTTCGTGCATTGTCGGTTTCCAGCAATCTTATTTTTTGCTATCCAAGTCTTTTGCACGTACTTGGTGCCTCCTTCTAAATTAAATGAATTGAGTTCTTGATTTCGCCTGGAAAGAAAAAATACTTACGTAAAGTTGGTTCACAGGGCCATTTCCCCGATTTCTTGACAAAAAACTCGAGTAAGACCCCAAGTATGAAAAGACCAAGAAAGACACCCAAAACGGCGAGAAGTAAAATTTCTGTGTGTTTGGCACTCCCTGCCAGTATACCTTCTGTATCCACTGATGGTTTGAAAACCTGGGGGAAAAATAACGTGATTATCGTAAAAATACCCTGTTGCATTAGAGATTGTGTTGTATATTCTCCAGGTACTCCGTTTTACCTCCCTCCACATAAACTAATATTCCCAAATTCCAATTCGACCTGGAAACAGTGGATGAAAGAGCCACTCTGTGGAAGCGACTGAAACTCCCATTTACCAGCCATTTGCATTTACTGAAATTCCCATTTACCATCCGGTAATGAGGCATACATCTGAAGTATGTATATAACAAATCTGACCGAATATTTCCTTCCCTAAACCGTCTGAGTTTTTTTTGCACAAAAATACACATTTTTTTATATCTTCAACTGATAAGTGACGATATACAGTGTTACTCTATGGAGTTGTGTTTAAAGCTATTTGGAACTCAAAAAACGATAACAAAATTAAAGCGATTACTACTGCAGTAGATATTGGGTTACTGAGAGTATTTGTCCTTCAAAGGGTGATGACATATATGTGTATTGAAAATGGCATGATCATAAAATGAAACAAACAGACAAACAACAGCAAGTACCTTCAAAGGTTTAGTATAGCGTTTGATAAGTGAACCAATTAAGGGATGTTCCAGGCGCCGTCTGAAGCAATTGTTTTTCTTCAAAAATGTGCACGCTGTATTTATCTTAAGCGCCATTTTGTATGAGATCTCCGCCTGAACAGCATGGAACACTCGCAAGTTGTCATCATTGACTTTATCGTTGAAATAGTAATAAGCGTGGAGCCTCTCCATAAAGATGCCTTCTACGTCATCGTTGAACAGGGCGTCATCTAAATCGTTAATTTCCCTGTAAACTGCGAAAAAAAGAAACATATACACAGATATATACATATACACAGATCAATTCGAAGTTAACTCAAACCAAGGAAAACCACTGAAATACAAGTTTTAAGTTGCATGTATTGCGGAACCTCGTTAACCCAAAGAGCCAATATAGGAAATAAGCGAGATCGACATAACCCGCTCAGCAGGATGTATAAAATCGAGGCCACTTTCAACCAATAGGTTCCTTTCAAAACATAAAAATTCAACTTGATATCGAGGTCCAGAGGATACAAACAATAGAAATGAATACACATAATTATCTAATTTCTTTTGTTTGTGTCCTCTTGGCTTCATTGTTAAGCCGAATTTTAATATATTGATGTAAAAGAAACCTTTTAAACATGCCCGTTTGCTTAATTCACTCACGGTCGTATCGTATGTAAGCGTCACAGTTACGGTGTGTGAATGCTTAGAAAAAAGGACTTGTATGGGAAAAGGTACTTGAGGGAACAACTACTTCTCTCTGGTGTTCTTCAAGATGAATCCCACAATTTTAATTCAAAATACGGAAAACGGTGGGGGTTGTACATTTGACCACAATACTTTGTGAGCTAAACACAAAGTTTGGGGGAAATTCGTCCCTGTACTAGCATCGTCATATATACTGAGTTTGAAGTTTTATAACTTGGCTGCTGAGGGCATATTCAGTTTTCATAGGTCTTTGCGAGGTGCCTGAATATCCGTCAGAAAAAAAGATGTAAAGTTGTGTAACAACGACAACAAGCCAAAAGAAAACTGAAATAACTTATTTTAAACATGACACTCACCAATGGGGTTTGCTCCAAGGTAACTTGCTTCAGCCTGAGCCTCGCTGTCTCGCAACAGTACACCGACCTACAAAAGACGTTCTAGCTAAATATCAGGGGGATACAGTAAGTTCCCCCTTTTGCTCCTGCGCGCGCATGCGCTCTGTGCATCTCGGGATGGTCCGAGAAGCTTTGACTTCTTAAGGTATTTTTGCGCTTTTTATGACTAGGTGTAAAAACAAATTCCATGACATTCACCTATTTTATCTTAAAGGCTAGAACTGTAACCCTGATCACGTTTGAATGTAACCTAGGCAATAGAAATGTGAAATAAATCTATGGATGGCAGTTTTGTTCTTATGATTTCTTGTCGTCTTATGATTATACGCGGACATACTCCTCGAGGCGAGCGGCAGCTTCATTTCTCCGTATCAATATAACCTTCCCTCACGTTTTTCCCTTAAGCGTCGTGATGAGACTTACTTCCATTCCTTCCAAAGCGTTAATGAATTCTGGTGTGGAGCTGTGCTGCAGAGCGGATGTTACAGTAGCAATAAACATGGTGGTAACAATCAAACCAAGCAGAATCCATAGCACACCAAACAGGCGGCCAATGAACGATCTCGGAGTCTTATCCCCATATCTGCACACGATAAATGGAAACTGTTTGCTTAGCAAATAGACTGTGAACAGTATTGGGTTTTGAGTGAACAAACTGAACATCGTATTTACATTCATCGCCCCAACTTTTAAAATCATGACATTTACCCAGACTGCACCCTTAAATCCTATTTCTCATGATTAAACCCCACACGCTCTTTTCCTGGGTGTTCCTCAGATCCTGAAAGCTTTGTCTTCTGGAGTATTAGCGTTCATGGTAAGGTCACCCATAGTGGTGAGGTCAAAGGGGAGGAACCAAACTGATGACAATTCGGACTTCCCGGCGACAGGTCATGTAGGAGGAGGATGGATTCGTATGTTAGGTTGGAGATTAACCGCGATCAAACGTAGAAAATAAGACACGTTCGCTAAAGATAAGATTTGTAATTTGAGAGTTCAAAGATGATAAGATTTTTCTGAGTCTGTGAATTTGCTAAATTATTTTACGATTTACTTCAAAAAAGTCTTTTTCAAAGTGTAATATATACTAGTTATGCAATGTTTTCGAGTGGTATACCGTGAAATATCCCACGAGTGACAAAGGCTCGTGTGTCTGCTAAGAAATATCAAGTTACAAGTGGGATATTCGCGGTATACCATAAGTATAATTTATCCCATGCCACTCGGGTACTGCTCATTAAATGTATAAAGCCTTTCAACAAAAAGTAAGAAGTATTCAAGAAAAACTCATTGACAAACTAGTAGGCCGCGAGGAACGCCGGGATTTTTTCGTGGAAAACTACCCGTTGCATACCGCAGAATATGCAACGGGTTTCTAGCTTTCTGATTGGCTGTATTCTCTGTGGCATGGGATAAATGTGGAGACTGGCCGGCACTACGTTTTTGTTTCTGTTTGATTGTGTGATATCCGGAAAACCTGGTTCCTGAAACGATTTAGTGAACCCACAGACTCACAACAAACTTATCAGCTTGGAGCTCTCAAAGCCAAATCCTTGTTTTTAACGTTTGACCGTTGTTAAGGTGGAAGCAATTAGTCTCTCTCCACAAGGCTAGTTGTTCCTGAATCGAACTTAAGCACGTATATAATATACTATTTGCCAAAGAGGAGAAGGACTACAGTTTTTGTTTGGTCCCGTGATAAATAATTGATCTTTTTCCTACCCAACAGTGGTCATACTGATAAAAGCCCACCAGAGGCCTTCGTAAGAACCTCTTATAAAGGACAAAGGAAAGTCTTCGTTTTTCACATGGTACTCCTACAAAGGAAAAAAAACTACATACATAACAACAACAACAACAATTTTTTATGAGAGAAGACTTATTACAATATTAATTACCCACAATTAGCAAGGGCTATTCGAGGTGGGTAGCATTGATAGTTGTTTACATGCTCAAAAGGAAAAGAAAATTTACAGAAAGTTAAATGCAAGCTTGATACGAGTAACAGCGTTTATATCAACATACACCTCCTCCTGATAAGTCTCCAGAATCTTTAAGAGCAATTCATGCAGTTTACGCTTGAAAAGTGTCTTACGTAACTCACGTAATTGAGGAGGAATTTTATTGCAAATTCTCGTTCCAATTCTAGAAAAGGACAGCAGCTGTTGGTTAAGCCTTGAACGTTGGACATGAAAATTACCCGACGCTGAAAATCTAGTGTGTAGTGTACATATGCAGTCACATTTCTTAATGACGTATTTGAAGTCTTCCTTGTGGCTAGCTCGATACAACTTGTTTTGTAGTGATTAGGTGATTTGCACAATTATTCTACCCACGTTTGTTGGATATGAGATTTTGGATATGAGATGATAAATAGCCATTGAAAATAATCAAGAAATTTTGGTGAATTTTGCTGATTTCTCTTTTGCAAGAACAACCAGAATGGTCGCTATTTCTCGGGCATGATGTAATGGCTCATGGTCACTAAGCCAATCAAATCCCTGGAATTGCATTATAACATTATCCAGGTTTTACTAATTAATATGATTTAATTTAGCATCGTCTTGAACTTACCAGTGCCCAAATAAAAATCCCAGCTATTCCGGCTAGGAGAAAGGTCAATACAAATAAAGCCCAAGAATCGAAGAGAGAATGTAACACCAAACTCCTGGCTTTCCTGTTGTAGTTATCGATGCGACCAATGAGAACATAACCAGGCGATTTAACAATGTCGTGGAATGAGTAACCAATGCCTGAAAACGTCAATTGCGTCTCCAGACTTTCTGTAACAGGAAATATGACATCCGCATTAAGAAAAGCTTCCTGAAAGACATTTAAGTCATTGTTTGTGTTGAAGCCGTTCAACATTTCGAGTGTTGGGACGTCGGATTCTGAGTTTTCACAGCAGCCTCTAAAGCTCTCTACAATGTAGTCAAACGCGATACCGTGTGCCCAGACATCACCGCTTTCCTGTTCTGCTATCACATACGGAGGAAATGACAGCATTACTGCAGATACGTTGATCCTCGGACATCCTGTTACTTCATCTTTGCTGATGTCATAAATATCGTCCGGGCATTCGTTGTTTGCAAGTGTGTTATGAGAAATTGTCAGAAAGAGAGGAATGAAGATCATCGCAAGACAGTTGAAGTTCATTGTGATGTTGAAGACGGTTTAAACCAAACTAAGAAAGTAAAGGATATATACTCCTTAGCCATGTAAATCTTCCAAGTAGCTTACTGATATATATCCATCTGATTACCAGTTGTGGCAGTTGTGAGTAGACTAATGCGCGACATCCAGGATAGACAATGTCTCACTTATAACCGGGGGATCGCGGGGAATGCTGGAATTGACTGATACATAGTCTATCTATGTTAGACGAGACTATATGCCAACCTCGTTCTCAGGGGAGGAGAGACCCTGGGCACGAAGTTGCACCATAATCATTTACTGTCCGTTTAATGTGATTTTGTTTGTACTTTTTATTTTGTCGTTATCAGCTATTGTTTCAGGCCCAGTTTCCCCGATAAAGATCCAAGTCGCCACCAGCTTAATTTTCAGGGACGGTTTATTGAATATATATCAGTATTCACCCGAAAAAGAGTGATTTGTTTGTATTTTTTATTTTGTCGTTATCAGCTCAGTTATAATCAAACGTAGACTCGCTTCTATAATGTATCAAGTTTATCATAATAGTTTACCTGATCAACTTACTGCCCTTTTCACAAAACGCAACATTGATAGTAATTATAACCTAAGGCGTATTAATGACTTTCCGTATGTACGGTGTAACAGTGACCCTTGGTAGGAATAGTGCAAGGTACAGAGGGCCCATTGTCTGGAATTTGCTGCCTAAAGCCATCAAGGATGCTTCCTCCCTACAGCTTTTTAAACAAAAACTTAGACAGGCCTCAAGGACATTAGATCGCATTCAATTCGAAAAGGAGGCCTGTGTGATAACATCCAAGCAAACGGATTTTTTATATTTCTAAGTTCTTGAAATTTCTTTTCTTTTTCTTTAGAATTGTACATATATTTAAGCAGTCTTTTTAGTTCCTGGCAGGTCCACACCAGCCTTTGGGTTGCCACAAACCGACCTGCCTTAACAAAAATTATATGTATGTATGTATGTATGTATGTATGTATGTATGTATGTATGTATGTATGTATGTATGTATGTATGTAGCTATTGTTTCAGGCCCAGTTTCCCCTATTACTATCCAAGTCGCCAGCAGCTTTTCAGGCAGCTGTTAATTTCTAGGGTCGCTTTGTTGAATATATCAAGTTCACCCTAAAAGAACAGAGAAAATCGAGCCAACTGAAAAATAAACGAGATATAAAACAAAAAATAATTATTTCTCGTTGAATATTTTGAATTGATGTCGGCTCCCTTCGTGTGAAGCAAAAAGGATCATTTAGTTTGGTTGAAGGGATTTTCAAAAATCAGCAATATACAGAGTATTTTATCCATCCATTTATCACAATCAATAGTGGTGGCTTGATAGCTTGATTGAAGGTGAGATGTCTGTCGCCATGGATAATTTTTTCTTGTTTTAAAAACAGCTCTAAATTAAAGCTGTTTGTTGTGAATTGCTTTCTGTAAAGTCATAATAATCAGCTATGATGATCTATTGTCGATGAAGCCAGCCAGCATTAAATTTCTTTTTCATAGTTTCACCTTTTTCTCATCATTAACCGGCTATATTCTTCATTCCTAAGTGAACTAATTAAAGTTTTTTCTGATCTTGTCTTATCTTATCTTATCTTGTCTTATCTTATCTTATCTTCTATCATTGCTCCTTGAATAATTTGAATTGATGTCGACTCTCTCCATGTTTAGCAAAAAGGATGATGTTTTTATTTATAAGGGATTTTCAGAAATCAGCCATATACAGAGTATGTTATCCATGCATTTATCACAATCAATAGTGCTGGCTCGATTGAAATATGTCAGTCACCATGGATAATTTTTTTGCTTTAAAAATAGTTCTAAATTAAAACTGTTTGTTATGAATTGCTTTCTGTAAAGTCATAATAATCAGCTATGATGATCTATTGCAGATGAAGCCAGTCAGCATTAATTTTTTCTATCATTGTTTCACCTTTCAGTTCCATCATTAACACTATATTCTCCATTTCCAAGTTAACTAAAGTTTTTCTTATTTTGTCTTATCTTGTCTTATCGTATGTAAACTTATCTTAATTATCTTATTTTATTTTATCTTCAAGGTCTTGTCTTGTCTCATTATCTTATCTCATCTTGTCATATTTTTATCATTGTTTTATCTTGTTTTATCTTTCTTCTCTTTTAATCTTATCTTAGTTATTTTATTTTATTTATTCTATCTTATGTTATGTTATGTTATGTTATCTTATGTTATCTCATCTTAGTTTTTCTTGTCTCATTATCTTATCTTATGTTATGTTGTCGGTGTTCAATTCAAATTTGACGGGTGGCTACTAGTAAGAGTGATGGTCAATAAAGAATTGATGACTAGCACTCAAGAATCAACGACTTTCAAAAAGTAAGTTATTTGTTGAATTCTTATTCTCATCCTAGTACAGCACAGGGTTACTTAGCCTGACTTAGAAATAATTGTAGTGTCGTTGCATATAACTGAAAATTCTGAATTGCAGTTGTGTTTTACAATTATTAATATTTATGGTTGCGGTGTGCATTATTATTAAAGATGAGGAAAGAAAATACCGTTCATTTTCCCAACAATGCCTGGGTTTTACAGTGTACAACCTTGGTTTCCTTTGTATGTTTGTTTGCTTGTTTTACTAAAACTACCTCAGTCGTTGAGAGTTATAATTTTGTGGTCGTTGTGAGAGATGTGTTAGTATCAGATACCGAAGATACTTCAGACGTATTTAGAGTTGCTAAATAATTAAGCTCTTACTCGCAGTGCAAAGTGGAGCGACCGGGATCATTTGATGTATTCACACCGAAGGTGGTTCAGACGAACTCCTGCCTTTGTTTAGTGTAACATGTTACAAGAAGAAATAAGTTGGCATGTTTTAATTTGTGACTCCTTACTCCAGTTTAACTCTTGAACGAAACGCAGCGCGCACTACATAATTCCAATATGTTTGTAACTAAGAGACTGTGTCACCGACAAGGAAAACTTCCCATGCAAGATTCAGGGACACAAAACGAGACCGTTTAATGAAAATAACTGAATTGTTCTCTCTTATCAGAGGTCTAGATCGTTTTCTACCCTTTTAAAGGCATATAATAGAGATTGATCTGCTCGGATGCTTTAACTGAAAATTTAAGTCGCAGAGCGTTTTATGGGACTGAATCTTATTCCCCGAATTTATAAGCTGTTGTGGCTAAACGAAAATTCTACATGACCTTATTTCGCATTTTCAATGACATATTTGACTATTCGTAAACGAAAGGAATTAGTTTTAGAGCGTTATGAAATTTTGAGCTGGCATTTTGCCGAAGAAAAAACCTTTTTTTCAATTATTTAGTTTGAAACTTTCACAGCAACAACTAATTAAAAGCGTTTTTGTTTTGATGCAGCGACTGTTGGCTCAACTCTCCTTCAGCACTACTTGAAATGTCAGCGTATTTCTGTGTGCGAGGCAATCAATAAACTGACTGGCAAACTGACAAACATTACCATTTAACGTTATTAAATGTTCCTCCTACCGCCTCTTTTGTTTCTCACTGTAAAAAGGGTTTGCAGCTACAACTCTGGCCCAGAGATGGTTGTTATCATTGAACGGCTACCTACATTGCAGATCATTCAAGTTCTTGTACGGTGACAGGAGATCTCTTCACACTCGGTCGCTAGCTGTCAAGTGACGACTGAAAACAAGACAAACACCTGTCTTTATCAATCAATGTAAATGAGGTACCTTTTAATATTCTCGTCACATTTATTTGTTTTGAAAGTTTTATTAAATTTTTTGAAAAAGGATTTCGAAAAGGCGCATTGAAAACGATTTTGTGGAGAAATATGGCTTCCTGTCAGTGTTATAAAAAACCAAAAAAAAAAAAAAATCAGTTTTCTTACAATGTTGCCTGCCAAAAAGATATTTGCATCAAATATTGGATATTTTAATCTCGAAGAAAAAAAAATCCAGACTTGTTAGTATTAGCACTTCGATATTTAACCTGGATCTTATATTCCACTGGGAGTGAATAGAGGAGTAAGCAGCTGGTTTAATATCTTGCGGGGAGATCCTGCTTAGATGATCTGTGAACTTAAAATTGCAAATAAAACTAACGCGACAGTTCAACCTAGGGCGCGTTCCATTGGCAGTATTCCGGAATAAGAAGGGGTCTATTTAAGAATTGGGTCATTCTTAGCGTGCGTATATCGAGTTATGGATGTACGCGGGAAGTTTGGAGAGCGCGAGAGAAGCGTAAGAGTTGCTCGAGGCGTAGCCGAGAGCAACTCTAGCTTCTTGAGTGCTCTCCAAACTTCCCAAGTGCATCCATTACTCCATATACGCACAGCTAAAAGCATGAACCAGTTCTTTTAATATATATATATTTAGCCAAGCCTAAAAGCGGAGCTCCACAATTCCTTTTAAATAGCATTTATATACATGCTGCTCTGCTTATTGTATAAACGTAATAACGTTACAAATTCTTCATCCTGTCTTGAGTTATATGTAATTATCTTAAGTGCATATAAAGCAAACTTTTTACGCGTCAGCGGAAAAGGTTTTGAACCATAAGCTGTTCTTGTCGATCGTGCGAGATTACATTGCGGAATTCCGATGACGTTCGAGACCATAAAACACTTGTGGTTGAAAAAATTACGCTCTTTCAAATATTTCTCCTGTGGAAACTATTAAGAGCGGTTGTCAGTAACTTTCGAGAATCCGGCGACAGAAGCGAAAATTCGAATTTTTTTTTATTTGCCCCAAAAGACCCTTTTGGTGAACTATTTTCAAAAATAATATTCAAAAGTTCCAGCGAATTTTTATTTTGGCAAAAATTGGGAAAGTTCGAAATCGGCCAAAACGCGACCGATGGCCCGATTGAAATTATGTAAATTAGTACATTTTTAAAACTCTCGTTCAAGACAAGGTAGCGTTTTCTCGAGTTGACACTTTCACAATCGTTTTTACATCCCTTGTGCTTGCTTCTAAACTATATTTTATCTCCACCTGAACATTCTTTCATTTAAAGTTGCCCACGTAAAGAATACAATGTTTGCTATTCCTTAGATAGAGTGATTTTTGCCATATTTCAGATGACCATATCATCAAGGGTATACAAATATACTGGTAATGAAATCACTTTTTTGAACGGGCAATTGTTCTTATTTATCATGTTAAAATATTTAGTTTGGCCCGTGAAAAGCGAGCGCGCTAGGTCGAGATGTGTGGAATGCACTTTGACACAATTCGCCATTTCAGTACTTCATGTTCCTCCTGTTACTTTGCACTTATCAATACACTTCACGGAAGCTTTTAGATAAAAGCCAAGGTCTCTGTGTTCATTTCATGCTTTTATACATGTAAATAACTAGCTTCAGACTTGAGTGCTCCCCATATTAGCATTAGGTTATCAAATGATTCCTTTCAGGTAAAGTTTTCGAGTTAAAATTGAGCCGTTCAAGCGAGATGAAAGAGCCGTTAACAGGGAAATAACTTGAAATCAGTGAAATTTATACCCTGTCTCTCATATCATGCTACACTTCCAAACTACCGTTATTATTAAGCTAGAAAGTGTAAATGCTCCCTTTTTACGTGACCTAAGACAGAATTTGCCTTAAATATTACGAATAAAGTCCACCACAAGAAAAAACTGGAAAAATCGCGCACCGACGTAAATGTAAACATCAGCCGTTTCTCGACTAGCTACATGGATGAAACGCGTCCGTTATTTTACCTCTGTATACATTTATGAGCAGAAAGTAGAAACAAAAAAATCTTCTCTATGCCCATCTGTATAAATGCACTCGCCAATCAGGCTTTGATTTTCTGTATGTTTGTCGAAAATACTGAAGAATGGTGCAACATAATAATTTGTTACTAACTACTTGACTCTCAATCACAACCGGATACATGTAACACGACTGGAAACTAGATATAAAGAAACGCTCTTACTTGTCTGCAATCGTTACTCACATTATATCTGGCGATATCACATCCCCGAGGCAAGGCTGAAAATTGTCTCAAAATCCGCATATTAGAGATTCAAAGTTTTGAACAACGCAACAACTTTCATTGCGTGACAAGTGAAATGTGATACTCAAGCGCGCGAAAAGCACCGGAATAAACAATGTCAAGATTCGCCCTTGTGATGACAGTGCGAAAATGATTTTTGAAATTACAAGAAGAAATTGAGGCAAGTCAAGGTCTGCAAGGTATATTTAATGGACTGAAACAATAATCATGGAGTTTTCCTTTTGTGAGATTCACTCTGTATTGTCTGTGCCGGATTCTCATCAATAAAATAACATTACAGGAAAAGTAAAACCGAAATTAATTTAAATCAAGTTAACAAATTAAGACCTTTTGAAACCTTAATGCAGTATTTCAATACTATCCTCAAACAAAAAGCTATTATATTTAGGAGAGTGAAGTTTGTCTTTCGTCATGGATCAACGCGCAAAAGTTGCGGATCAAGCTCAAAAGGTGCGCAATATTTGCAATGTGTTATACGGTTAATCAATGCAATGAGGACGTTCACCATGAATGGAACGAAAAAAAAAACTTCGTTTTAGGTTAACCTGAGGAGGAGGAAACATGATTTTCGTTTCAATCCGGCAATCAAATATACCTTGCAGACCTTGACTTGCCTCAATTTCTTCTTGTAATTTCAAAAATCATTTTCGCACTGTCATCACAAGGGCGAATCTTGACATTGTTTATTCCGGTGCTTTTCGCACGCTTGTGTTTCACATTTCACTTGTCACGCAATGGAAGTTGTTGCGTTGTTCAAAACTTTGAATCTCTAATATGCGGATTTTGAGACAATTTTCAGCCTTGCCTCGGGAATGTGATATCGCCAGATATAATGTGAGTAACGATTGCAGACAAGTAAGAGCATTTCTTTATATCTAGTTTCCAGTCGTGTTACATGTATCCGGTTGTGATTGAATAAGTCAAGTAGTCAGTAACAAATTATTATGTTGCACCATTCTTCAGTATTTTCGACAAACATACAGAAAATCAAAACCTGATTGGCGAGTTCATTTATACAGATGGGCATAGAGAAGATTTTTTTGTTTTTACTTTCTGCTCATAAATGTATACAGAGGTAAAATAACGGACGCGTTTCATCCATGTAGCAAGTCGAGAAACGGCTGATGTTTACATTTACGTCGGTGCGCGATTTTTTCAGTTTTTTCTTGTGGTGGACTTTATTCGTAATATTTTAGGCAAATTCTGTTTTAGGTCACGTAAAAAGGGAGCATTTACACTTTCTAGCTTAATAATAACGGTAGTTTGGAAGTGTAGCATGATATGAGAGACAGGGTATAAATTTCACTGATTTCAAGTTATTTCCCTGCGAACGGCTCTTTCATCTCGCTTGAACGGCTCAATATAAACTCGAAAATTTTACCTGAAAGGAATCATTTGATAACCTAATGCTGATATGGGGAGCACTCAAGTCTGAAGCTAGTTATTTACATGTATAAAAGCATGAAATGAACACAGAGACCTTGGCTTTTATCTAAAAGCTTCCGTGAAGTGTATTGATAAGTGCAAAGTAACAGGAGGAACATGAAGTACTGAAATGGCGAATTGTGTCAAAGTGCATTCCACACATCTCGACCTAGCGCGCTCGCTTTTCACGGGCCAAACTAAATATTTTAACATGATAAATAAGAACAATTGCCCGTTCAAAAAAGTGATTTCATTACCAGTATATTTGTATACCCTTGATGATATGGTCATCTGAAATATGGCAAAAATCACTCTATCTAAGGAATAGCAAACATTGTATTCTTTACGTGGGCAATTTTAAATGAAAGAATGTTCAGGTGGAGATAAAATATAGTTTAGAAGCAAGCACAAGGGATGTAAAAACGATTGTGAAAGTGTCAACTCGAGAAAACGCTACCTTGTCTTGAACGAGAGTTTTAAAAATGTACTAATTTGCATAATTTCAAACGGGCCATCGGTCGCGTTTTGGCCGATTTCGAACTTTCCCAATTTTTGCCAAAATAAAAATTCGCTGGAACTTTTGAATATTATTTTTGAAAATAGTTCACCAAAAGGGTCTTTTGGGGCAAATAAAAAAAAATTCGAATTTTCGCTTCTGTCGCCGGATTCTCGAAAGTTACTGACAACCGCTCTTAATGCATTTGTGTAACGTTTGAAATGCCTACAATGAAGAACATTTGGCGACCAAGTAATGTTTACGCGCGTGCAACTTGGCCGCTCGGATAAAAATAAAATTTTTGTTTCAAAATATATTACTCTGTAAATATTCCTCGTACAGAAATATTTATAGTCTCATAATAAACGTTACAAGAAAAGAGATAAAGGAAAAATAATGTTTGGTTATGGTTCGAGATATTTGAACGTTTACTTTAAAATTAGGGCGTACTGTTTACAAATATGCGCTAAGAATGAATTACACAAGTCGAGCACAAAATGTTCAAAACAATTAATGACTCTAGGAATATTTCTCCTAAAGAAATAATATTAGTCTGTCACTAAAATTTAAGAAAAAAAAAAACAGGCAAAATTAATGTTTGGTTTATTTTGCGATAATGTCGTCTCAAAATGACGGTTTTTGATTGGCTCAAAAACTGTCATGTAAGAATGATCAAAATTTTACTTCTGTGAATGAACATGCGACGTTGGATGGTGTTGTTTATTTGTTTTCATTTGAGTTTACAAAGCTTCTGACACTGTTCAAGGACCACTTATAATATTTTTTTGTGGCGACATGCACCATGTTACAGCGGATACAACGTTTTTCTTGAAGGTAAGCGAAAAAGAGTGATTATAAATTCGATGAAGAGAAATTTACTTAAAAGACTTTCTTAAGTGTGAAAGCGGCCAAGGTAAATAACAATGAGCTTAAATGCCAATAAATTATGGTATTTTCAAAGCAAAAAGATCTGTTTCTTTTCTGATGTCTCTTATCTCTAGAAAAAAATTGCTCCAAGAGTGCTGCTGTGTTTTCTTTAATGGCTCAGGTTTATCAATTTGATCTTCTTGTCGTAGCGCCGAACGGCAGACTTGGTAATTTTTACAGTATTCTTCGCCGCTTGGTTTCTTTTAAATTTCTATAGCGGCCTTCACACGGCAAATTTTTGTTGGCCAACATGTATTGGCCAACTCCAAAAAGTTGGCCAACTCTGGCATTCAAACGTCAAACACACGTCAAATTGCAACATACACCAACTCGCAACATGGCGTCCGTGTTGCAATGGCACACACGGACAGTTGCCGCTTCAGGCTTGGTTTTATTTTATGTTTTTCGTCGAAGAAACAACAAAAAGCGATGGAGAAAGAGAAAGATTTGGGTAAAACCATACATAGCAAGAAATCCTTCCCTGGGCGTGTACAATACGCTCGTGCAAGAACTTCGCGCAGAGGATAAAGCGGCGTTCAAAATTTCTTTGCGGATTTTGTGAGGGTCGGGCAAATCACGTGATGAGTAGACGAATTTTGATTGGTTAATATTCAGCAACACATGTATGTTTATCGAGTTTATCGTTCACACGTCAAATGCGAGTTGGCCAACACGAAAAAAAGTTGGCGGGAATAGAGACAAGTTTTATTTGTCGCCAACAGTCGGCCAACATGTTGTTGTGTCGTTCACACACGCCAATGAAAGTGAGTTGGCCAACACAAGTTGGCCAACAAAAATTTGTCGTGTGAAGGCCGCTTAAATCTCCGCGGCATCTAAGCTAGGATAACAATGCTCTGTTTTCGTTTTTGGGTCAGTACTAGTATAGTATGGTTGCCCTTTTTATTCTTGCTTCTGGTTGTGAGGTTTATTTATCACTGTTTTCATGTTGTTGTTTTTGTCTCGGCGGTAACAAATTTTCAATAAAGTTTGCTGGTAAAATGTTTAAACCTACTAGCTCGTCTATTTCTCTAACAGAAATAATTCTAGTCTCTAATAAAGTAAACGTTAACAAACGGAGAATACAGAAAAAAATGTTTGGTTGTGGCCCGAAATATTTCAGTGAGCGCTTAAAATTAGAGTGTGTTTACAAAACTTATGCGCTTAGAATGGCGGATAAATTACACAAGTCCAGCTCAAAATGTTCAAAACAATTCGTAACTCTGTGAATATTTCTCCTACAGAAATAATTCTAGTCTCTAAGTAAACGTTAACAAACGGCAAATACAGGAAAAATAATGTTTGGCTGTGGTCCGAAATATTTCAGTGAGCGCTTTAATTTAAAATTAGAGCGTGTTTACAAAACTTATGCGTTGCGAATGGCGAATGAATTAGAGAAGCCCAACACAAAACACATAACTCTGTAAATATTTCTCTTACACAAATAATTCAAGTCTTTAAGTAAACGTTAACAAAAGGAGAATACAGGAAAAATAATGTTTGGTTGTGGTCCGAAATATTTAAACGATTACTGTGTGTTTACAAATGTGCCCTGCAAATTAATTATGAATGTTCAAAGTTAATCTATCCACGAATATTTGTCGTATGGCAACAAGTGAAGTATTTGTGTATAATTTGAAGTATGTTAAATATGGAAAATTACCGACAGTTGCCTGCAAAAATGCATTTGATTTCTATGCGACTTGCGCGCGTTGCCTTCTCACCCGGCTCACCACATGTTTGTTTTCAACTGACATTTCGCCTGTTTGTTTTGTCGCTCTCGGGTTTCAAATTTGCTTATTAGTCGCCTGCTTTCTTGACATATGTAGTTTGACAACATATTCAACGAAAACAAGAAATTAGTGCTCTTCAAAATTCTCGTTTGTTTTTCTTAAAGAAGTAAGCCACCCCACTTCCCGCTGAAAAAACGCGGGTTGCCGCACAGGTTGAGTGTGGCATTTCACAATGGCTTACATAGAGGGGCAGACGTACGACGGACGGTCGGACAGTGACGTCATAACCAACTTTTTCGCTTTCATGGGTATACCAAAATCTCTTATCAATGGGGCTCCGCGCGCGCGCCTCCGGCGCGCGGAGCTCTGCTATAACATATTGAAAATAAAGTAAATGATTCCTGGAAAACAGGTTTTGTTCCTCATTGATTACAAAATTCTCTGTACAAAAAAAAAAGGCGAAACTGGTTTCTCATATCGGTTTAATCTTAACGTTTCATTAAGCTTCAAGCTCTTATAAATATACATTATTTATGGTGTTAGACTCTCTGTGAAAGTTTTTTAATAACACAGCGCGCGCATGCTTCCCCCATCTGACTTGCACACGTCATCGGATGGACGCACGGCCGTGCGTATGTTGAGAAATGTACCATGATGACGCCAATAGGAATTAGATTAGGATGCACCCGCGCTATGTTATAATGACAAAATGTTTCACTCGTTTATGCCCCTACGGGGAAGGGGTAAGTCCAGGGTTTTTGCTCAAAAATGAGCAAATTTTGAAGTCAGCATTTTAAACTCGTTTTTGTTTCTCACCGTGAGTCGAAAAAATCCCTTAGGGAAAATTTTTAAGTGCAAATAACGCCTTGACAAAGAATTTTCTGTTTAACCCTCACCCTGACTTCAACTTTTGTGGGCTATTTCTTTGTCCCTGGTCCCTTGGGAGGACTAAAAAGTGTCTCAGGGACCTTTTCGGACACACTGATTCATTTGAAACAGGAAATGACGACTTCAAAATTTGGTCATTTTTGAGCAAAGTCCTGGACTTATCCTTGGGAAAAAGTCGATTTTGGGACCCCCAACAAATATTCTTTAAAAAACTTCCAAATGAATCAGTGTGTCCGAAAACGTTCCCTGAGACACTTTTTGGGCCTCCCAAGGGACCAGGGACAATGAAATAGCCCACAAAAGATGAAGTCAGGGAGAGGGATAAATAGCAAATTCTTTATCGGGGCGTTATTTGCACTAAAAAGTAATCCCCAAGAGACTTTTTCGATACGTGGAGATCCCTAGGGACATAAACGAGTAAATAAATGCCGACTTTAAAATTTGGTCATTTTTGACCAAAACTTCTGGACTTACCCCTTGGAAAAAAGTCAATTTTTTGGACCCCAGACAAATTTTCTTTAAAAAGCTTCCAAGTGAATGTGTGTCCGAAATCGTCCCCTGAGACACTTTATAGGCCTCACAAGGGACCAGGGACAAAGAAATAACCCAAAAAAAGATGAAGTCGGGGTGAGTATTAAACAGAAACTTCTTTGTCAGGGCGTTATTTGCACTAAGAAATCATTCCCAAGGGATTTTTTTCGACACGCGGAGAACTCTAGGCACATAAGCAAGTGAAAAATCCCGACTTAAAAATCTGGTCAATTTTGACCAAAAACCTTGGACTTACCCTTTAAAAATAGTCGATTTTTGGACTCTCAACAAAAAAAGAATCAGTGTATCCGAAAAAGGCCGCTCAGACACATTTTAGGCCTCCCAAATAGCCCACAAAAGATGAAGTCAGGATAAGGGTTAAACAGAAAATCCTTTTCAGGGCGTTACTTACACTTAAAAATGATATCAAAGCGATTCTTTTCACACGCGGAGATCCCTAGGGACATAAACGAGTGAAAAATGCGAATTTTACGACACGCCGAGATGGCTAGGGACATAAACGAGTGAAAAATGCGACTATCAAATTTGGTCATTTTTAAGATCAAAACCCTGGACTTACCCCTTGGAAAAAAGTCGATTTTGGAACGAAACACAAATATTCTTTTAAAAACTTCCAATTGAACGTCCCATGACACACGTTTTTAGTCCTCCCGAGGAACCAGAGACAAAGAAATAGCCCAGAAAAGGTGAAGTCAGGATAGGGCAGAAAAAGGAAAAGTCTTTCTCAGGGCGTTATTTGCACTGAGAAATGATTCCCAAGGGAATTTTACGACACCCCGGGTTCCCTAGAGAGATAAAGGAGTAAAAAATGCCGACTTCAAAATTTGGTAAATTTTGACCCAAAAATGTGGGATTACTCCTTGGCAAAAATTCGATTTTGGGACGAAAAACAAATATTCTCTTAAAAGGTTCCAATCGAATCAATATGTCCGAAAACGTCTCCTAAACCAGGTTTTAGGCCTCTGCAGTGACCAGGGGCAAAGAAATAGCCAGAAAATATGGACTCAGGATAAGGTGGAAAGAGACAATTCTTTCTCAGGGCGTTATGTGCACTTAAAACGTATTCCCAAGGGAATTTTACAACACGCCGAGACCCTTAGGAAATAAAGGAAGTGAAAAATGCCGACTTCAAAACTTGGTCATTTTTGACCCAAAACCGTGGGCTTACCCAAAACTGTGGGCTTACCCCTTGGCAAAAAGTCGATCTTTTTTTACGAAAACAAATATTCTTTTAAAAGCTTCCAATCAAATCACTATGTCCGAAAACATCCCTTGATATACGTTTTAGAATTCCCCAGGAACAAGAGACAAAGAAATAGTCCAGAAAAGAGGGAGTCAGGAAAAGCGTAAAAAAGAAATTCTTTCTCAGGGCGTTATTTGCACTTAAAAATGATTCCCAAGTAAATTTTAACACCCCGAGATATCTAGGGAAATAAAGGAGTAAAAAATTTAATGCTAACTTAAAATTTGGTCATTTTTAACCCAAAACCGTGGGCTTACTTCTTGGCAAAAAGTCGATTTTGGGACGAATAACAAATATTCTTTTAATAGCTTCTAATCGAATCAGTATGTCCTGAAACGCGTTTTAGTCCTCCCAAGGAACCCTGGACAAAGAAATAGCCCAAAAAAGATGAAGTCAGGATAAGGCGGAAAAAGAAAATTCTTTCTTAGGGCGTTATTTGCACTGATTCCCAAGGGAATTTACACAACGCCGAGATCCTTAGGGAAATAAGGGAGTGAAAAATGCCGACTTCAAAATTTGGTCATTGTTGACCCAAAACCGTGGGCTTACTTCTTGGCAAAATGTCGATTTTGGGACGAAAAAAGAAATATTCTTTTAAAAGCTTCCAATCGAATCAGTATGTCCGAAAACGTCCTCTGAGACACGGTTTGGGTATCCCCAGGGACCAAGGAGAAAGAAATTGCCCACAAAAGATAAAGTTAGGATAACGATAAAAAAGAAAATTCTTCCTCAGGGGGTTATTTGCACTTAAAAATGATTCCCAAGGGAATTTTACGACACGCTGAGATGGCTAGAGACATAAAGGAGTGAAAAATGCCGACATCAAAACTTGGTCATTTTTGACCCAAAACCGTGAGCTTTAGACGAAAAACAAATATTCTTTAAAAGCTTCCAATGGAATCAATATGTCCGAAAAGGTCCCCTGAAACACATTTTAGGCCTCTCCAGAACCCAGGGACAAAGAAATACCCACAAAATGTGGAGTCAGGATAAGGGTAAAAGAGAAAGTTCTTCCTCAGGGCGTTATTTGCACTTAAAAATGATTCCCAAGGGAATTTTACGACACGCCGAGATGGCTACAGACATAAAAGAGTAAAAAATGCCGACTTCAAAATTTGGTCATTTTTTGACCCAAAACCGTGAGCTTACCCCTTGGCAAAAAGTCGATTTTAGGACGAAAAACAAATATTCTTTTAAAAGCTTTGAATCAAATCAGTATGTCTGAAAACGTCCCCTTAGACACGTTTTGGGCCTCCCAAGGGACTAGGAACAAAGAAATAGCCCACAAAAGATGGAGTCAGGATAAAGGTAAAAGAGAAAATTCTTCCTCAGGGCGTTATTTGCACTTAAAAATGATTCCCAAGAGAATTCTACGACACGCCCAGATGCGTAGGGACATAATGGAGAGAAAAAAGGCGAGTTTAAATTTTGGTCAATTTTGACCCAAAACCGTGGGCTTACCCTTAGGCAAAAAGTGGATTTTCGGACGAAACACAAATATTCTTTTAAAAGCTTCCAATCGAATCAGTATGTCCGAAAACGTCCCTTGTGACAGGTTTGTCTCTCCCTAGGGACCAGGGACAAAGAAATAGCCCACAATAGATGGAGTCAGGATAAGGGTAAAAGAGAAAATTCTTCATCAGGGCGTTATTTGCAGTTAAAAATGATTTTCGAGAAAATTTTACGACACGTCGAAATGTGTAGGGACATAAAGAGGTGAAAAAAGCCCACTTCAAAATTTGGTCATTTTTGAACCAAAACGGGTGAAATTACCCCTACGAAAAAGTCGATTTCAAAAATTACCCCTACGTAAAAGTGGATATAGGGACGAAAAACAAATATTCTTTTAAAAGCTTTTAATCGAATCAGTATGTCCGAAAACGTCCCCTGAGACACGTTTTGGGCCTCTCCATGGACCAGGGACAAAGAAATAGCCCACAAAAGATGGAGTCAGGATAAGGGTAAAAAAGAAAATTTTTCATTAGGAGGTTATATGCACTTAAAAATGATTCACAAGGGAGATTTATGACACGCCGAGATGGCTAGGGACATAAAGGAGTGAAAACTGCCGACATCAAAATTTGGTCATTTTCTACCCAAAGCCGTTTTGGGCCTCTCCAGAACCCAGGAACAAAGAAATAGCCCACAAAAGATGGAGTCAGGGTGACGGTAAAAAAGAAAATTCTTCCTCAGGGCGTTATTTGCACTTAAAAAATGATTCCCAAGAGAATTTTACGACACGCCGAGATGGTTACAGATATAAACGAGTGAAAAATGCCGACTTCAAAATTTGGTCATTTTTGACCCAAAACCGTGGGCTTACCCCTTGCCAAAAAGTCGATTTTGGGACGAAAAACAAATATTCTTTTAAAAGCTTCCAATCGAATTAGTATGTCCGAAAACGTCCCCTTAGACACGTTTTAGGCCTCCCAAGGGACTAGGGACAAAGAAATAGCCCAAAAAAAATGGAATCAGGGTAAGGGTAAAAAAGAAAATTCTTCCCCAGGGCGTTATTTGTACTTAAAAATGATTCCCAAGGGAATTCTACTACACGCCGAGATGCCTAGGGACATAAAGAAGTGAAATAAGGCGAGTTCAAAAATTTGGTCAATTTTGACCCAAGACCGTGGGCTTACCTTTAGGCAAAAAGTGGATATGAGGACGAAAAACAAATATTCTTTTAAAAGCTTCCAATCGAATTAGTATGTCCGAAAACGTTCCCTTAGACACGTTTTGGGCCTCCCAAGGGACTAGGGACAAAGAAATAGCCCAAAAAAGATGGAATCAGGGTAAGGGTAAAAAAGAAAATTCTTCCCCAGGGCGTTATTTGTACTTAAAAATGATTCCCAAGGGAATTCTACGACACGCCGAGATGCCTAGGGACATAAAGAAGTGAAATGAGGCGAGTTCAAAAATTTGGTCAATTTTGACCCAAGACCGTGGGCTTACCTTTAGGCAAAAAGTGGATATGAGGACGAAAAACAAATATTCTTTTAAAAGCTTCTAATCGAATCAGTATGTCCGAAATCGTTCCCTGAGACACGTTTTGGGCCTCTCCATGGACCAGGGACAAAGAAATAGCCCACAAAAGATGGAGTCAGGAGAAGGGTAAAAAAGAAAATTCTTCCTCAGGGCGTTATTTGCACTTACAAATGATTCCGAAGGGAATTTTATGACACGCCGAGATGGCTAGGGACATAAAGGAGTGAAAAATGCCCACTTCAAAATTTGGTCATTTTCCACCCATAGCCGTGGGCTTACCCCTAGGCAAAAAGTCGATTTTGGGACGAAAAACAAATATTCTTTTAAAAGCTTCCAATTGAATCAGTATGTCCTGAAACGTCCCTTGAGACACGTTTTAGTCCTCCCAAGGAACCCGGGACAAAGAAATAGCCCAAAAAAAAATGAAGTCAGGATAAGGCGGAAAAAGAAATTCTTTCTCAGGGCGTTATTTGCACTGAGAAATGATTCCCAAGGGAATTTTACAACACGCCGAGATCCCTAGGGAAATAAAGGAGTGAAAAATGCCGACTTCAAAATTTGGTCATTGTTGACCCAAAACCGTGGGCTTACTTCTTGGCAAAATGTCGATTTTGGGACGAAAAAAGAAATATTCTTTTAAAAGCTTCCAATCGAATCAGCATGTCCGAAAACGTCCCCTGAGACACGTTTTGGGCATCCTTAGGGACCAAGGAGAAAGAAATTGCCCACAAAAGATAAAGTTAGGATAACGATAAAAAAGAAAATTCTTCCTCAAGGGGTTATATGCACTTAAAAATGATTCCCAAGGGACTTTTACGACACGCCTAGATGGGTAGAGACATGTGAAAAATGCCGACGTCGAGATTAAAATTGGTCATTTTTGACCCAAAACCGTGAGCTTACCCTTTTGGAAAAACTTGATTTTTAGACGAAAAACAAATATTCTTTTAAAAGCTTTTAATGGAAACAATATGCCCGAAAAGGTCCCCTGAGACACGTTTTGGGCCTCTCCAGAACCCAGGGACAAAGAAATAGCCCACAAAAGATGAAGTCAGGAGAAGGGTAAAAAAGAAAATTCTTCCTCAGGGCGTTATTTGCACTTCAAAATAATTCCCAAGGGAATTTTACGACACGCCGAGATGGCTACAGACATAAAAGAGTGAAAAATGCCGACTTCAAAATTTGGTTATTTTGGACCCAAAACCGTGGGCTTACCATTTGGCAAAAAGTCGATTTTGGGACGGAAAACAAATATTCTTTTAAAAGCTTCCAATCGAATCAGTATGTCCGAAAACGTCCCCTTAGACACGTTTTGGGCCTCCCAAGGGACTAGGGACAAAGAAATAGCCCACAAAAGATGGACTCAGGATAAGGGTAAAAGAGAAAATTCTTCCTCAGGGCGTTATTTGCACTTAAAAATGATTCCCAAGGGAATAATACGATACGCCGAGATGGCTAAGGACATAAAGGAGTGAAAAATGCCGACATCAAAATTTGGTCAATTTTGAACCAAAACCGTGGGCTTACCCCCAGGCAAAAAGTGGATATTCGGACGAAAAACAAATATTCTTTTAAAAGCTTCCAATCGAATCAGTATATCCGAAAACGTCCCCTAAAACATGTTTTGGGTCTCTCCAAAACCCAGGGGCTAAGAAATAGCCCACAAAAGATGGAGTCAGGGTAACGGGAGAAAAGAAAATTCTTCCTCAGGGCGTTATTTGCACTTAAAAAATGATTCCCAAGGGAATTTTACGACACGCCGAGATGGTTACAGACATAAACGAGTGAAAAATGCCGATATCAAAATTTAGTCATTTTTGACCCAAAACCGTGGGCTTACCCCTTGCCAAAAAGTCAATTTTGGGACGAAAAACAAATATTCTTTTAAAAACTTCCAATCGAATTAGTATGTCCAAAAACGTCCCCTTAGACACGTTTTGGGCCTCCCAAGGGACTAGGGACAAAGAAATAGCCCACAAAAGATGGAATCAGGGTAAGGGTAAAAAAGAAAATTCTTCCCCAGGGCGTTATTTGTACTTAAAAATGATTCCCAAGGGAATTCTACGACACGCCGAGATGCCTAGGGACATAAAGAAGTGAAATCAGGCGAGTTCAAAATTTGGTCAATTTTGACCCAAGACCGTGGGCTTACCCCTAGGCAAAAAGTGGATAGAGGGACGAAAAAGAAATATTCCTTTAAAAGCTTCTAATCGAATCAGTATGTCTGAAAACGTCCTCTGAGACACGTTTTGGGCCTCTCCATGGACCAGGGACAAAGAAATAGCCCACATAAGATGGAGTCAGGATAAGGGTAAAAAAGAAAATTTTTCATTAGGAGGTTATATGCACTTAACAATGATTCACAAGGGAATTTTATGACACGCCGAGATGGCTAGGGACATAAAGGAGTGAAACATGCCTACTTCAAAATTTGATCATTTTTGACAAAAAACCGTGGGCTTATCCCTTGGGAAAAACTCGATTTTTGGACGAAAAACAAATATTCTTTTAAAAGCTTTGAATCGAGTCAGTATGTCCTTAGGCGTCTCCTGAGACACGTTTTGGGCCTCTCTAGGGACCAGGGACAAAGAAATAGCCCACAAAAGATGGAGTCAGGATAAGGGTAAAAAAGAAAATTCTTTCTCAGGGCGTTATTTGCATTTAAAAATGATTTCCAAGGAAATTTTACGACACGCCGAGATGGCTAGGGACATAAAGGAGTGAAAAATGCCGACATCAAAATTTGGTCATTTTTGAACCAAAACCGTGGGCTTACCCGTAGGCCAAAATTCGATTTTCGGACGCAAACTTAATCTTCTTTTAAAGGTTACAATCAAATCAGTATGGCTGAAAACGTCCCCGTAGACAGCTTTGTCTCTCCCTAGGGACCAGGGACAAAGAAATAGCCCACAAAAGATGGAGTCAGGGGAAGGGTAAAAGAGAAAATTCTTTCTCAGGGCGTTATTTGCACCTAAGAATGATTTCCAAGGAAATTTTACGACACGCCGAGATGGCTAGGAACATAAAGGAGTGAAAAATGACGACTTCAAAATTTGGTCATTTTCGACCCGAAACCGTGGGCTTACCCCTAGGCAAAAAGTCCATTTTGGGACGAAAAACAAAATTTCTTTTAAAAGCTTTCAATCGAATCAGTATGTCCGAAAACGTCTCCTGAGACACGTTTTGGGCCTCTCCAGGGACCAGGGACAAAGAAATAGCCCACAAAAGATGGACTCAGGATAAGGGTAAAAAAGAAAATTCTTCCTTAGGGTTTTTGTTTGCACTTAAAAATGATTCCGAAGGGAATTTTACGACACGCCGAGATGGCTAGGGACATAAAGGAGTGAAAAATGTCGACATCAAAATTTGGTCATTTTCTACTCAAAGCCGTGGGCTTACCCCTAGGCAAAAAGTCGATTTTGGGACGAAAAACAAATATTCTTTTTAAAGCTTTCAATCGAATCAGTATGTCCGAAAACATAACCTGAGACACGTTTTGTTCCTGCTTAGGGACCAGGGAGAAAGAAATTGCCCACAAAAGATGAAGTCAGGATAACGATAAAAAGGAAAATTCTTCCTAAGGGCGTTAATTGCAGTAAAAAATGATTCCCAAGGGAATTTTACGACACGCCGAGATGGCTAGGGACCTAAAGGAGTGAAACATGCCGACTTCAAAATTTGGTCATTTGTGACCCAAAACCGTGAGCTTACCCTTTTGGAAAAACTTGATTTTTAGACGAAAAACAAATATTCTTTTAAAAGCTTTTAATGGAAACAATATGCCCGAAAAGGTCCCCTGAGACACGTTTTGGGCCTCTCCAGAACCCAGGGACAAAGAAATAGCCCACAAAAGATGAAGTCAGGAGAAGGGTAAAAAAGAAAATTCTTCCTCAGGGCGTTATTTGCACTTCAAAATAATTCCCAAGGGAATTTTACGACACGCCGAGATGGCTACAGACATAAAAGAGTGAAAAATGCCGACTTCAAAATTTGGTTATTTTGGACCCAAAACCGTGGGCTTACCATTTGGCAAAAAGTCGATTTTGGGACGGAAAACAAATATTCTTTTAAAAGCTTCCAATCGAATCAGTATGTCCGAAAACGTCCCCTTAGACACGTTTTGGGCCTCCCAAGGGACTAGGGACAAAGAAATAGCCCACAAAAGATGGACTCAGGATAAGGGTAAAAGAGAAAATTCTTCCTCAGGGCGTTATTTGCACTTAAAAATGATTCCCAAGGGAATAATACGATACGCCGAGATGGCTAAGGACATAAAGGAGTGAAAAATGCCGACATCAAAATTTGGTCAATTTTGAACCAAAACCGTGGGCTTACCCCCAGGCAAAAAGTGGATATTCGGACGAAAAACAAATATTCTTTTAAAAGCTTCCAATCGAATCAGTATATCCGAAAACGTCCCCTAAAACACGTTTTGGGTCTCTCCAAAACCCAGGGGCAAAGAAATAGCCCACAAAAGATGGAGTCAGGGTAACGGGAGAAAAGAAAATTCTTCCTCAGGGCGTTATTTGCACTTAAAAAATGATTCCCAAGGGAATTTTACGACACGCCGAGATGGTTACAGACATAAACGAGTGAAAAATGCCGATATCAAAATTTAGTCATTTTTGACCCAAAACCGTGGGCTTACCCCTTGCCAAAAAGTCAATTTTGGGACGAAAAACAAATATTCTTTTAAAAACTTCCAATCGAATTAGTATGTCCGAAAACGTCCCCTTAGACACGTTTTGGGCCTCCCAAGGGACTAGGGACAAAGAAATAGCCCACAAAAGATGGAATCAGGGTAAGGGTAAAAAAGAAAATTCTTCCCCAGGGCGTTATTTGTACTTAAAAATGATTCCCAAGGGAATTCTACGACACGCCGAGATGCCTAGGGACATAAAGAAGTGAAATCAGGCGAGTTCAAAATTTGGTCAATTTTGACCCAAGACCGTGGGCTTACCCCTAGGCAAAAAGTGGATAGAGGGACGAAAAAGAAATATTCCTTTAAAAGCTTCTAATCGAATCAGTATGTCTGAAAACGTCCTCTGAGACACGTTTTGGGCCTCTCCATGGACCAGGGACAAAGAAATAGCCCACATAAGATGGAGTCAGGATAAGGGTAAAAAAGAAAATTTTTCATTAGGAGGTTATATGCACTTAACAATGATTCACAAGGGAATTTTATGACACGCCGAGATGGCTAGGGACATAAAGGAGTGAAACATGCCTACTTTAAAATTTGATCATTTTTGACAAAAAACCGTGGGCTTATCCCTTGGGAAAAACTCGATTTTTGGACGAAAAACAAATATTCTTTTAAAAGCTTTGAATCGAGTCAGTATGTCCTTAGGCGTCTCCTGAGACACGTTTTGGGCCTCTCTAGGGACCAGGGACAAAGAAATAGCCCACAAAAGATGGAGTCAGGATAAGGGTAAAAAAGAAAATTCTTTCTCAGGGCGTTATTTGCATTTAAAAATGATTTCCAAGGAAATTTTACGACACGCCGAGATGGCTAGGGACATAAAGGAGTGAAAAATGCCGACATCAAAATTTGGTCATTTTTGAACCAAAACCGTGGGCTTACCCGTAGGCCAAAATTCGATTTTCGGACGCAAACTTAATCTTCTTTTAAAGGTTACAATCAAATCAGTATGGCTGAAAACGTCCCCGTAGACAGCTTTGTCTCTCCCTAGGGACCAGGGACAAAGAAATAGCCCACAAAAGATGGAGTCAGGGGAAGGGTAAAAGAGAAAATTCTTTCTCAGGGCGTTATTTGCACCTAAGAATGATTTCCAAGGAAATTTTACGACACGCCGAGATGGCTAGGAACATAAAGGAGTGAAAAATGACGACTTCAAAATTTGGTCATTTTCGACCCGAAACCGTGGGCTTACCCCTAGGCAAAAAGTCCATTTTGGGACGAAAAACAAAATTTCTTTTAAAAGCTTTCAATCGAATCAGTATGTCCGAAAACGTCTCCTGAGACACGTTTTGGGCCTCTCCAGGGACCAGGGACAAAGAAATAGCCCACAAAAGATGGACTCAGGATAAGGGTAAAAAAGAAAATTCTTCCTTAGGGTTTTTGTTTGCACTTAAAAATGATTCCGAAGGGAATTTTACGACACGCCGAGATGGCTAGGGACATAAAGGAGTGAAAAATGTCGACATCAAAATTTGGTCATTTTCTACTCAAAGCCGTGGGCTTACCCCTAGGCAAAAAGTCGATTTTGGGACGAAAAACAAATATTCTTTTTAAAGCTTTCAATCGAATCAGTATGTCCGAAAACATAACCTGAGACACGTTTTGTTCCTGCTTAGGGACCAGGGAGAAAGAAATTGCCCACAAAAGATGAAGTCAGGATAACGATAAAAAGGAAAATTCTTCCTAAGGGCGTTAATTGCAGTAAAAAATGATTCCCAAGGGAATTTTACGACACGCCGAGATGGCTAGGGACCTAAAGGAGTGAAACATGCCGACTTCAAAATTTGGTCATTTGTGACAAAAAACCGTGGGCTTACCCTTTGGGAAAAACTCGATTTTTGGACGAAGAACAAATATTCTTTTAAAAACTCCCAATCGAATCAGTATGTCCTAAGACGTCCCCTGAGACACGTTTTCGGCCTCTTTAGGGACCAGGGTCAAAGAAATAGCCCACAAAAGATAGAGACAGGAGAAGGGTAAAAAAGAAAATTCTTCTTCAGGGCGTTATTTGCAATTAAAAATGATATCCAAGGAAATTTTACGACACGCCGAGATGGCTAGGGACATAAAGGAGTGAAAAATGACGACTTTAAAATTTGGTCATTTTTGACTCCAGACCGTGGGCTTACATCTTGGCAAAAAGTCGATTTTGGAACGAAAAACAAATATTCTTTTAAAAGCTTCCAATCGAATCAATTTGTCTGAAAACGTCCCCTGAGACACATTTTGGTCTGCCAAAGGTCCAGGGGACAAAGAAATATCCCACAAAAGATGAAGTCTGGGTGACTGATAAACTGGAAATTCTTTGTCAGGGCGTTATTTTCACTGAAAAATAATTCCCAAGGGATGTTTTGACACGCGGATATCGCTAGGGCCATAAACTAGTGAAAAATGCCGACTTTAAAATGTGGTCATTTTTGAGCGAAAACCCTTGACTTACCCCTTGGAAAAATGTCGATTTTTGGACTCCCGAGAAATATTCTTTAAAAAGCTTCCAAATTAATCCGTTTGTCCGAAAACGTCCCCTCAGTTACTCTTTAGGCGTCCCAAGGGACCAGGGACAAAGAAATAGCCCACAAAAGATGAAGTCAGGGTGAGGGTTAGGCTATGTTCACACGGGACCGGTCCAAAATGGACCCGACCCTATCCTGGAACGGACCATTTGTGTTCACACGGTTACTGCTCTGGTTATCAACGTCAGGCCACACGGTAATGGGCTGTTATGGTTTCGTACTGAATCGAGGTAAGAAAAGCAGCTGTTTGTACCAGTTAAGCATGCGCAGAATACAGGTTAAAGCTTTAATTTAAAATGTCGCCGAAGAAGGCTAAATTGATTGAGTAAGGAGGTAAAGCCTTCAGCTGGACGGACGATGAATTACCCCTTCACTTAAAAGTTATTAAAGATTTCAAAGCCTACCAGGCTTCAAACGGAAACGATTGGGAAATTGTTAAAAGGAAATATGAAGACATCGTTGAAAGGTTTCTCGAAAGTTATCCCTCCGAGATATCCGATGCCTCACAAATAGCTGAATATCCTAACGGCAGAGATAAGAGTGTTTTCACGATAAATTCAACTAGTACCCAGCTAAATTGCACTGCTAGTACCGAAACGAACCGGTCCAGGTGTTTACAGACCTTTACATGGTGACAGATCCATTTAGGTCCGAAACGGTTCCAAAACCGGACCTGCTTTTTTGAAGGTCTAGTTATTGGACCTGAACGGGAACGGATTGACGGTACGGTAAGCAGGTCCCGTGTGAACAAAAGGCCTATCCGTCACAATTTTTAGATCGGAACCATTTGGATCCGGTCCCGTGTGAACGTAACCTTAAAGAGAAAATTCTTTGTCGGGGCGTTATTTGCACTTAAAAATGATTCCCAAGGGATTTTTTCGACACGCGGAGATCCATATAGGGACATAAGCGAGTGAAAAATGCCGACTTCCAAATTTGATCATTTGTGACCAAAACCTTAGAAAAAAGTCGATTTTTGGACCCCCAACAAATGTTCTTTAAAAAGCTTCCAAATGAATCAGTGTGTCCAAAAACGTCCCCTGAGAAACTTTTTAGGCCTCCCAAGGGGCTACGGACAAAGAATTAGCCCACAACCCTGGAAAAAAGTCTATTTTAGTGATCTCCGCGTTTCGAAAAAATCTCTTAGGAATCATTTTTAAGTGCGAATAACGCCCTGAAAAAGAATTTTCTGTTTAACCTTCACCCTGACTTCATCTTTTGTGGGCTATTTCCTTCTCCTTGGTCCCTTGGGAGGCCTAAGTGTCTCAGGGGATGTTGTCGGACATACTGATTTGATTGAAAGCTTTTTAATTAATATTTATCTTGCGTCCAAAAATCGACCTTTTTCGAAAGGGTAAACCCAGGGTTTTAGGTCAAAAATCACCAAATTTTGAAATGGGCGTTTTTCACTTGTTCATGCCCCCAGGGATCTCCACGTGTCGAAAAAATCCCTTGGGAATCATTTTTAAGTCAAAATAACGCTTTGACAAAGAATTTTCTGTTTAACCCTCATCCTGACTTCATCTTTTGTGGGCTTTTTCTTTGTCCCTGGTCCCTTGCGAGAACTAAAACTGGACTCAAGGGACGTTTTCGCACACACTGAGTCGATTGGAAGCTTTTTAATTAATATTCATTTTGCGTCCCAAAAAAGGGTAAGCCCAGGGTTTTGGGTCAAAAATGACCAAATTTTCAATTCGCCATTTTTCGTTTCTCGTTTTTGTTCCTAGGGATCTTGGCGTGTCGTAAAACTTGGGATGAAAATTAGGTCAAAATCGATAGTCTAGAGTATTAGTTTGAAAATTAAGTGAAAGTCCATAATCTATAGTATTAGGATAAAATTAGGTTGAAATCCATAGTCTATAGTATGAGGATTAAAATTAGGTCAAAATCCATTGCCTATAGTAGTAGGAGTAAAATTAGGTCCAAATCTATAGTCTAGAGTATTAGGATGAAAATTAAGTCAAAATCCATAATCTATAGTATTAGGATAAAATTATGTTAAAATCTATAGTCTATAGTATTAGGATTAAAATTAGTCCAAAATCCATAGTATATAGTATTAGGTTGAAAATTAGTTCAAAATCCATAGTCTATAGCATTAGGATGAAAATCAGACCAAAATCCATTGTGTATAGTATTCGGATTATAATTAGGCGAAAATCCATAGTCTATAGTATTACGATGAGAATTAAGTCAAAAATTCATAGTCTATAGTCTTAGTATGAAAATTAGGCCCAAAATAATAAAAAGCAACAAATATCGGAAAATTACAGCATGTTGTATTAGTATGAAAATTGGTCTTGCGAACAAACCACTTCATTAGATGGAAAAAAGCCGAAAAGTAGACTATATAGCATAAGGACAAACATTTGGCTTAGATAATACTAACACCTTGGTCACTGCAAGAAAGCGAATAAAATCCTAAAATTATAGTGTACTGTATTAGGATGAAAATGATGAGAACCGCCACTCTAAAAAGCATTAAAAACTTTTGTTCAGGCATTTTTTTTTTTATATTGAGGAGTAGGAGGAGGACATTTAGAATTCAGTTACTTTTCCTTACAGGAACTGTACCCTATTTTTCGCATCCGAAATTATTTCTGAACAGTCAAAACTGTAAAATCGTTCACAAATAAAAAATATTGAAATTTCATTTTTCAGTAACTATTTTAAAATTTACTTTGAAAACTGACGCGATTGTACTTAGTTTTTTCTTTCTTTTAAGCAGTGGTCCATGAAACACGAGTTTGATTGTCAGTTTGATAAATTTGACAAAACGATGTTGTGGTAGCGATACATAAAAGTGCTTACTTGGAGAGAGTAAAATTTCACCGACTAGAGTGAAAATTTCAAGTTTAGTTCTCCAAGAGACTGCAGGGAGCAAGCTAGCTGTTCCACCAGAGTGTACTGATACAAAGGTTTTTAAAAAATATCTTTAATAGTTTTAAACCCGGTTACAGTGGTTTCTTTAACAATTCTGAATACAATATGATAGTGCATATAAACGTACACGACATGCGTGAAAAGCAGATAGTTTTATTTTAATTGTTTAACTTAGAGTTCTAATATGTCACCTGTGGTTAGAATTCATCTGCATACTGATAATATTTGTAAGTTGCATTCAATAACATTTTGTTTATTTTCACTATTACGAAATCCTGTACCTCAAGTGAGAACGCGAGAAAGTTATCCAGTCCAAATCACATTGCCGCAAACTAAACCTTCCATTTAGAAGACCATTGGATGTGTGAAAGCCACTCACGAAAGCTACAGATGAAGGCAGTATGTCAGCAAATGTTAACCGCTTAAAACTAACGTTCCTTCAAGTCATAAATCATTTGTAGATTGAGACTCAGCAATGAAAATTCCTAAGTTTTAACCTTAGAAATTTGGCCGACTATTTAGCTCCAGTGTCACACAATCCCAAGCGTCAATATTGCGTCTCGAGTGCCGAGCTCAATTTGATAGATAATCATGATTGAACATGTTCTCCAGTAAACTTTCTCAACAAATGAATGTAACTCAGGGCAAGGCAGAAGCACACTGCGCTGACAACTGTCTAAATCTAGCAACAGTAGCTCCATATCCTGGCTGATAACGCAATGCAAGTCTATCCCTAAATCCTGACTGAATTTCTTATTCTAACCCTAATCGTTACCTAAACCTAGCCATTAACTCTTTACCTGACTGACGGTAACACTAAATCCTGACCCTAACTTCTTACCCTACTCTCACAGTGTGCGTTTGTCACGCATTGAGTCCCATTTAGAGGTGTTTGCTGCCAGACAAAAGAGAGCTCGGTTGGTGAATTTATACAATTGACTTGAGACACCTAAAATTCCTCCTACGTTACCAGTTATTGCGTTGTTAAGGTTAGATTAGGATCAGCTCAAATTATAAAGCATAAAGACGAATTTAGGTGTTCCAAGGTCACTATCAATCTAACTGTACTTCATGAACACTTTAAATCCAAATTAGAATTTTTAATATTCAGGCAAAACAAAAAAAAAAAACCGATGTCGATTATTTTGTGTTTTCTTGGCGGTCTGTCCAGTACTATTTTTAAAGATTGTCTTGCTTGAAAACGCGCGACTTCGATGTAACAGATCACTTGCTATGCTTACAAGACAATCGAATCAGCAAAACTATACTGCCTTCAACATTTTTCTCTAAATGTCTGTAAACAGTAAAGACTATATACAATGACCGGATAGACATCTCTTCTCTCTCTTTCTCAGTATAACAACAAAAATATGATAGCTGAGCATTCTGTGAATATTCCATACATCGATTTAACGTTAACATAAAGGAAAACTGATCAACGTGACGATAGGTAACAGAACGAGACATTTTTGTATTTCATGTAATTGTTGATAGTATCGAGAAGTTCCCAACAGGGAACACCCTTGAAAATTTATGGTCAATCATAAAATTATTTAATAAGAAGTTGTCCCTATCTACCGATGTCTTGTGGTCTTTGAAACAGAAAGGAGGTCAATTAGAAAAACATTTTTCTGGTTTAAAAAAAAAAAAAAAAATCGGGTTTCAAGGCATCACTAAACATCGTATTAACAAGTAAGTAGGCTCTAAACTTGTTTCCATAGTAACATGCCTCGTCAATTTTCAAACTTCTAGCAAATCCACAGAAAACTACTTCATTAGAATCTATAAATAGTATAATAAGAACGTTAAATAATATAATGGAGACCAATGCGTGGTTATGTATTTCAACCTCACTACGTTTAGTCTGTTTCTTATCGCGCTATTTTTGGAGAAATCTTAACTTGATCCAAGTTACTCTTTCAACCAAGTGACTTAAACACAATAATCGTTTTCCAAATGAAAAATCTCTTTAACTAACATCTGTTCCTTTTTCGAAGAAGGAAACAAACCAAACTCTTACCACGGAATGTCTACCAACTGTTAACTAAACCCAATTCTAACTAAAAAATTATTGGCATCGCAACTGCTGACTTAATCTTGTAATTCCCCAGAGTCGAGATGAAGACTGGAAAATAAATCTTAATTTTCAATTTTGCAATTTGCTTTAATTGAATAGATTGCTCCCTAATTCCATAATTTGGTTAATTTATTTATACATTTTTCAGACGCCAAAATTGGAACCACATCAGTAAGTGTAACTCTGGGAAGCAAAATATTTTAAATATTGCACGACTGAGCAACTTTCGCAAAAGAGCCGCAAGTCAGATTATTGGGATATCTATAACCTCTACTAGTGACCACATCCTTGACGGGAATAGAAAAAACTCTTAATCAGAGCAATTGAGTGCAATTCAATTAAAAAAGGAACGATTTAGGTCACCTAATGCATGCATACAAATTAAGCCAAAGCAACGACTTTGTCAAAGGATTTTTCTTCCAATTGCAATTTTGACCATGAAGCGCATCAAGTGTGAGTATCCCAAGGAAATGCCGCTGGAGAAGAATATGTACTTTTAACTGTTTTGAGCGTGATTACGAGGGAGCAAAAGTCATGAAATGTTAAATGGGTAACGCCAGCTCAAATGAAGACCACTAGAAATCGCATGCCTATATACCAATTATGTGATTGAATGGCTACTAGTGCAAAAAGCCAACGTAGGCTATGGACTCATGAGCATGGTATTGATAAGGCTTTTCTGCACTAACAGCCTTTTAATCACAAGACAAATACAGAAGCCCGACTTAAAAAAAATTTCTTTAATAGCTAAGCCCACGGAGAGGTTTTGTCATCTTTTTCTGAAAGAGCTGCTTTACCCATTTGACTTGATCTGATGGCAATATAATGAGTGAGGGATTATGACCACATGATTGTATTGTGAGGAAATGAGAGTTAAGAGATGATCTCATGTAAGTAACGGAAGTTATATATCATGGAACTGGAAGGAGCAGCTAGGGTCAATAAAGATTTAATGGACTCATAGAATATAATAAAAAAGTGAAAAAAAAAGAAGTAGTAATTTCTCATGATTTCATGTTTACCCACGGTCCATGTTTATGTTGGGGATGGGGAAGGGAGGGTGGGGATGGAGGAGGGAGTTTGAGTAGGAAGGGAGGGGTGGCAAAGAGGCATCTCCTTGAAGTACAGGCAAATCGATGCACAAATTTAATTTGTTTTCTTAATTTGATTAATTTAATTTCTTAAATTTTGACACGATTTATAGGAATTACTGATCAAGAGCTCAAACCATTATCCCTTCTTGCAGGCAAGAAATCTTTGCATTTAGCTGTAACGAATCTTGCATTTGGTAAATAAATTATGATTCGGTATAAGATTTTCTGTACAGACAGAAAAGCGGGTTGTCTGTTACAGTCCTGTCAGATATGGTCACTAACAAAGGTTGCTTCTGGAAGACAATTTGGCTATGCTACAAGAATCTGTACAAAAAACCACTACTATACCTGAATAAGTAAATATCCTGAAAATGCAGATAACTTTGTATGAATTTTCGGCAACCTCCTGCTGCCTTTGACACAGTAAAACTTGCTATCATCAGACAGCTAAATTCCTACTTATTTCACAGCACATTTTAATTTAAATTTAAACCAGAGGCTTCTAAACGTTCTTTCTGATATCATGAGTAACAAATTACTCCTTAATTTTGACGCAAAATTTCAGCGTTCATTTATAATTTCACAGGTGCAATTACAAAATTGCTATGGCAACGTTTCTCGATACAACATTATAAACCAGTCAAAAACTCACGATTGTGAGCGTAATTTGTGTCCCATGATATTAAAAGGTAATCAAATGATATACTCTTGAAATTAGGAAATAGATTTCATGATCACTTGCGTTTTGTCAAAATTCTAATAATTTCCGGGGCCTTTTAATTGTCATCATTTGATTACACATACTAAGAACCTTCTTAGGAAATTCATAACCCCTTTACTCCCAAGTAACGTCTCACTTCAAAGATAGGAAACTGATATGGCCGCATCATTTGCTAATTGAAAAACCTGCAGAAACAAATCGCAGCATACTGGAATAATCACGTTTCATCCGAGGACTTGAAACTAGCTGTGCGAGATTTAGCTTGTATTGTGACATGATATATGTATTTTTTATCTTGTGAGGAAATAAAGACTTTTATATTTATATATTTATATAACTGGGTTGTTTCTGGGAGTAAAAGAGGTATATGTTAGGGCGGTTTCCAATTGAGTGTCGTCAAACTAAAACCACTGTAATTACTCTGTCCAATCGCAACAGATGTAAGTTAGAGCGGTTTCCAATTGAGTGTCGTCAAACTAAAACCACTGTAATTACTCTGTCCAATCGCAACAGATGTAAACAACACAACGAGCCAATCAGAATTCGAAGCATATACATCTAACTGACGCCAAGCGCGGGAAAACGCGTGCGGCGAAAACACGATTGGTTTTGGTTTGGATTCCCTTTGGTTGAGAAAGTGGCGCGAGTTTTGTTAACCAATCACAGAGCTAATAATACAAAACCAAAGCAAACGCGAAATTACTTTCGACACTCAATTGAAAATCGCTCTATATGGTTAATTAAGTGCGTGATTGGTGTTTCCTTCAGCTCAGGTAGCCGGCCACTTGCACAAATGCTGAGAAATGTTGATTCGCCAATAGTCCTCAGTTATGCTGGTTATCCTTCATCCTTGGTGATACGACAGTATCGCTAAACAATCTTGATCTCTTGGAAGAACTTCTTGCTGCAGGCCTGAGTGCAACCTTTATAACAGGAATTGGCACTATAGAAGAACGAGTAATAGGGCATAATTTCGTGAGGGGGTGGGGTGGGGTAGAGAGGTACGTTTTTGATATCTTCTACACGCCCGAAAAGGTGCATGAAGAGTGGGGGGAAGGTACTCTCCTTTATACACCGTCAAAGCTCTGCATTTGAATATGAAATAGAGCATATTTATTTGACGTCAAGAATAGATAAGGGCTGTATTTTCGTGAAAAGCTGTATCTACTTCAGAAGTAATTATATTCCACATATGGCAAGAAAAAATATATGATTTCGATTTATAATTAAGGGGGGGGGGGGGTGGAGAAGATTTAATTGCATGCCTGCGATATTTGTGCGACTTCAGTGTAAATTGAATATAGTACTTACCTCCTGGGACAGATGGATTACGTTGTACTTCATTGGTGACTTTGGAAACGCGGTGGTGTAGTGGTAAGAGCATCGGACGTTCGATCGGACTGTTAGAACATCGGAGGGTCGAATGGGTACTTTTGACATTCTGCTAAGGGTAACCTTGGGATGGACCAGCGTACGATCCAGGGGGGAGTAGTAATACTGACTTCTGTTTGCTTCATGTTTCAGAAACCGCGTTAAGCCCCAGCCGTGAGGTCCATTTTGACTCGCGACTTTCCCTTTGCTTCCTTGGTCCTTAAACCTGCGTTCTTTGTGAGTGCTGTTGGCGTCGTGACGTCCCATACTGAAATGACATAGAACTTTGAGGCTTATGATGACCGCTAAAAGAAAATGATTGATACTTTGTAATAAGACAGAGCAGTTGTACTGAACGTTCATGCTTTTGTTATTGTGTCTTGAACAACAAGTTGTTTCAAGTGACAAAAGAGTAAGACGGTTACTGCATTCTGTATTCTGTACCCTTTCCCGCGGAGTCAAATCTAGAGTTGTGTCATGTTTCGAGTCCATGGATATAGTCAAGTCAAGTCAAGTTTATTGCGCAGATATGCTTAGCTTCAGTGAGACAGCTCACCAGCTAGTTTTCAGGTATTACACACGAAAATAAAACGGTGCAGTGTCAACGCCTACAAAGAATAAAAGCTAAACTTTGATGCTGATTTTGGTGTGATTTTAGTTTTTCAATATCTACGAAAGCGATAGGTATCGTGATTCCTATTGCGTGCAGCAAATGGTATAAAATAAAGGATTCAAATCGACAAATACTGTACAAACCTAAAGCAAACCCACATTGTATAACCTCATAAACAAATACAATGCGCTCGGTTAGACTCACAGAAAGGTTAAAAACTTTGTACTTTGAAGACGCCTTGTACATGGCCTAAATTCAACTGCCGTGCTAATTCTCGTTTTCATGACCGACTTATTGAACTATATAGTAAGCAGCTTCACCTTGATCTCACAATAATTAACGAAATTGTAATAGCTTACCTTCCTTTACATCATGCACTACAAGCCAATGACAGTCGAACACTAGAAGGATGGGAACTATGAAAACCTGATGCACATGCACAGCGGTCTTGTACTTCATTTCACTGATCTGAATCTGAAATTTTCAAATTAATAAAAAACCAAGACTTACATTGATCAAACCGCTTGAAGTCAATGTCACTTTTGCCATTAATAATGTATGCAGGGGGAAGAAGAGCGATTCCACTTACAGAAATTCACATTATTTAAAAATAAAAATTTAAGAGACTGGCTTTTACCGAAGCGCAGGGGACTCCTTAGCCTCGCACAGGGATGTCGGTAGATCGGCTGTTTAGTTGTTCTGTTAGCTATAATGGAAATAGGTCAGCTTGAGCGTCGTCTAATGTTGAGATTGGTGTGCGTGACAGTCCCTAAAAAGAAAAGGTAACGCAACAGTAAGTCACAAGGTACCTCAAAATCTCCTGATTTCAAACATTTTCCAAAGTTAAGAATGCTCGCCCATTATCTGTAGACTACGAGTAGCCCCATATTTTTCTGAGGGATAGTAAAGCAAGCGAATTAAAGGAGCGCGAGAGAAGTTGCTTCCCGCGCGTGGCATCTCCTCGTGGAAGGAAATTTTCGCGCGTGCTCGCGTGTCTCCCTCGCTTTACTATTCCTAAGAACGATAAGAATACTCGTGGTCTAGTTATCTTATTGACAGAAGTATTTGCTTTACCCTTCCACTGTTACAAGCTAACTTTAGTTCTGTTTACAAAAAAGGTAGTAGTACTTATGCCGAATCCAACTACTGTTCGGTAAGCTAATATAATGCAGATCGTTTCTTCAGTTTTAAGGTAGTTTTTACCGAGTTACTTTTCTAGTATTGATTATTGGCCGTTTTGGAATATAGATCCTTAGAATCACTGAGCCGCACTAAATGTGGGCAAGGATAGCTTTTCTTGATCATTTATCTCCTTTTTATCTTCTTTTAAACCCTCGGTAAAGGATCAATTCTCTTACCCTGTATGCTCGATGCTTCATTTATCATGATGGGTAAAATTGGCGCTGACTATATTGAGATCGTAAAGGGTCTGAATAACAATGTGAACAAAAAAGAATTTGTGATAAGAATAATTTCACATAACAGCTAGCTAGCTTAGCAGCTCGACAGTGACTTGCGTACGTAGCCCGACGAAAATGTAAGGTGAGAAAAAGTAGCCATTTTTCCCATGAGTTAATTACAAATCGTTCATTCGTTACATCATGTACGTAACCGTTAAATGTTCACATAGCCTGATAAAATGACCGAGTTTCAATTTAAAGTATAAATTTCTCACATAATAGTTTTGGCCTTGGAAATGTTATTTCTCCAGTGAAAACAAAAAATGCGAGCTCCAATCCGGTACATCTATGACCAGAGGCATTCATAGACACTTTTAGTACACTGAGGAGGTAATTTACAACGAAAATGGACTATTATTTTCAGGTTTCTGTTTATAGAGAAACGTTTCTGGATTTTTTAAATGACACGAAATCCCCGTGACACCGCAACTTGAAGGCCTTTTGCCAGCCTTAAATGCAACAACGATCAACAAACTTCCTAACCTTCTATCCACAGAGGTAGATCCTTGGCCAGTCATTGTCTGACCTCGCCATACATTGTTTATCCACATCTCAGAAATGAGCATGTGAAGAGTCGAAGCGAACACCTGGTAAGAAGGCAAGTGGAACCTCACGCTTGTGTTGATAAGGCCGTGCTACGCATCTTCCAAACTGGACCAGCGTAGGGCGCCTTGTACGGCCAGCATACATCGCGTCTACCGCATACCGCTGATGGCACTGGAACGAACGGCGCTCTTGGAGTGGATCTCCAGGTTAAGGATAAGGAAACGACTGAGAAAACATTGCTAAACACGGGAGAATGTTAGTAACGCTGAAAGGGAAAAACTGTAAACTTGATAAATTAAATTGATCGTCGTGATTAATATATCTTGTCAATGGACCTTATTACATTTAGAAAGCATCTTTCTTGTTCAGCAGCTTGGTGTTCGAGGCTATATAAACAATGCATACCCTGTGTGAATCTTTTCTACGTTTCTGCTTTCATTCCGTGCCATTGACCTACTTCATTACTTTCATGATTCAGCTGACAACCCTCGCCCCCCCCCCCCCCCCCGAAAAAAGCCATCATCACTAAATGTTGCATTAATCCGCTCCCAGTAGCTTACCAAACACACCGCAAGGCAAATTATCACGAACAACCCTCTGTATTGCAAGCTTGATACCTTGTCGTTTCCTGACTTGTTGTCCGCTTGCACATCATGAAGTAACAACTGATTGAGGTCACAGAGTAAGTTGCTACGAGCTGTCGTCGTTCTTTCCACTGAAGTCACCTTACAGAATTCATACCCTCTGCTGTTGCCCTGCTAGAAATGGCTTACCTAATAAAAAACAAACTCACACGACAAAATAAGGGAAACAACACTAATGGCAAAAGTGATCTATTTTGAATCCTTTCCAGTCTAAGATTCCCCTTGCTTGTCTCCAAACTGATTTACACTTAGTCTTGCTCTCCCGACACCATTGGTCCTTGCCTTTGAATTGTTTCTTTTACTTGGTCTCTAATAGAAAGGCAATGTAAAAGTAAAGGATTTTATAGTTGTCGCACTTACACTATCTTTCGAAGAGTGCTGCCATCTCTGAACTGTTAGAGTATAGATTTTCCCTGGTAGGAGGTGGTCACACAGCATTGGGGGGCTGTACCAACTTGGAGCTGAAAGTCGAGCGGATAACATACACTGTCAGAGGTGTAAGAGCAAAACTGAAAAGAAAAAAGGCTTACCTGCATGTAGGTACCAAGACTCCAAGTCTGAAACTATGCTTCATCAAAGATCAGAGTATGCTTCTTTCTTACCTCATTCTTCAACGTTAGAGCAGTCAGTTTCCTCTGTTCTTGGGTCTCCAATGGTTATCGCCTCGGTTGCGCGTGACAGGTGCTGTTGTTGTGCCAACAAGTGCGTATATTCGGTGGAATTTATCGCCATTTTTACTTTAGTTGTAGTCAACCGTATCATCTGGTTGGTCAAGATGTCACATCAGCTCTCCAAACTTTGATGACGGCGAGAAGACGAAAAAAACCCCATTCTTCAAAAGTGAAAAATTGAAGAGCTGAAATTGAACAGTTAGTTGTTTATAAACCACACAAGACACAAGTAGAACAGATTGCCACATTTCCGTTTGTGAACATTTTATTGTCAGTTTATTTCAATAACAATTTGTTGCTTTCAAAGCTTTAGTTATGTTGTTTAAATAATAAGAGATAAAGAGACATGTGCGACAGCAAGACTCAAAACAGCCATTTATTTTGAAAGTTTTATTTTTTCTGAGTAAGTCATTACAAACACAGCACTTTTGTGAAATATTATGAAGAAGCGTGCGTTCGGTGGAGAGCGGAGAAAATCGTAGGACGCGTCCAAGTAGAGCCCAGCAGAAAAAAGGGTTGAAGAGGCGAGTACCGTTTCCAAGCCAATGTTGTCGCTGAAAAAAGTTTCCTCGGAAAGAAAAGCGGAAAAAGAGCCAACGTTGTCGTCCAAAAAGAGTCGTTTCGGAAAGAAAATCGATGTGCTTGTTTCCTGAAATGGAATAAGTGGGTTAGTTTTTTCCTGAAATGGAATAAGTAGGTTATTATTTTTCCTGAAATAGAATAAGGGGTTTAGTTTTTTTTCTGAAATAGAATTATGCTGTTAGTATTCTTTATTTAGCTTAGGTTAAGATAAAGACACAAGACACAGTTTTGTTTGTTTATTTATTATAAAGCTCTTAAATTACAATCTTAATTAGCCGGACAGTTTCGAAAGAATTCCATGGGGGGATGCGCTTCTAAATGAAAAATTTGTTGCCCAGGGAAACCAAAGAGAGTTCCTGAGTCCTACAAAAACTGAGACTCCGAGAGGCACTCTCTAGGGCCCCCCAGACGTTCCGCAGGGAGCGTGTTTTGCCTGCTATTGAAACATTGTCGATAGCAGAGCTTACACTCGTGCATTCGGAAGTATGCAACCAAACGAAGACCGAATTCGATAGCCGATGACGAATGAAAAAGCCGGATTGAAGCGGAAATATTGAAGTCCGAATCGAAAGCCGGATCAAACGTCTTATGTTAACTCTAGAAGATAACATCTATCCCAAACCTTTGCGTTTTCTTATACTATACGGTACCCGAGATTGCGAGAGAAGAATCACGGTTTCTGCAACGATCCGGGATTGTTGTTATCTTCTAACGTGATACAACTTCGCGGTTGTATCACGCGCTTATTCCACATACCTCATGTTAGGGCTACCCTACCTGCTCGGCTGTCACGCATCAGGACGCTGTTTCCCTCTCCGCCATATTGGTGGAAGACTCAAACGAAGGATCAATGGGACACGTACATGGAGTGTTGCCAGCTTGAACAGTCGATGAGATCTCACCTGGAATTCGGTGCCGGCCGGCCAGTTGCACGTTTTCACAACTGCGCGAAATGGAATACAACTGCTAGAGTTTTATGCTTATGTTCAGTATGACGCCAATTATATTACGGCTAAATTGTTAAATGCGCTTGTGAATTGATGAAGTAAAGTAAAATTATGATTTTAGACGAAATTTTAGAAGTTGTAGCCAACCAACGCCAAACGTTGCGGAAACGTACAGTGTAGCATTTAGTAATTAAAATTACTGATGTATTGCTGCTTTAACAGTTGTTGCTTAGCATAAACTTCAATAAAGGAGCTAGCACACGGCTATAAATACAGTTGTAAAATAGCCATCGCAAAAGTGTCAGGTGAAAAATTGTACAAGGTGTCATTCGTATCCGAGAATAATTTGGATTAATTAGAGTTTCGGCAGGCTCATTATGAAGTTTACCTGTCAACAGAAGTTAAAACAGCTCAAAATTAGTTTTTAGTTATTGCTATATGCTATCTTTTTTAACTACTCTTCTTCCTAATTCCAGCAACAGGCCATTTACAATAAGACGCTAGTTTGACTTCAGACGCCACAACCAACTCGCGTTCCCTTTCTGACGTACTGATTAGAGTTATACCAATTTAGGTTCTGTATTTGCTATAGCTATCATTACAGGCCAAACCAAATTAATTGAAGGTAGTAATTAGTCAAACAGCATCAAATCACAAAGGACCTGTTGTGTGTCATCTCCAGGTCCAGGTCCAGGTACAGATCCTTGGTTCGTCCTCGATCTTCTTTCATCGCCGCAATGGCAGCTCACTCGCCTACTTACACTGACTACTCAAGGTACCTATCGCGCGGCTTGAGTCTTTGTTCTTCTTTCTTCAGCCGGCCAGCACCAGCGTTGTTCCATCAAACAGTCTCCGAGGCATGCGCTGTATGCAGCTGTAGGGGTGTTCGGACACGAAGGAGCTTCCGTACTACACCAGTCTCCATAGGTTGTGAAGACTACCTACGCCTACGATTTGTAGACGATCTAAGCTCTCTCGCCGCGAAATGCAATGCGGGACTTTCGCGTAGAGGAGGTTCCTCCCACTAGGCAAGATACACAAAGAGACAAATCAACTTGAGTCTGGTCATCTTGAGTGTCCTTCTCAATCCATTGGGTCGCCACGCAATTCAACGCGCGACGATCCAGTTAAGATTGTAAATAAAAGGAGACTAAGCGACCTATGTATCTACCCAAGGATATCTCAATGTAAACCCTGTCATAGCGAAAAAATTCTCCCAAATACCTGTCACTTTCTAATATTTACACTATTCGGCTATCTTTGCTGACTTGCTAACTAGCTACCAATGGTCCGAAATCCAGGCTTGTCCAGTGATTCTGCGTCGTAGATTGGTCTCGAAGACTACGTACGCTTACAATTTGTAAACGATCTAAACTAGCGTGTGTGCGTTGTCCCATTATATCCCAGTAACGAGTCATGAGTTTTCTGTCACTTAACTACGCTCGCAAATTTGGTGGTAGGCAAAACCTCTTCAAATTCTCAAATTTTGTTACTTGTGTTACTTTTTATGTTCTAATGAATGCGGAGAAGTGACCTAACATCGACTTTTTTAAATGCAAATAGAGCGCCTGAAGTATTTAAAGAAGTATTTGCTCACCAAACTTGCGAGGCTGAATATCTGTATGCCTGTAACTAGAGAGACCACTAAACCTGTGTAGAGTGGCCAAATCAGGTCTCCTTACTAAAGGCTGAATGGTCTACATCCTCTAGTTTTCTACTATTGATGATTTAGATAAGTGTCTGGTTGAACCTTACGGAAGAAAGAAAGAAGAAAAAAGAGAAAGCTTCACTTAAATACAGCGCTTACACTGTCAAGTGATGCGTGTGATATTAATTTTTTTTTTTGCGCAACTAAGCGGGTGATCGACGACACCGATGACGACGACGACGAATGAAAAAGAAGACTTCCGAGACGGCGACGACGTTGTCTGAAACAAAAAATCGAATGAAGCCGAAATATTCGAAGACGAAACCTAGCCGAATTTAAGCAGTCGACCAAACCCACAGGGAGGGAGGGGAAAAAATCTATCCAACCCAGGGGACCCATTAATTAAATTAACTACAGTTACGTAAACCGAATAAGACGTTGCAGACGTCTGGCCGAACGTGTGTGCATTAGTGTGCTTTGTAAGGTTCATCCAGAGCTCTTATTTACCCCCCTTCCCCAACCCACAATGAAATGACTGACCAACAATCTCCATTAGGCTTGACTGGTTGAGGTGAGGCTGACAGTGGGGACCGCTGCGGGTAGGAAACAACTGAGGTGGTCTGATCTGACTGGGTGTGATTTACTGTGGTACTGAAGCTGAATCTTGGGTGGACTGTGGGTATGAAGCTGAATATTGAGCGTGTTATGGCGGTGAGGCTGATATTGGGCATGCTGTGGTTGTAAAGGTTATGCTTGGGAGCACTATGGGTCTGGAGCTGAATATTGAGCGTGTTGTGGCGGCGTGGCTGATATTGGGCATGCTGTGGTTATGACGGTATCCACTGGATGCACTTTTACTTGCTGCTGGCTTTATCAGGAACTGAAGGAAAAGTTATAGAAAAAAATAGTATAATAGGGAACTTGAGATGTAATAATCCGATTTATTAAACCCATTTTCTTATCACTGGTGATCCATTGGCTCTCAACAGTGCGACCTATTGACAAATCGCACTATTTTTTGCTCTAAATCGCATCCTTGTTTTAGGCCATCAAAATGAAAATGAAATAATAAAACTAAGATATTAATATTGGGAAAAAAACTGTGTGATTTCAAAATAGGTGTAATGAAGTGGTAATTGAACTTCATGTCGTGAAATTTTGGTTAAATCATACTTGTGATTTCAAATCGATCTCGCGCTGCGCTTTTGCTCGATTTTGAAATCGTGCGTGTGATTTCAGACCAACTTGCACTCCATTCTGGTTCAATAACCATTATAATGAGCGGAATAAATAAAATTAACCAACCATAGTGATCAACCCTTGATTTCTCCTTATAGCATTATTTCTTGTTTTCATGTACAAATTGTGGGAATGAAAAAATTGATCAGGATAGAAACTGTCTTGAGTTCAGACAACTTCTTCCAAGATCAATACGACCATAAGAAATATATGAAAGCCAGTGTTCAGAATTTGTATGTTAATATTGAGTTTAAAGGGTAATGTACAGTTGTTTTGCTTCCTCCTCCAAAATTGACGGATCATTTTTAAATAATTTTAATTTAATAAATAAATAAATAAATAAATAAATGAATGAATGAATGAATGAATGAATGAATGAATGAATGAATGAATGAAACTGAAGTTGAAAAAAAAAGATAGAGGTATTTTTTTCCAGTCAGTGAAACAGGCATACTCGGAAATAAGTGAATGCGCAATCTTCGAACAGACGATCAACCTAAATTTTAAAGGATTCACTGACTTTTTCCAAGAACTAGTTCCTGCTTTTTTGAATAGTTAGAATAATGGAATATGTTGCAGGCCGAAGTCTATAGTAAATGATTTGTAGATTTGTAAAAGAATCTTTTTGGCTTCCCAATTCCAGTAGCACTTCTACATTATGCACACGTAAACGTGAACAATACAATTACTCCAGGATTACTCTAGCCTTGTCTTGTTGTCCTCCTATCCAGTAAACAGTGCGCTGCTCGTAGCTAGCTTAATGTAGGTAATATATTGAATTGTAATTTAAGCAATGTCCTGTGATTTCTCTATCTTCCTTCTCTTGTATATGTGTGTTTTTTTTCTCGAAACTTATTTAAGTTGTAAGTTGTAATTAATTAAGTAAATAAGTTGTAATTAAGTTGCTGAGACTGAAATAAATAAAATGTTTAATTAAAAAAATAAAATAAAAATAAAATAAAAAAGAAGAACTAGTTCCTGTGTTAATGACTGAAGATACCATCATTGCTCACCAGGCTTAAAACAAATTTCTTTTAAATTCAGTTCTCTTTAACAGCGGAGTAAAGGTAAATTTACGTAAAATTCAAACCTTACGCTTTGATGCCTTATGACAATTTTGACGGTAGTTCCATGCAGTTGACCTCTAGTTATTGAAGAGTACGTTCTGTGAACCCCCAAAATCCTTTGGGAACGCAGGCGCGAATTCTCTTCAATCGATTGCAAATGTCTCTGTAATAACCTCTCGATATATTCTCAATGTGCAATCTCTGCTTTTTAAAGAGCCGAGACTATATGGAAAATGAATGAATTTCTTTTAATTTGTAGTGCGTCAAGGTTACATTAAGGTAAATTTTAATAGGGCAAATTAGTGCATGTACAGATCAATTCAAGTCCTAGAAAACTGGCTAAAGAAAGTCTCAGTTTATAAATAGCGCCAGAGAGCACAAAAAGCAATTCGAACGCTTTGTTTCTGATTGGAATCTGACTTAGTTGTATACGGTCAAATAAGAGCTTATAATTAGAAGTTACTTCAACGTCGTCCTTAAACGACGGAGTCAACAGCCGCACTTGTCACCGCGTGCATGCTCGAGTTTTGACAAACATTTTTCGAAAGGAGGAATCTTACTTCTGGAGCTCTTTACCATGCAGAGGTAATTTTCGAGAGCAAAGCGTTTATCTCAAACTTTAAGAAACGTAATGCTCGGAAGGAACATTGCAAAGGAAGAGAAGTCTACTGAAGTTTTACATCAAGTGTGAAATAACTTATTACATGAGTAGAATTCGAGATAAAAAACAGCAGATATTACATACAGCTTACCCTACCTTTCTTCTCCTTGAACTCTCGCTTGTTCATGTACAACTGTCCTCAAACTGCAATACGTTTCTTCGTCCATACTTTTTCGAGAGAGGTAAAATTTCTCTGGCTAAAGCACTGTGTTTTTCGGCAAATCAGTGTAAACGAAGCGTTGAAAACTGCGCCGCGTGTAAAGTTCTTGACACAGCTCTCTGATTGGTTAGCTGGACTGAAGAGTTTGCATGCACGCAATTGCACGCAATTCTTGCTCGCACGTTTTCTCGCTAGCCTTGCTCGGCGGCGTTTATTAGCATGTATTTATCAATTCTTGTATTTTTATTTCATGTCTTGAATATTTCACAGTCATTGATGATCAGATCGTTGAGACATTCTGCATTGAGTATTACTTGTTTCAACAAGTCGGCTGCTCACTCTTGGGACAAACGGGCCGCCGTTTTTTGCATTGGAATGGCTTTACTCGACTAAGGTAATTATAATAAATTATTTTAATTCTTTGTCAGTGCCAATTTTTTTTGGCAAAAGTGAAATTGAATCTTACAATCAAACTCTGTTGTGACATCCCTCTTCACAAAAAAAAAGTCTGCTCAGTTTTACAGACAACGAGCAAATAAAGAACGAGATACAGTACTACATTGAAATGAAAAAAATAAAAATAAAAAAAAATGAATACTTTAGTTAAAATCCCCGTTGGTGTTTGATGTCTCCATTCCAGAAAAAGCCCCAAAATATGGATCCCACATTCTAAATCAGGAGTGGGAAAATTCATGACCCCGTTGGGCGGCACATAAGGATGCACCGGATGCGGGAATAACCTCCCCCTTCTCCCCCCCCCCCCCCCCCCCCTCATTCATTGGCCCCCGACCCCATCTCCCAACCGAAAAAGAAATGACGTCAGGAGACTAATTGAGGTCGATTACATGCAGTATAATACGGAAGCCATGTTTGTTGGAGATCAATGAGCGTTGTGTTCATTCGTCGTTGGCTTGTGGCTTTTTTCACAGCCATAGGAATCATTATTATAGGAGCAATTTTCTTTAGAAAGGTAAGTGTCTTTCCTTGGAAGAGTGAACATTGCCACGTAGCTCGGAATGTAGCGACGATCGATGAGTTCATGAGCTACACTGTTCTTTTTGTCAAATTGATAGCATATGTGCATAAAACTAAACTTAGCGTAAGTGAGTTATCTAATTTAAACTTATGTGAAGGAAGAGTTTCTATCGATAGTAGTATCATGCAAAGTTTAGAAAGGCAATTTCTTTTGTTGACGCTAATAACATTAATTGGTTCATTATGATTTTTCAGGTATAAGAACTAGTGATAATCAGGCTTATGGCATAAAATAATAAAAACATGGAATGAAATTTAATTTTCGTTACAGTACACGAGTGTGGATAACGCTCTCGCCAAAACCTGGCTGTTCCAAGGACATCCAGAGGTCCTTTGGGCAAGAAAAATAAATGATTAGATGTTCTTAAGTAGACAGAATACATGTACATGTGCCCTCATCACTTGACTGGTAATTTCAAAGGATTTGTTTCCTAAATTTACTATCTGTGTTTCATTGGAAATATAATTGTGAAGTACTTTTACCTCAAGTAACATTTATATTTTTAAGTGACGTTTTTGTTAGCATTGCCAGGATTGTTGTTTAGGTTCCCTACTACAGTCAACGCCTGCCTTGCAGACACCTTTCCATTACAGAGGGGGGTGAATAGGGGTATGTAAATCCGCCGATCCGCTAAAATTAATGGCTGAATCCGTCGATCCGCTCAAAAAAATGAACTAAATCCGAATCCGCAAATTGTTTGCCGCGTTAGATGATAGGCAAGATACAAAGCGACTTCAGTTGTTGGAGTTGCCTGGTGTGATATTGTGTTTTAGCGTTGAGGATGACTATCAACGAAATATTTATGTAACCAATGTCTGTATCGAAACAAAATCTTGCAGATACGAGAAAAAAGGGCAAACTTGAACTTCTTAACAACCAAAATCCAAAATCCGGGCCCTAAAACTGGATAAAACCGCGATTCGCTGTGATCATAGGATCCGCAGATCCGTTAAAATTTCGCTCTGAATCCAGAATCCGGGCTAAAATATTTACCAAATCCGGTGATCCGTAGACCTATTCACCCCCTTCATTACGGACACCCCGATAATACAGACAGCAGCTACATGTAAATCTCTGGCAAAAATAGAGTACAGATGTTTGACTGAAATAAATTCCTGCTGTTATGGTCCAACGGACTTATGTGCCTACTGGCTTATGGAGATTTGATGATGATGATTACGGTCCTCTCACTATTAAGGACACTTACTCCTGGTCCCGAGGGTGTCTTCAATTAAGGGAGTTGACTGTAGGTGTAAGGTTCCATGGCCAGTTCAAAGCAGTTATTGCATGTACAGTGTATAGTATCATAATGTCTGATAAATCATAATGGTTTGCTGATTTTTTTTTTTAACTTAATTATTTTTCAGTCTTACCAAGAGTCAGACATCTTGGAAGCTCGACCCACTGTTGACTTTCAGTGGATTGACATTGAGAACTTGACAGAATTCAGAGCCTGCAGAAACTCCATTCAAGGTGCATTACTGATTGTTGATGAAAGAGGTGAGAACTCTGTGAAGGTATTTTCATGTATGATATATGTCCCCAGGCTGAGCCTGGTGAAAATCTTTGCAGGATCTTCTAAAATAATGTAAGATCTTCAAAGATAGTTAAAGATCTGCAAAGATCATGTAAAGATCCTTGAAGACAAGGGTCTGTTAAGGATCCTCAAGGATCGTAAAGGATTTCAGGAGGATCCTATAAAGATCTTAATTCAGGGCTTCTGATAGGGTGCGGAAAAAATTTGGAAATTATGTGGCACTTTTAAGTCTCATTATGTGGCAAGAAAGGTCTATTATGCGGCAAATTATGCGATTTCATTTAAGCTAATTAAACTTTGTTTTATTAGGTCTAAGAGGAGCACAATCCATTTTTTGCTGTTCAAGATGCAATTAGAGCACGGAGAAATGAAGAAACAGCTGAAATAAATCATTTGTTGCCTCATTTCAAATTATTGAAAATCAGATATTGCTAATTTGGTCAAGTCAGCATTTGTTGCTTCCCACACGCATTTTTTTCCTCGTTCCGCTTGTGTGACTCAGCTTTAATGTGCTTGTAAACCACCAACTTTCGAAGATGATCAACCACTATGTTGCACGAAGAGCAAAACATCGAGGAAGATCGAAGGAGGCACTGCTCGCAGGGTAAACAACAGACCATCGTCAACATGAAACGTTCCTTCGGGTACTTTCTTGCCCTGTCTTTTGCCAAAATATTTACAGGAAGGTGCGATCTTTTTTCTCTCCTGTGAAGAAGCGCTCGGCGTTTTAACAACAAACTTATCCTTAACGAGGATGTTTGTTTGAATTAAAACAAAATAACTACTTATTGCAAGCAACTATCAAGCAGTTTAAACGCCAATACCTACATCGCAAGTATGAAGGGATCAAAATTAATGACATCTTAAAAATATATCAATGATTGTGATTGGTGTATTTACATAAAAGGATTGTTTATTCTGGGCCAATGATCACTTGTTTAATATTGAAAACCAGCACCAGGTCCCCAGCATGTAAAATGAAGCATAGAACGCCTGTTTGTTCGCTTAATCAGCAAACCAAAGCTTCCAGGTGATTTTTGACACCTTTTGAAAGAAAAAAACTCCTTAAAAAGAACTTAACTTAAAGCGAGATTTTTGCTCTTTTTTTCTTAAATTGTGCGATTTTGTACAAATTCTGCGATTTTTCATAAATTATGCGATTTGTTGCGATTTTAGGTCAATTATGCGAAATTGCAACATCCCATAATATCAGAAGCCCTGTCTTATGGAGATCCTGACAAAGATCCTTTCAAGTATGTTTTTAAGGATTGGCTTCAGGATTCTCAATTTAAGGGAAACAGACTTCAGTGTTTTTCTCAGTTGCTATAAATTATTTATGCTACAGTTTAAAATAAATTTTGGTCAAAATGATTTCAAACTAGTTTCAATTAAATTCTATTTCCTGCTGTTCCCAAATTATCCCCATAGTATTTACTCTAAGTGAATGGAACAGTTGACTTAAACTCCATTTTAAAACATGTGCATGTCATTTGTTCCTAGGGTTTGTTTGCCAGCGGAGGGATTTGTCTGCCAGTGGATGCTGTCACAGCGGCGGTGAAAGCACTCGGCGTTATGAGTGCACAAACTGTCAGAGCAATAACTGCTGCAGCGTCTATGAGCACTGTGTATCTTGCTGTTTGAATCCTAGCAATGTAAGTTCAGATCTATGATCATTTTGTCCCTTTTACTTGGACTCTTTTGGGTTCTATCATGAATTATTACTCAGTGTTCACTTTAATATTGTCTCAACGCTACTCAGTATCTGTTCTGTTGGAGATTAAGCGAGTAGTCATTAGAGTGACTAACCTAACAGTGTGACCTATTTATATCAATTATTCAATGAAAATGATAAACTGTCTTGTTGAACCACTAGTAGATTTATATTAATAAACAATGTAGATTATTCACTCTAGATTTCTATGCATGCACGTGATAGAAATTGACAGCTCATAATCTGTCTTATCTGTCAAGTTTTACAGTAGTTTTAGTTAATTAACTTTTTATAAACTTTCCAACAATAATGCTTTCAAATGGGGTGGATCAAAATTTATTGGAGGTAGAGGAGTGAGCAGTGAACGTAAAACCTTCTATGACCACAGTCCCTGCATCTTTATTAGCAAGTTGAAATTTAGGAGCTTTCAGAATGTTTTCAGAAAGATGTCAAAAGTCGATGAGTTTCGGAGGTTCAAATCAAGTGCTAGTGGTAGGGAATTTTAGAGAACAATGATGACAACGTTTTGACAACCCAATTTCTTATTTCTACAGAAAAAGTTACTGGAGCACATTATAAATCTTGGATCTTCTGTACCAAATGTGATATCAAAGTCAGTCAGTGATCAGTTTGAGCTGTGTCTGGTCAAATGCCGAACCTCGTCTAAGGTGAGTAAAATCTCCAAATCTGTTTAATTTAGCATTTTAGTATTTTTATTCAATAAGTGGGACATGTTCACATAAAAAAAAAATGTACGAATGAGTTGTATTTTTGAATATCTCAGTTCTAACTCAATAATGTATAGTACTTTTACATGTACTGTGAATTGTGATCACCATAACATGTCAGTAATGATTTGCTTTTACATGCATAGAGTATAAAATAATGTTAAATGAGAAGACATTAAAATTAGATAGAACAATTCATTAGGTGTAGTAAGGATGATTACATGTAAATAGATGTAATTTTGTTGATTATGTAAGGGGTTATACAAATTGATAATTGTATATAAATACAGGGTATATGTCACTCTTGGGAGTGAGAGGGTTAACAGCATTTATTCCACGTAAGTTCAAGACTGATATAGCTAATATTGAGACATCCATGAGATTGTTAAAGAAATAAGAAACGTGCTGGGTCCATTGTTAAGCTTAAATTTTGTTTAGTCGTGTTTATCTTCCTCTTTGCACTTTGCTTCGTGACTACATACATGTACACTGTGACTGAACCATCGGCAAAATGCATGCCCTTGTTCATATCCAGGTGGGCCATACTTGTAAATGTATTTAGGGTAGCTATTGTGCCAGCAATCAGTACTAATGGGATCAACAATGTATGTGTACTGTTGTACACAGTTTAACTCTCTTTGACTTTAAATATAAGTTTCTGGTTAGAAATTTTGTGAACCAGCTAAATTTTTCTTCACCAGTTTATGGCACCTGATGAACCGAAGGGAAAGCAGCATCAAAACATATTTACACCGCAATATATGTTGCATATGTTATCTACATGTATAGTGAATGTACAATGTTATATTTACTAAAATTTCATTACTTAAATGCATGTATGTTTGATTTATTTTTATTTTATTTTGTTATTTTGCAGAGTGTTTGGCATGAAAATTCTTACAAAGATAAGACTTTCAAGCACTGCTTTGGTTTAAGTGGACCAGACTTTGCAGCTGTTTAATTCAAGGACAAAAACTATTAATTTGCTAAAAAGTATTACGTCTTTCTTGGAAAATGAAAGGTTAACATTTTAAATATTTTTGTTCTTTTATTTAACCCAAAGTTATTTATAAAGTTTATTGATGTAATATAGTATTAGTTTATAGCTAGAGCTGTATTGAATCTTTCAAGTCAGCTCACTTTAAAGTGAGATTAGTTAAACTTATTGATTTTTGTTATACATATCAGAGACTTTCTCAGGCCATAAGATAAAACAGTGTTATTTTCAAGGTTTTTATGAAAATCTACTTGAACACCAAGAAAGAACAAGTACATAAATTATATTTTATTTTAAAATAAATTTAAGTGTTCTGTGTGGTTCTTAGATCAACACAGAAAACAAACTTAAATTTCCTTTTTGTTGGATTACATTAAATAACAAAGAAATCAAAAAGTGATATTAATAATTAAAATTATAGGATTGAATATTTTTTATTACTGATACTCAACAAAGGCAAACATCTTAATTTTTAGTATTTTTCATTTTGCTAAATCTCAGCCATAATTTTCATCTAGGTAGGTAACATACAATGCCTTTGTGATTTTAAAAATACATAACACACTGTACTGTCTTTTAATTATTTAATGTGATCTATAACTTGTGTAAAAGTGGTAACGAGTAACTGTACAGCTCTACATGTAAATAAGAAAATACTTACATTAAAGGAGTAATCAATAGAACCGTACCATTTCAAAATACAAATTTATTACAATGAGTATCAATAGTGTCAACAGTCCATACAAGTTGGAATGGTTGGATTCATGTTTACAAGAAACACTTTTACCAGGCTCACCTTGGACTAAGGTACATGCTTGTATTTTTTTGGCCTTTGTAGTTAATTACTTTAAGTTGCAAAATTATCGTTGAATTATGTACATGACTATTCAAGCTGAGTAATTATATTTCTAAGTTATACCTACACTGTACACTGTATTATTTTGTTATTCTAGTGTTTATAAATGAAGTTGTTTTTGGTTTGAAATTGTCAAACTAGTTTGATTATTATTTTTTATTGTTTGAGGTTATGATTATGACTAATTGTAATTAAGACAGAGGAAAATTATATCAGATATTAAAAACTAAAAATGAAAATAAAAATTAGGTCATTTAACATTTGTAAGTTGTAGTAGTTAAGTAACTGATAGTTTTTGCTGTACAAGCCATGTTTTTATAGTGGAATACCAATTTTTCAAACCTCCTAGGGAAACTGAATTTGGTTCGAAAAATCATTAGTTCCAAAAATCTGAAATAAAAAATCCAAGGGAAACAAATTTTGGTTCAAAGAATCAGGAGTTTTGACAAATTGAGGTTTTGAATAAATCAAGATTCCACTGTTTTAACGCTGACTATGCTGATTTGACTTAAAATACTGTTTTAGAATGTAGTTGTAATTTCTACTCAATAAACTTAAAAGAAAAAGCAAATAAAAAAGAAGAAAGTGAAAAGTAAACATGAATTTGAGTGTATTCTAGAAATTTTAGATGAGAACATTTCTTTATTTCTTCTACAGTACTTCTACAGAAATATCTTTCTTACTTTGGAAAGCATTTCAAAAAGGGAAGGGCATACAAACATGCAAATTAATAAACATTTGTGGGATTTGCACATACTGAAGGTTGTGATAGTTTTGAATCTTAGGGTGCCACATCCTAACAACATTGATTAAGAGTTAACTGTACATTTGTAAATGTGTATAGGAAGTTTGTAACAGTTCTGAATTAGTAATAATAAAATATACAAGCATGTGCTGTAGATTGGTAATCAACAAGTAATCAACAACATCAGTTAATGATCACTGCTGTCAATGTGTAACCAGTGAGCAATCAGTGGACTGTATTTTTTTTTTAGTTGGATAATGCTCATTGATTACTCAGAGTAATCAACTGATTCTAAACACTAATTACCCATTGATTAATCTGTAATATTTTATTAATTTATACAAATTACAGTGTATATGTTGTGGTTCAATTTTATCCTTGGTTTGATTTTCATTTCCCATTGTTTTAAACTCATTATCATACATTACCATACCCCAAAACAAAGGGAAATAAAAATTAAACCAAGGATAAAATTGGACCACAACATATACGGCATCCTATAGAGCATGGGCATTGTGGTTGTATGATACTGATAGCACCAATCATAGTGTACTTATTTCCTCCTGTTTTTATGTTGGCTACTTTTCTACTTCTCCGGCTACTTCAAAAATAATTGAACTTTGTAATGTTATAGCGACAGTCCTGTACTGCCATGTGGGGAGTTTTCTCTTTCACAGCTCTGATAAAAGATGAAGTATAGAGAAAAAATACTAACAGTGAATACAGTGTAGTTGTTAACTTGAACACTTATCGCTGCTTTCAATTATTGGTTTAGATTAGAGATGCTGTTAATAGCAGCCTTGCCACCAAAGTGAAGGCCTTCTGCAGGAGTTCTCAGAGTAAGGCAATTCCACCACTACTGGATCTACTGGGAAAACAGTTTGTTGACAAATATCTTGAGGATGTCCAAATTCATTTCAACAAGCAGGTGAATTGTTGTCCAAAGTTTACTAATTTGAAGCCCATTGCCAAATTAAAACCTTTAAAATATTCCTTTTTTCATAATATTTCTCAGTCTAGGGAATTTCTTACTTAGGGAATAGGTCATAACAAATTTGTTCGAAGAGGACCCATCTTGTCTGGGGTAGGGGGGTTATTGAAGATACAGCCAGTCTCATGAACATTACCAACATTAAAATTTGAGTTGACATAGAACTTAATTCAGCTAGCAAGAGTCAGCACTGCTAGATAAACAAGAAAAGCGAGGTTTCAGAATCTGACTGTCATTTTTTACTGCTGGATATAAGAGGGTGGTGAATTCATTATTGCATTAAAGACACCATCTTTTGAGGTTGAGGAAGGGAGGTGCAGGCTGAGACCACCATCTTTTTTTGAGGTTTGGTGGGCCCTGTTCAAGTATAGTAGTAAATACTGTTTTGACAAGGGCCCAGTTGTTCAAAGCCCAATTAAGCTAATCCTGGATTAATGTGAACTTTGATTCGAGTTTTATTACTAATCAATAATGATTCTTCCAAAAGATTTTTGGCCCTCTGTTTTGATTTAAAGTTTACTTTACCTTTAGCTTGAAATTAACCAGTAAAACCATTTTTAACAAGCTAGATGAAAACCTTGATTAACGTTTTTTACAGTAATTATATATAATATTTATTACATTCAAAAGGAAACGCTAGGCTCCTCTGCCTCATTGTCTGAATCCAGCAAAGAAGAAGCTCAGATTTGGCTTCAAACCTCTCTTGAAGAGATCACAAACAGGCTTGGATTGAACTGGAGGGATGGAGGGGATGCTCCGGCAGGAAATGTCTCTCGCGATATGTTGGAGTTTGTGGGATTTGCGCAACAAGCAGTGTATCGAGGGATGGAGAGGGAACTTGCTGCAGTTGAAAAGAGAAGTGGACACTTACAAGAAGATGTAAGCTTTGGAGTTCATTCGGGTTTTGTTTTTTTTGGCATGTACATGTACATACAGAGTGGAACCTTTCAATGTACTTTACTAACCACATACATGTACACCTGTACACTACATGACACCCCCCCCCCCCCCCCCAAAAAAAAAAAAAAAAAATATGCCCTCCTGCTCAAGTACACAATTTTGATTGATTAACAACTAAAAATATAAAAATATAAAAAAAAATATTGTACAAAATTCAGTTATACGACTTATTTATTTATCATTGAACTGATACATGGAATTTTCTCTTAATGCAGAATTCATCTGGGAGGAGACGGTCAGATCTCCTTGGTTACAGTCACCAGAGTGATACTCTCGGCAAGGCATTGTCTGCTCTCCTAAGAAACCACCCTACACAGTTAAACCAAGTTTGTGAGCAGCTTGAAGGACGGCAGCTTCCTAGCTCACTGAGGCCCATAATTTGGTTCATGAGAATACAGGGCAAGAATGCAGCAGACAGTTTAAATATTAGTGAGAACTTGGACACTCAACTAGAGGATATGAACTCTCATTTTGAAAGCGCCCTTTCGTGGGGCTTAAAGGAACTAGGTGTGTCAAATGCAACTCATTCTCCAATAGCTCGTGTCATATGGCATGCTGTTACAGAGGCGTGCAAGTTCAGACCTGGTCTTCAGAGTGAGCTGTTGTCAGACGTGCACATCCAGCGTGCTGCAGAGGCATTGAATGTACTGTATGTTTTCAACAGGAGTTATGAACCACAGTATTCCCTGCTAGTGTATCCATTGATCTTTGCTTTTGAAAACGAACAGGTGAAATCCAACTCCTGGAATGTACTTGGAGCAGGTGGATTTGATCTGTCCCATAAGCTGGCATTTTTGCTTCACCTATTGCTAAAAGACTGCTTCCCGGCAAGACTACAAATATTCAATATGGCCGATCGTGTGTTACAGAGACTCCATCATGAAGATGACGAGCTGTACAATCATCTCGTCAGTGAAACCAAAAAGAACGTATCATCTGATCCACAAGAATTTCTGGTGAACTTCATTCACACTGAAAAAGAGAAGGCAATGTTGGCAGAGAAGCAGGCACTAGGAAGTACCTTTGAATCATTGCCTACGGATGCTAAGGAACTTCTCTTTCATCCAACTATGTTCATTAGAAAGTGGATAGGAGAGGTGGGTATATTACAGTCTTTGGAATGCATGGTAGCCAAACGCATAACTTAATTAGCACATTTTATGGACTCTGAAGACCATGTGTGAAGCCTAGCTAAGCCCTACGATAGTGCATGTGTATTTCATCAATTGTTTCAATGCTAATCCGAATGCTAAGCTATTTCAGGAAACACTTCCGGTAGCTTCGACTGTGAGATTTACGGCGTCCGCTGTAAAGATGTAGCCAATATGTTACAGCGACACATTTTTCAATTTCTGCCCGTGAGAGATACAGTAGATTGTGTGTCAAGTGGTCGCCTACGGGAGGTTGAAAACAATTGAAAATTTTAAACAATCATCTCTAAAAGTGGTCGCTTACGAGAGGTGGTCGCCTACGAGAGGTTCCATCTATAGTGATTGACTTGAAAACTTTTGGTATTTTGGAAAAGTGGTCGCTAATGAGAGGTGGTCGCTTACGAGAGGTGGTCGCAAAGGGAGGTTCGACTGTATATGAAACATACATGTATATTTTGAACTGCAGATGAAAGATTAGAAAGAAGAAAGATCCTTGCAGTTAGTACGCAACCTAAGCAGTTGCGAAAAGAAAGCCTGAAAAAGCCTTGACCATTACTCTGTTGTTGTTGCGTGTTTTTACTAGGGATTTGTAGGAACTCTAGGAGTTGATGCTGTAATGTTGGTTTGGGATCAGTGCTTCATGTCCAGCTGGAAACCAAGTGCGATGGAGAACACTTGCCTCGTTCTACTACAGCACCTCAGAGGTTACATCTTAGAAGCTGAGGGATATGCAGGCATCAGAAGAGTTTTATTAGATCGGCCATCTGAGTTGTTCACTTTGGATATCCAGAAGGGACTGTCGTACCTGAACAGTGGGGGCGCTCTAATGGATGTTGGTAATCTGAGACCGTAAGTATGGATTTGTTTGGTGCTTATTCCCGGGATGTAGCTACTGTAGTGCACTGACTGGAGAGCATGCTAGTACTGTCTAGTATAGAATGTTTTCACATGACGTCACGGCGGCCATGTTGGTGTCCCAAAACAAAGAAGTGGCGGCCACGTTGGATGTCCCAAACTAAACCTCTGGGAATTGAACTCTATTTTTATGCAAATACTTTCTTTTGTTTCAGTAAACCAATATGGCCGGCAGTCACGTGAATGAAAATGCTCTATAAGCTTCATAAAGAGAGACCTTTACATGTTTTGAAGATGTCTATTTCAAAAATAACCAGTTGGATTAACTCCTGTCCGTTACTCATAAACTCGCAAGGGAGCGCGAGAAATATTATCGTTAACTGTGACTTCTTAAGTTTCTGATAACAACGAATTGTTAGTCTTCGGGTCTAGTACTTACAGATGTAGCGAGTCTGTAATGGCGATGCTTGATAGTTGCGGTGTGAAATTTTAATTACCTTAACCTGTTGTTCTGATATAGTCTCAGCACTCTATGTCCTTAAATGCACTCGAGGTTAATTACAATTCCCAGAACAACTACGCACGCCAAAATCACCACATTGAAATCAGTGGAGCAGTGATGTTAACTTAAGGTGTCTTAGGTGTACTACACAAAAGGGTGACGATTGTTGTATATATCGCAGTCAATCATTTTTACAGCAACTATAGGGAAACAAACACAAATTGCATTGAGATTCATGAACCGCAATTCACAAAAATGATATTTTAAATCTGTTAAGCTCCGTGTAATTATTCTCAGGCTCGCTTTATGTAGATTGGTCACTAAGATGTCATTGACATCAACCTAGAACGCAGCCCTCTGTTAAGTTTCAGACTTCGACCTTTAGAACTTCAATTATTTGTGAATAAGTAGTATAAATTATGGCTGACATTACAAGCCCACAGGGAAAAAAGATTTCTACTATAGATTGTAATTTAAACACCAATTTTATTTACTTCCAGTCCTTCCCAGCTTCCCTCTTTATCAGAACATGAAGAAATCATACCCAGTCCATCTCCTTCTGTGCCAAAATCCCATCATTCACCGGTGGCCAGGCCTGCTAGTAGTAGGCGGTCTGTGCAAAGAACGACACCGAAGATGGATGCCGAGGAATTATGGGTGGAGAGGATAGTGGACCAACCCGCCATAGAAGTAACTACCAATCGTGACTCGTTCGATGTGTACATTGACGAAGTCAGGTTTCTACCTGACGGTGCGACGGTCATCAAGGTAAACAATCATATAGCCTCAGTTTTTCTTCATTTCTTACAATTGAACATTGCTGGAAGTTGACGTTTTTGGTAAAGCAAAATGTCTCAAAGTTTAAGCATCCGAACAAGTGTGGTATCCGAACGTCAAAATTCATCACCAAAATCTAACAACACCTAAAGGCATTTGATTACAATTTCATTTCTGAACATCACATCGATAAACTGACTGAGAGTAAAAATCATACCACTAACAGATTCGCAGGGGCACCCAATGGGAGTTCTCTCTCAGATCCTTTGAAACGCTATTTTAGACTATCTGGAGTGCCTTTAAAGCTCTGTAGATTCATTTAAAGCTGCGCCATAATATTTTTATCTGTTCGGTCATTCTAGGGGAACTTGAGTCTTTTCGAAATTACTAGGGCATTTTTGTGCAATTTCCCAAAAAACTTAGGTCTTATTTCCTTTCCGAAAATCTTAGCTGACCTTTTTTCGGTACCCGAAACGACATTTTTATCAATCCGAAAACACCAGGCCTTAAATTTCCCATATCGCGAAAGTTCGAGGCGAAAATTAGTTTTAGAAAATTGTAGGGGATTTAGGGCCTTCCGAACAGATAATTTACCGAAACGATCCGTTGGGTGCCTCTGAGATTCCCATCTTCCGCGATATCAATTTGGTATCTGAAACAAAGTATGTAAGGGTAGGCGACGTGGTCGAGTAGTTAGAGGCGCAGACTCGTAATCTGGGGTGAGTTAACAACAGACCTTCAGCCCAGCCACAATCAGTATTTTAACGTCTGACGATAGCATTTACGCCCGCCGTTAACTTTTATGCAACTGTTCGAGTCTCCTCTCTCACCACTAGCTGGATTTGTTTGGGGGTAGTTCCTTGTTCAAATCCTCGGCCACGCTTTTTATATAGCCAACTGGTATGCCTCCCTGTCAGTTTGGATTTTTAAGGAGTTTCTATTCTGTTTGTTTAAAATATTTGTTTGATTACACGGTCCCACAAGCTTCTAGCTCTAACCTATTAATATATTTGCTTTAGTTTACTTACTGCTCCATTAGACTAGCATATTTTTGCCTAAAGAATGATGATCCTACACTTTAGTTTGCGTTGTAATTCAGTACCGTTACCATCAATAAGTCTTGTATTTACTCATGTTAAAGCGAGCAATTTCGTAGCATGAACGTCCGACGGAAATGTGCATGCCGGGACAACACAATTGATAGTGTAATATTCTACCCTGGGTATTGTTATTAATGATATGATAATAAGGTATGGAGAATCGCTCTGGCCTGGGACAAGCCCAAGACCAGGCGAAGATGGGAGCTATGAGGATCAACCCCGACTTACTCGAATGGGTGGGAGGGTGGGTTGCCAACCCTTCCCTTTTGCCGGCTCGAGTAGAGTGATGGGTTGGAGCACATGTGGCCTCTTTCAAAGTCTCATCTTCAATGTGCATAATCCCCAGGGTATTAATTACCAACGCAAATTGAGTTTGGCATAGAAGACAAACACACAAATTTAATAGTATTGGACAATCGTTCTGTTTCAAACTTGTTGAATTGGCCACATGTCAGTACTTTATCTGGACTTAAAGCCTTAGCACCGTTTCTTGTCGACGAGAAGGGAAGTTGACCACACTTACATGTACTGTGTAATCAAACTTTTAGTTGTTGAACATTTACAACAGGTTACAGGGCGCATTTTGGGACCTTTTTGGAAGGCACCTGCAACGTTGGATATTCCAGACATTGAGGCCTTTCCATTGTTGGATTCCTCAGCACGGAGCCCCAAATTTAGGTTCAGGTACACCGTGAATGTCCCTTCTGGGGGCATCACTGGGGAAGCCATGCTGTTACTTAGAATTTATACACTTGATGTGAACACTGGAGAACTGATTGTCAGTGGAAACGGCATTATCAGGCTTTTCAATGAAGACGATAATGATGAGGTATGTGTCGTGTACCGAATCTATAGGTACTTGCGTCCAAGCGTAAAAAATTAACCGTGTTTTCACAGAGTTATAAAAATGGGGCTTTTAACGAATTACAGTTAAAATTGAACTGAATGAAAAAACTGATACCAGCACTGGAAATAGAACCTTTACTTTAGTAACCTTGCAAAGTTTCAGCATATTAGGTGTGATATCAGCTTAGGAAATGTAAGATGAAATTTGACAAATTTACAGACGTTTGTATGACTGAGGGTATACGTCATACCCCCAGTCATAAAAACGTCTGTAAATTTTTCATTTTTCAACTTACATTTTCTCAGTTGATATTACACCTGATATGCTGAATCTTTGCAGGGTTACTAAAGTAAAAGTGCTCTTTCTAGTGCTGGTATACGTTTTTAATTTTAACTTATTTGAATTTTCGGCCGCCATTTTGGAGAAGGGTCTATTAAGGGTAATCACTCTAACCAATCAGGATAGACGTAAACACCGGAATAAACCAATCAGAACTCGAGGCGGTGTTGGGCGCTGTAAGACACCTGCGACCAACTGACGATTGGTTTTGGTCTTGTTTCTCATTGGTTGAGAAAGTGGCGCGAGTTTTGCTAACCAATCACAGAGCGTAGTATAGCAAAATCATTTAGCAGGCGCGCATTTCGACGTTCAATTGAGAAACGCACTATAAACCAAGCTTTAAAATGTATGGAAATAGGTTGGTTGCTTTGACGCCATGATGGTGCCAAAGCAAAAGAAAATTTGCTCACATAGTTTGCATAAAAAGGGAAGTTAACTCCTAGAGGAAAAAAAAATTATTGTTCCTAACCACCAACATGGCCGCCATGACGTAACCTGCAATCAACCTATACATAGGTTTGACCTTCATCGAGAGCTGAGTGTTTTGGAAAACTTTTTTTTTCTGACACGCCTTATATCAGTCTGTTTACTCTTGATGCTTATCAGCTCTTGTAACTTTTATTATTAAAAAGTGCATCATTGTATAATGCAATTCGAGGGATTTGATTGGCTTAGCGGCCACGGTATATGAGCAATTATACCATGGCCGAGAAATGGCAACCATTAAATTGCCTTCTGGTCGTTCTTGCACAGCGAAATCAGTAAGATCTAGCAATATTTCTCGGTTGTTTTTAATAAAACAATTATTCCACTTGCGCTTGTTGGATATGAGATGATTATAGCCAACTCGGCGCTACGCGCCTCGTTGGCTATCTATCATCTCATATCCAACACGCGCTCGTGGAATAAGTGTTAATTACCAGTTCGAAAATTATTAATGTAAATGTTTGTACTTTCCATGTAGTGGTATTTAAATGCAGGAGGACATCAACTGCGGCTCAAGCATATTCTCCCATCCACTGTGGCGAAACTAACAGAGGAAGCCTTTGATGGAATAGTTAACATTCCAGTTGGCTCGATTCTTATCAGACTGCTGCCCTTTTCTGAGGTTGGTTTCAATTTCCACTTAGAATTAACTAATCATTTCTGAGGACATTAGAATAAGGAGGTGTGAAGTGACATCAATATGTTCTCAAGGAGAAAGTGATTACCACGTGATTGGAGAAGGTTGTCTCCCGCAAGTGATTTCCATAATACTAGTCCAGCATATCCTGATTTAATGAACAGTGAAAGGAAAGTTCCTTGGAGATGCGTTACACTTGAAAATGTTTTCAGATAGGATTGATATAAAAACAAATATCAAGAAGTGTCAAAAATGGTTTTGAAAGAAACACAGACGTTTCGGGTAAATAACCCTCCTTCGGTGTGGAGAAAACCGCTGAATTACGCTGCCGGACACACGCGCGTAAATGAATAGTAGCGCGCTCGTGCATTAAAAGTTAAAATTCAAATATAGCTAAAATTGACGTTAAGTCCATCCGGCTGAACAGTTCCCGAAGTTGGAAAATCAACCTCATTTCACGCTGCTTGCGCTGGAGGTTTGTCCCATTGCATAACTGTATACCCCGCACCCGGATATCTGAAATACTGTGACCCGTGGATTAAATCTGATCGAATCTGACTTGTTCAATATCCACGAGCTGAACTTGGTGATCAATTCTTTTTTCAAAGGAGTACATAGAATCCCCTGGCTACCCTAGTGGATACTATTTCAGTGATGATTGTAAACCAAATGATTCGGAGTGGCGCATCTTCAGAAGGTTCAAGAACCACCAAGCCTACCTACCAACAGTGAGAGAGGCTGTGCGTGACGTCAAAGAAGGAGAAGCAGATCATGAAGATGGTAAAAAGATAATCTTTCTTGTTTGTACCAAAGCTGATCTGGCAATAACAACTTATTAAAACGTTTTGTGAAACTTCCAGCACTTATATACTCCTTGAACTATAAGAAACAGAAGAAAAAGTTTCATATATGGACTTTAAGGACGGTATCTCTTAATACAGCAGTATGTTTGCACCGTTTATGACTTTGCGGGAAAAGCAGATCTTAGCAAGGGCTATTGGAATCCAAAAAGAAAATTGGGGGTAGCCACGCATTTTTCAGAGATAATTTATCATACCAACGTATGGCATTTTTCCCCCAAATTGAAGCTTAGTTATCTCTGAAAAATGCGTATTTTCTATTTGAATTTCAAAAGCCCTTGCTAAGACCTTCTTTCGGGACATTGGAAATGGACACTCGACATTTGTTGATAACATGTTTGTCTCTTTTAAGGGTTTGATTTTACAAATGATCGAGCTGTTAATCAGTGGTATCAGCGGAGGACAAGCAAACATTTGCTGATGAGGCAACCAGCCAAACCGTTAGAGCTTGTGAAAGTTGTGCAGTATGACCAAAAACAAGTAAGTGAAGTGTTACTGTTTGTCGTGATATCTCTGACATTAGAAATTTGAATTGCTAGTGGAGAATGGGAGTGCCGATCATAAGCAAAACAAAACAACAACAAAAAAGGAGAATTATAAATCAAAATAGTAAGATAATTGTCACGAGCATGGGAAAAGGAGTCCCCAACGTTAGACAGACCCACGAACGTTGGTGCACCGGGGACGCGGCATGGCCGAGCGGTTACTCGGTGCCGGACTTGTAATCCGGGGGTCTCGAGTTCAAATAGCCAACTGGTCTGCCTCGGGGTAGTTGGGATTTTTAACCTGTTCTGTTGAATTTAGATCATTTGTTTCCCATCATTTGAGTAGAGTGACTGAAAACTAGCTTGATATATCATTTATGTATTTATTTATTTATTTATTTATTTATTTATTTATTTATTTTATTTACTTATAACTTTTACTTTTCCAATGTCTCAGGGTCTGTCGTTGATGGTAGAGCAGGCATTTGGCCTCGTTGGAAACGTTCAGTTTGTAAACGTGCTTGTTTATGTGTCTCCTGGGCACGATGTACGAACCCAACAGCTCACAGAAGATGGGTATGGTGGAGAAGAGAAAGCACTCGTAAAGAAGCGTGACTTCAGCAGCTACCAAAAATCGCCGAAATGGATAGACCCACCAATGGTAAGTACAATTTAATCGCTAGATACAATACAATTTTTAACCATAAGGTTGTTTAAAGTGCCCCTAACCCTTCAATTTGTTTTCTTTTGGTAGATTTCCATATCATTCAAGAACTCATTTTCGAAAAAATCTTTGAGAAATATTGAATCCTTTTTTTTTCACGAGCGCTAGAAGTCAAGGCAGTCTTGTCGATATTTTCACCTATCGTTCGCATTAGTCCCCCACTCGGCCAAATGTGGAGCGTGACGTAAGAAAAGGACATCGTGCAAAAATATCCGAAGATTCGCGGTAATGCTTCAATTGTAAACAGAGAAAATGGTTTAAAAATGTGTGGTTTTTGGATGCAGCAACTCTCGAAATGTAGAGAAAGGAATCAGCATGCATAAGATTCCTTCTGAATCCTTCTGGTGTCCTTTTCTTACGTCACAGCTAAGAAAGTGTCAAATATCGGACGCTTCTCATTGGCTCGTTCCTAATGAGCCCACGAGACAAAAATTTGTCCAGCGGGGCTTAAAGGGCGCAAAAATTTAAAAATTTCAGTAACTTTTAGCGCTCGTAAAATAAAAATGATTCAATATGTCAAAAAAATTTTTTCGAAAATGAGTTCTTCACAGATATAGAAATCTACCAAAAGAAAACAAATTGAAGGGTTAGGGGCACTTTAACACATTGATATATGTAGTTTTAGCAAGAGTAATGCTATGGGTAACACCTGATAGAATCTATTCAAAAGCCAAAGACAAAGGAAATCATGCACCGTGACGTGTTTGGACATCTGATGAAAAACTCCTCGTTTTTGCATCCTTAATTTCCCCTTCAAAATCAGTTTGTTTGAGAAGTTATATCAAACACGAGACACAGTGTTTCATCACATATCAAACACCGAGAAGAGAGTTGAAAATACGCCGCGGAGTATTTTTGACGAACATTGAGGTTTTTGATATTACATGCAGTCCACGTAAAAAAGGCACTTTATAGTGAAAGCTATGTACACGACGGTAGAGGCTGTATGTAAAATGCGGTGAAATGTAATTACACTGGTCATCTTCCAGAAGTTGTTGTTTGGTGTTTAATTAGTTTAATCATTTACTTTCTTGACTACAGGTATTTCACCCTCACATATCAGACACGACAACTCTGATAATCAGGCTATGTTCTCTTGATGCCTCGTATACACCGCGTCCTGACAGAGCTGCACCAGGTTCTGTAACTGTTAACAAAGGCAAAGTTTTGACCGTGACACCATTTGGCTGGACTGTTCTGCAACTTTTTTCAAAGTAAGCTGGAGGTTTTATTAAGCATGTCTTAAAACTGGCTGAGGATAGTCGTGAGGAACAAGATAGTTGTTCTACTATAACGAACATAAGTTAGGCAGTTACTGTTTCACCACAAGTCGTTTGATTGAGTAATTTTTTTTTTTAAAAAAGTTTAGGATGACGACAAACTGGAAGCATGAGACGCCGGCGAGTGTTCCACTACAACTTCGAGTTCTTTCAAACTTCTACAACGAGTGTTTCAAATCACCGAGAAAATGTTGGCTTTTTTTTTGTCTTTCGCTCAGAAAAACTAACTTTTGAAGATATGCCGTTTTTCCGTCAAATCAACAATCAAGTTTTTTTAAGGGTACTTCCTGGGTTCGATAGGGTAAAAAAGGGAAAAAACATTTTTTTCGACCAAATAGAATTTGGGGATTTTATCTAACATTTACTGAAAAAAAAATTGAAAAATATTAAAAAGCGCGCGAGATATTTAGGAAAACGTATTTCCATCTAAAAGTAAATAAGTAAAAAAGGTGTCATAATCTTCTTAGTGCGAGACGCCCCAGAGGAATTTTCGCGGCAAACGCTTCATCCGGCCGGGAGCTCTTATTTCAGAAATACAGTAAGCATATTTTGTTTACATCTCGCCTCCAGGAAATTTCTCACGTCGAATTTTCTATTCTTTGCCGGCGTTTCCCACATGGAAAAGTCATCATCAAAAAACGAAAAGAGCCTGTGGATAAAATCCAAGAAGATGCCAGGGCCTAAGAAAAAGGGAAAGATAGGTTTCAGCGAAGATCGAAAACGTGATCTTGCAGAGAGCAACAAAGGCTCTTGGTTCGACCAAGAAACTCTAGTCGACGTTGAAGGTTCTGTCGAAGGTGATCAAGAAGAACTGGAGCAGCGGCCTTCAAATTAATCCACTGTTATTGGATCAAGTACACAGAGGTTGATTGCCGTGCAAAAGTCGGGTAACTTTGACTACTTTGCAAGCGTCCTGTGAAAATATTAAATATCAGATTCCGCATCCTCTGGGCCGATTTCTTTCTTCTGCAGCGAGATAAAACCAAATAACGTTTTACTGCACGTTTGTAATGAAACATTGGAATAAAATAAGCAAGAATTAGACCGATGAAATAGAACTCAACAGAAGCGTATCAGCCCACGTGTAATACTGGAGATAGCGCGTTCTGCGTGGCCCTTTCTCTCGCTTTTTGCTCCGCTCCACGCTATCTTGAATATTTCTTTCGAAGAAATCACCATCGTACCTAAATAACAGTAAAAATGCGATTTTCTTTCATTATACATTTCCTCTGATACGAAATGAATAATCGCTTTAGCTTGAAGCGTAAATTACATTACACGCAATCAAAACGAAAAACCTACCCAATAGATTTTATCTCTGTTATCAGTGCACTCCTCCAAGGAGTGCACAGTTTGGCAAACTCTCCGCTGACGCGCTTCTGGTTTCGTTAGCCTTGGTTTTTCCCCGTTTTCCTGGTTGATTTTTACGTTTTCCTTTCGCCACTTTCCCCATCTCGCTCGATCACAACAGCGGAGTCTAAAACGTGTCTGCAACGCGATACTTTTTCCGCGAAATTCTGTGCTATTAGAATGATGATTATTCAAGAAAGTGACGCAGGCATACTCGGAAAAAAAGAAATCCGAGTGCTCCTATCAGGAGTCGAACCTAAGACCTTCCGATTACTAGTTCGGATGCTCTACCACTGAGCTACAGGAGACTCGTGGGAGCTAAGGCCATTAAACTAGGTTCATGGGACAAACATCCTGCATACTGCTAGGATTTGAATGTCGAACGTGTGGTATATGAAAGAAATGTGATGGTATATTTTCAGCCTGGTGAATGAATGAGAATGATGATTATTCAAGAAAGTGACGCAGGCATACTCGGAAAAAAGAATTCCGAGTGCTCCTATCAGGAGTCGAACCTAAGACCTTCCGATTACTAGTTCGGATGCTCTACCACTGAGCTACAGGAGACTCGTGGGAGCTAAGGCCATTAAACTAGGTTCATGGGACAAACATCCTGCATACTGCTAGGATTTGAATGTCGAATGTGTGGTATATGAAAGAAATGTGATGGTATATTTTCAGCCTGGTGAATGAATGAGAATGATGATTATTCAAGAAAGTGACGCAGGCATACTCGGAAAAAAGAAATCCGAGTGCTCCTATCAGGAGTCGAACCTAAGACCTTCCGATTACTAGTTCGGATGCTCTACCACTGAGCTACAGGAGACTCGTGGGAGCTAAGGCCATTAAACTAGGTTTAAACTAGGTTTGTGCTATTGTTGTTGACGCCATGGGGTCCTGTTGCTCGATTGGCTCGCCACCTAATGAGGTGTCATAATCTCCTGTGGAGGCTTGTTTTTCTTGCAAACCTTTATCGAGCGAAAACTCGCACTTGAATTTTGGCAGAGCATGTCGACTTTGAACGAATTAATAGGGTATGTAGTTTTGACGGATTGTCGTGAAATTTGGCCAGAAGATTCGAGGAATAATGACAAACAAAAAGGTGTCAGGGAATTTTGATTTTCAAAATATTTTTCCCGTGGCGACTGTTTACGCAACACGACTCAAATATTTTTTGCTACTCAAACTTTAGACGTGGATATCTAAATAACCAATCAGAATTTCGAAAAAGCCTGACACCGTTTTGTTGATTGATGCCTTGTGAATAACACTGTGCAGCGATTTTGTTCTTCGCGCGGCGTTCGACAACCGATTAATTCAATGGAACGACCATCGGTCGATTCGAGGTTCTACTGGCTCCTGGCACTTAAAAAAGGAAAAGATCGCTCAATTATATTTTTTATAGGAAACTACATTTATTAAGCTTTATAATGATATATAGTTTGTTAGAGGTTTATTAAAACTTGCGCGCGTACGATTTTTTTTCCAAAGGACACCCGCGAACCCAGGAAGTATCCTTAAGCTTTGTTCTAAAGTTTTATACAGAGCTAGCATCATTTCCATTTACGAGCTCGTTTTACTGAATTATTGCTGTTGTTAATAATTTACAGGGAGTACGTTAATGCAGGGGTACATTACTTACCAGTGTTTTCAGGATCCCCAAGTCCGGTAAGTCACTCAAGATTCATTCAAATTCAGTACGATATGTTACCATGCACGGCGACGTACGTTACATAATTAGGGAACTTAAGCAACGACGACGGCGACGGCAACGACAACGCCGCAAAATAGTAGGTTTAATGAGCAAAACAATCGCTCTGCACTTGCATTTTACATTTTGGCACATTTCTCTGCCGTCCTCTGCAAAACAACAACGTGAAATGACCACATTTGAGGTTTTGTGGAGAACGTGAACGTACGGCGGACAATTTTTCATTTTCTGTCTTAACTTGTACGCCACTCCTACCAATTTGGTTCCTGGATACTTGGCAATTTTTGTAAAAGTTGAGCGAGTTGAAATAATCGCGAAGTAGCACAAATGAAATAAAGATATATTTTCAGGTGACGTTTTCGTTTTCTTCTTCGTTGTCTCGCACTAGCGATTTACCATGCGCTTTCCGTTGAAATTTCACGGTTATTGTTGCGTTGGTTCTTAGTACGGTGTCAAGTCGCAAGTGTATTCTCTCGGCGATTGGACTGCGATATTGATGCGACAAGAGCAGCCGCGATCTTGCGATGTGAGCGTAAGGAACTTTTATGCGATTGATGCTGGGATCATTGCTAATGCACAACATTTGTTAAGTCGCAACTTAATGGACGAGAGATTGCGTTTCAGTAACATCAACAATCGCAGGTAGCTTACACAGTCGATTTGAAACCGCACTAAAAATCGCTACTTTAATCACTAGTGTACATTTTGTTTCAAATGTTGGACTAATCTCGTACCCAGATCTCCCACGGTCAGGCGGAGGGGAGATCTGGTAAAGTTCGATTTGAGGCCCGGAATACGGGCCTGCCCATCATCCTTTGTCCACCGTGCTGCTCGTAACTGTGATCATTCCTGGTGAGGTTTTCGCTTTCGAGGGTGCTCTTCGAAACGTTCTTCGGTCGAGAGGACAACAAAACTTGAAACTTAAACCAAAACGAAAAAGGCAACAGGAGAGATTGCAATCAACAAGCGCGGTAAATCACTTTTTTACTAAGATTAGTTCCTACCCTTTGTGACCATCTAGACCATCTTTGTAATGAAAACTGTTCCAAGAACAAATCCATCGTAATTGTGCTTTCTCCACTCAAGATCAACGTGCTTATCGACGATCAATTAAAAACACTTAAGTCAACCGGAGTAAGCTGTACCAGTTTTCGCCTTTGATGGTAACTGTATTGAAGATACTGTAATTTACAGGCAGGGAAATGTCACATCATTTTTGTGCACCCCAAGGTAAAGGTAGCAACAGACAGTGCAGAGAGTTTTTGTTGTCGAAGCTTTATCAGAAAAATTTTGTGGTCGTTGTTGTAGATGAGGCACAATAGAGTTACTGATTGGCATCTTGGTGTTAAATTTCGCATTGGAAAGTCAAATGGTTCATGTCATATTTTCATTTGCAAAGTTTCAGAAATTGTGGTCTACCAGTGATACGTAAAAATTATTTCTTCTCTTTGTAGTCTTTCAGCTGATTTGGTCACACAAATTCTCCTTCTTCCATAAGTTAATGGTTTAAATTTCCAAACCAAATGGATTGTGTAAATGCGGCAGGTTTCTTTTACAGGCCAAAGGACACAACTCAAGGTCACTGTAATAATATAATTTTATATGAACCAGCTAAACAGGGCCTCCTCCTACCTACAACAACTGTCCACTCCTATAACACCAGAAATTCTGCCAAGCTTAATTTCCACCGACCACAAGTTAGAACTAACATAGGCAAATTTACTTTTAAGTACTCTGCTTCTGTCATATGGGAAACTGTCCCCATGGCATTGACAAAAACAAAAACTTTTAACAGGTTTGAGAAACTTTATAAGGCCCACCTGATCTCTTGTCAATCAAATAATATATGTTCTGTTTATTATTAATGATCAAATATAATAGTATGTAACTATCTAATAATAATAATAGAGTTAAAAATAATAATAATAATAATAATAATAATAATTGTCTGCTTATATTTTGATCTTTGTTGTCGCTGCTGTTACTGCTGATGATGTGTTGTCTTTTTCCTTTCTTTTTGTTTGTTGTTGTTGTTGTTTGTTTGTTTGTATGTTGTTTTTTTGCTTTTTTTTTGTTTTTATTTATTTATTGTTTTGTTCTTCTTCTTAAGCTTGTCCTGTTTAGATTTCTTGCTCGGTTCAGTATATCTCGAACATACCTTAATTTACACAAATGTAATTCTCTCTTGTACATCCTAGGCTCTACAAACATTTCCTGCATTTTCTAATATCTCAATAAAGCTCAGTGTCATTTCTTTGTTTACTTAAAAGTAGGTGGTGGTCAGCTAGAAAGCCTTTGCTACTTTGACCACCACACACATTTTATAATTTGTACTGTATTTATTTTTATCTTGTAATCATTTGTTGTAATACTTTTCTTTCTATGTTAATGTTGTGTAAATAGTGTGAAATAAATGAACCATGAACCATCCTAGCCCTAACACCATGCTGCTGTCTTGGTTATATACCAGCAAACCAGAAAGACCGGTCCGTGTAAATAGTAGGCGCCCAATTATGTCCAACATTAAAATAGCGAGTACACCCTTGCTGTTTTAAAGGGTTTTTTTTTTCTCAAAAATGGAAGTTTGAATTTCTTTTGGGAAATGGAGGTACCACATCTGGATTTGAGATCTGAAGAATGTTTGGTTACTTGCAGCATGTGAGCAAACGGAGCAAGTCCCTATGAGTTTCCCATTAGAGTTTTATTTGGTAGTGATGAGCTTTCCATTTCAGTGGTTCTTGATTCACCTTTATCACATAACACTTGAAAAGTTTTCACCTGAAATTTATGTTAAGTTTAGGGGGCATGCCCCCTCGACTGCTTCTTTGATGACAAGTTAATAAAGGTTATAATTTTACACATAGGAGTCCACAGACTCGAAAATTAGAACCACATAATACACAAGTCCAATAATATTTGACTCTTGATATGAAGAACAAAGGTCATTATCTGCATTTGATTTGCAAGGCACAATGAGCTGCTTAAATAATCATTGTTGTACTGAGCATTGCATTATTTGTACATGCATAGAGGATGATACACTAAGAATAATACAAGGTTCTTTATGTCCAAAGCAGCTATCTTGGTGCTTGGGCACTCACCTCTGATGGGATCCTTGATTTCAGCAACAAAAAAAATAATAACAATAATAATAATAGGGAAGGTGTGAAGGTCTTTTGGGCTCATAAAAGTAGCAAATGGCAGATAAATAGAAAAGAAATAAAAAATATTTCCACTATTTGTTTTCCTGTGCATGTCTGTGTGTTCTAATGAACTGTCACCCATTTCTGCAGCAAAACAACAGCTTTCACAGTAAGCTGATCTTCAGTAACCATGAATTCCTAAGTATTCCTTAACCATGGCCTTCCATAGCCAGGAAACAACATTTAATCAAACTGTCAGACACAAACCCACTGCAGAGAAGTGGTGGGGAAAAGAAACTTTGAAAACAGTGTCTGTCTTGGATGAAAATTCCTTGTTGATGCCAATTCCTTGAGCAAAAAATTTTTCTTGTATTGATATTTGCACCCATGTCAGGTCCTAACTTTTCTTAATATTAAGACCAGCAACACAAAATTATGTTCAAGGACTTTTCACACAAGTACACAAAAAATATCAGAACAGTGAACCTTGAACCTTTAAGCCCCAGTAGTGATCAGTATCAAAATTTCTCCTAATATTTATCAATACACAATCACGGAGAGGTCATGAGATCACCAGTGGTGAAATTTCTTGATATTTCAACAACTTCCCTATAATGCTACTATGAAAAATGGACATGTAGAGACCAGTAAGGAGAAACTGTATGTTGACACTGAGGCTTAAAGGTTAAAAGCTAATAAATACAGAGCCATATTGTTGGTGATTATCGCAGCTTCTTTTATGGTTCGTCCTTCCACCACCCCATGCGTCAAAAAGGGCTTAGTTACTTGAGAATCCCTTTTTATTCAGCCTTCTCATTATCCATTTTCTGGTAATTATATTGTCTTATTCTAATGGAAAGAATAACAACATCCCAGTGAATGACTACAGTTTTTTCTTAATTAATTGCATCTTTGTTCAGGGGGCACAACTTCAGAGTACAGCAAACGAGGAACACTTTCCTCAGTATTCCCTACAGCGAAGATTGTTGTCATGACAACAACAGCAACAGAAAAACAACCAAACTACAATCATACAAAGTTTGAATATGAAAGATTTATGGAGTACTACAAAGGCCCTCCTATCTTAACACAAAGTAATGTTGAACAGTTTGATTACATATTTTCGCCCATAGCAGATGAACTTATCACCACCAATGTCAAAAATTAAGCCTGTCAGCCTATTATTTACTCATCATTAGTACTGTGTGGATTTGGGGGTGCCTTTTTGGGTGGAAAGCTTGGGGATCACCAGTTCTACCTTACTCCCCAAATTCCTCAAAATGCACTTTTGGCTCAGTCTCATTCTCTACAGACTGACAATGAATATTATTTGCCACAATCTTTGGGAATGGGGTTTGATTCTCATTGTGTTGGAAGGATAATAATTTATTCATTTTGGTCTTCCGCAAACCATGGAAAGTTTTTTCCAAGAAAGTGGAAGAGATGGGAAGCCTGCTACATCAAAACTTTACTTTAACAACAATCATATTGGTGCAAATATTGAAGAAATGCAACCCATCATGACAGATTAGTGTAAATACCCCAGAAATCTGTGCAGGGGAAAATTTTTGCTTATAACCACTTTGGTTTTGGCTTTTGTGTGAGAAATGCAGCTGTTGTGATATCTGTTGTCCGAAATGACTGTCATTGCTCTTAATTATGTGTTGAGCTGTGTCCAGCTGTTTTAGCCCTTGAAGATATTCACATCACTGATAGGAACTTTAGGAACTTGCTTCTCCCTAGAAATCAGGTGGAAGAAATTAAGGCAGAGTTAACAAGAAATAAAGGAGAAACTGAGGCCAGTGATAACTATTTGTATCAGAGAATGTGCTAAGGATTAACAATGGAAGTAGTAAATGAAATGTGTTTAGTACTTCAAGGACTCCATACTAATGATAAAATAATGGAGAAATTCCCCTATCTTAAAGGAAAGAACAATGGCAAAAAGATTCTAAAAACTATAAGTGATGTCAAATCCAAAGAGGCATGTCCTCCTTTTAAAACTACTTCTTTTCTAAAGCCTATCACAAGCATAGACCTGCAAAACATTAGGTGGTGCAGACATGTAAACCAATGTCCCCATTTTTATTTTAGAGGAAGGCTAGTTTTATATTTTGGATCCAAATTTTTTTTAACTCAGTAGGTGGGAGAGAGGGGATAAAATTAAACTAACTACACTTACATAAAGAGCCCTAATCGGTTCAGACAAGGTGTTCTCTGTTGTAGTACGGGTTTCATTACTATTATTTTGGCGGTCATAAGTCGGACATTTTTCATTTCTCTTAGCTGAGGGGCGGGAGGGATATTGATCTCACCAGCAGATGGATAATAATATTGTGTGGACACTCTATCAATTTCTCCAAAGTCCTATGAGAGATGTTGTATGGATCTTGAAGGAATAAGCACACTGGTCTGAAAGGACTAATATTATGTTATGAAGTCTCTTACTCAAAGTGCAGTTCAATTTATAGAAGGAAAATAGTCTTTTAGCAGAAGACAAAAACTGAAAATATGCTAGCAAATGCGGCGCGCGTGTTCAGGAACTCAAGGTAAAGTATTTTGGGGAAATTAATTTGCGTTTACTAAATAAATAATCATTTTAAAAAAAATCATTTTTTGTCAAGAAATACCAAAAAAAAATATATGACCTACCTCCATTTTATCCCCAAAAGTAAGCAAGCTTATATCCATCGTGTTGGAAACTTGTGTAATTTGGCAAGGCCGTTTGAACCTTACTGCAAACTCTTTTCGGTTAAAGTCGCTGTTGTCTTCCGAAAAAACAATTTCTCACTGTTCTCTCCCCACACAAAGGGCATGTATGTATTAAAACGTCGCATGACAATCTTAATCGGAGCGAAAACTTTTCCGTGTTTTTGTTTCTTCCCCGAACTGAGCGAAAACCAAACACAGAAGGAAAGAGCCAATCACAGAGCAGATTAGAATAAGACATTGCTTAATTCTGGTAACCAACCAGAAATGGCGTTATATCGAACTTTACCAGATCTCACATTTCGACATTCCCGAACCGACGACTGAGATCGGGGTACGAGATTAATGTTGGACCACAACACAATTTCGTCATGTTTTTCGTTTTAGACCTTCTTGGAATTTTTATCCAGTCATCCAGTGGATGTTAGCATGAGAGAAGCAATCAGTCAACGCATACACAGTTTGTCGGTAATACGCATGCTCAGTCTCATGACAGGGTAGTGGGTACCCTGCGAGCAGTAATTTCTCCACCGGACGCCACGAAGCGTAGCGTCCGGTGGAGAAACCACTGCTCACAGGGGAGGTAGTGGGCTATTTTTGATGCACTAGAATTCTAACTTGGGTCCATGGCTCAAGGTGAGACGAAACAATTTATTTATTTACTTATTTAATTAACGTAGGTGCGATTTCTTTTGTTTCATGCCGTGTAGCCTTGGTGCCAATAAATAATTTTTATCAAACTACACGTGGGCTTATTGCCGATATAGAACATCTTCCAGAGGCAGATGAGGTCAAAAAGGGAAGGTTGAACAGTAACCTCGTCACTCCAATATAAACAGCCAAATTAAAAAAAATCAGTTTTAGGCACAAATGACATCAATCAATAAAGAGAAGTCCTGGAAAGAACTGTTATGGTATGATTTGGAATTATCGCATAAGCCGTTAATTTACATTTTCATTTTGGTAGTAACGGATGGGCAGCTGCTATTGGAGAGGGGCGCTTGTTAAGGCTAGGGTGCTTGTTTTGCCTTAAATAAGCAAGCGCCCTGGCCTTATCGAGAGGTTTTGGGGGTAGTTATTTGATCTGGGACGAAAGGAGATTGAATACGAATGAAGCGAGGAACGAGCGACGTTCTGGGAACTCCGATTTACTTGTGAGTGAAAGGGTAGCAAGATAATGACGTTGCTGTGTTTGTAGGGCACTTCGTGTGTGGCTGTACGTCTTTGGGATGCACACTACTCACTGGAGGACTGCATACCATTACCTGTAAGTGATAATACCTCTGGTGACTGCATTGGTCACTCATAATCGAAGAGTAAATACTGTACGTTAGGAATTTTGGGTTGGGAGGGGTGAGGAATTAGTAGAAAACACCAGTTATGTGATGAACTACATGATCAAGAATTTTCTCGCTTGGGTATTTCAGACGTCAATATTCTGTTAGCACAAGACTTGTTTGGGTACTGAACGACAGCAAAGGGAAGCCTGAATCCTTTTATTAGTTGTAATTCCTGATAAACTAAAAACACCATTATTAAATTGGTCAATTAATTGGTTGTTTTTTCCACATAGGTCCATGAAGAACTTTTGTCAGTTGGCAAACAAGAAAGATATAAGAAGGCAATTCAGACAACCTCAGGGAAATTAATTTCAGATATCGTGTTGCAGACTCTTAACAGAACAGAACGAAGACAGAGCGTGGCCGGGGACACTTACCTAATTGAAAAAGAGCACTACGAACAGGCCATGAACGGCGTGTTTAGTAACCTTCTGGTGAGACACATTATTAATATTATTTGACGTTTTAAACAGACTACTACGCGGGGAATTTTTCTGGTATTTCGTTCAAAATGACGGCTAAGTCTCTTTGCTCACAAACAACATGCTCCCATAACACCAAGACGAGGATTGCAAGTTAATTCCTGAAGGGAGAAGAAGCTATAAGTAATAACAGAAACTTCCTTCAACACAAACAAATTTGACAGAGATCTCTACACTTTTGGAACTCACCCAAGTCCCTTTTTCAATGATACCATGTGAAGTACTATTCATCGATTTTTTTCCGTACACAACGACATAACCTGAAAACGTTGGGGAAACTTTTTCAAGTTGCGAAATTTTCTTTTCCATCTTGGGAATGCTTAGCCAAAGGCACTTTGACACCTTTTGCCACCAATCTCGGTCTTGGAAATATTCTTATTTACTTATTAAAGTTTTGTGGAGGAGCCCCCCCCCCCCCCCCCCCCAAGAAACTCAGCCGCCCACTTGAAAAATTATTGCAATCAATCTTGAATATCCTCCTTCTCGGAAATGTTATAAAACGGTACAGACCGTACGTGCTGGATGTAATAACTGGCAGTGAAAGACGGTTAACTATTTGACTACAGTGGAACCTCTCCTTACGGACACCCCTTTTAATACGGATACCTCTCTATTACGGACATTTCACTTCGTCCCTGAGAGACCGAAATTCATATAAAGCTAACCTCTCTAAAACGGACACCTCTATAATTCGGACACTTATCCATGTCCCCTTGCTGTCCGTAATAAAGACGTTCGACTGTAATTGAGTTAAACCTTTTTGTTTACCAGGATGATGTTCTTCTGGAGAGTGGCATGGGGCCAATGACAGGAGAATAAAAGAATAGAAAAAAAACCCACAATTGTCACTCCTATCTTGTGTGAGAAGCCAAAGAGAATCGGAGGCCATTGACGACTTGGCTTCTTTTTAAATACATTAGTAAATAGTGTCATTCCTTGTGAAATATTTGTACATTATTATACTTGTGAAAAAAAACTATATTCAGGAGTCTAGAGATAGTTTGTTGTACGTAAATTTCAATTTGAAAACTCAATTTCCTTTCAGAAACATTCCTGTGGAGATCATTTACGTAAATGTAGAATGTCAATTGTTGGAAATTATTCGTAGCTATAATTACATTTACTACTGGCATCAGAGTATTAGCTCCCTAATGGTGTGTTGTAACACATCATTGTGGTAGATGGTATATCTACCTAGTTTACTGAACTAGTTTTGTACATTTAACCCTAGTTCCTTTTGTATAGTCTTTGCAATGAAATGTTTGAGTAATAAATTAATATATGTACATGAGGCATACTGTTTGGGCATGTCATTGGTTGTAGAGTGTATTATCAGAAAAAAAAGTAATACATGGGTGACACAGCGGCAAAATGAGTGCGCATGCTCGTCACGATTTAAGACTTGGTTGTGCGAACGATATTTGGACCAGCTTGTCTTCTAATTTATCACAACATTCTGGAAGAAGAAAGATGTGTCCAATCCTCAAACGTTTGTCCACAGGGGTAAGCCAAGGCAACACGCTGATAGGTCACATTCTTGTCACATTGTTCACTTATCCTTGAGGCCAACATTTGCCTGAAAAAATGCCCCATCACCTTGTGTAGCAGTCTGAAAAAAAAAAAAACAAACAAACAAACAAAATAAAGGCATTAACTGAAATGACAAACTGCTAGTGAAAGATTTGCCCTTGTCGCAGGGTATTGTAAAGTTTGTTGTAAATACACAGTAACAAACGTGATGTATCGCGGGCCAGATAGACATTACGTCCGACTGCAAATGCCATACAGACTTACCCATAGAACTGAGGGTTGTAGCAGTACATAGTTTTGAATTGATGAGGGCAGTTAGACTATGTCATAAAGAACCTTATTACCTCCATCTCAGCTTTTAAAATGCGTTTTTGTCTGTGTATGTATTTCGTAAACGGAATACCTATATTTAACTTACATTGTTATTATTTTTAGTCTTTTGTATCATTTTTAACGTTGGTGTGATGTCTAACGACCTTACAGACGAAATTGAATGTAAATAGAAGAAATACAAAAAGGAAGCGTTTGCACTCCGATGATGGTATGTGAAAATAACACGAAAAATTAATGTGAAAAGAGAAAGGACTCTCGACTAAACGTAAATTTAATTTTATAAAGGAAAAAGAAGGTAAAAGTGCCCAATGAAGACAAAAGTATTGTCTGAAATAGGAAAGAAAGATGAGAAAGGCACTTCCTATAATAATTTTGTTAAAATGGTTATAGGCAGAGCTCAGATTCTTGCGAAGAGCGTGGCAAGGAATGATTCCCACTTTATAGAGATTGATACTCGCTGACCAGTTTTAATGTAACCCACCTTGTTGATAGCCTTATGCCTGTCTCTACTCACAATCTCTTCTAATATCTCACCAGTCCCTTTCACAAGCCTATCGAAAAATATAGGGCCAGTTACTTAAACAGAGTCTAACTTAGAATCTGTTTCTAAGTGTTTTATTTTAAGTAGATAAATAGTTTTCTAGTCTGGGATGCAAGCCTCCTTGTTACCGTCAGCAGCAGACAATGTTTAGATATGACTGTTGGCAAAATTGAAATGGCTTAGAAATACCGTCGAAACTGTCTTCAAATAACTGACCCGTAATGTTCACGTATTCATTTCTATTTCAAGAACGTCTTGAAGATCGCAAAGATTTTTGATGTTGTTAGTAAAGCTCTCCTGCAATTACGGGTTACTGCCTTCAAGTGTACGTGAAAATGCTCGTTTAACACTAAGAGGATATGAAGAGAATTCTCCAAGAAAGCACAAACCATAATTAGTTTTAGCAATTTCATAGCTAGACATTAGCCAATAGTCACGGTAAAGTAATTCTTTATTGGGACAGCTCACTCCACCAACTGGTTATGCGGTGAGGGTAAAAGGAGGAATGCGTTTGCGGAATGGAATGTGGAATGACGTGCGGAATGGCATAATTATGCAAAATACAAGTTGCGGAATGACATAATTATGCGAGATACGATTTATGCATAATAACTCACAGAAATACATTAAACTGAAAAAGCGCGCCTTTTTTGGGCCCCAATTTGCAAATACAGCCTTTTTGTAACCATTTCAACCGAAGAATGCATCACAAAAACCCAAACAATGGTATCTTCGAATTCAAACTTTTTTCCTTCGATTCTCATCGCATAGCCGTTGATGCAACATAGCAGCTCGTGGACTTTAATCGTTCGCGAGTGAACACACGATTTGTAATACATTTGCATTAAAGAGGCTTGTTTATTTACGTAACCTGGTTTCCATTCCACACGAGTCGTCCGCCATTACGGGAGATGTGTACAACTCAATCGAAGGCTGGTTAAACTTGACATGTTTCAAGCTCGCAGGAAAAAGACGTGAGTAAAGAACCGCCTCTGTTTATTTTTGAAAGGATTTATGTCACTTGTCGAGGATTTATCTGGTTATGACGAATGTGTTGTGGTTCGGTCATGCTCATTTCCGTTGTTTTACGTTTTATATTAATCAATTTATCATACACAGCCAAACACACACACACGCAAAAAGTAAATAAATAAATAAATAAATGAAAACGAAAATAAAAATTTAACCGCAATCTATACCGCAGAACTCTTTCCCCGTATTTTGACGTGTAGATTTCGGTTTTTTATTTTCGAAGGAAGGATCTTGATGTAACAAATTTTCAACTCCAACATTTTATAAGAAACTATATCTAAGCAATTCGGGAAAGATTTCCGCACAGCCCCATACATTATTTATCGATGTACAACTGTCACACAAACCCACTTCCAAAAACGACGAGCGTGAAAACAGAGTGTGTGCCAAATGTATAGATAATTAATTATGCATGGGGCTGGGCAGATATCTTGACGCAACTCGTACTAAAAATACTGTAAGAGACTAATGTCACTTGAAGCCTCGGTAATTAATACCATACCGTAATTCTTATCTGCTTTCTTTCCTTTTTCTTTTTTTTTATTTTATTTTAAAGAATCGATATAAGCTTGTATTGTACTGGTTATTCCATACCATGAAATCCCGGTTTGAAGTCCCCCTCACCTGCTAATAAATCGCCTCGATTTTTGGGCCATCTATTTGCAAACGAAAATTTTATTCCGTGATAAACCCCTACCACTCTTCCACTTATAGGCCCATCTTTGATCTTTATATAAACACGTAACACCCCTTCCCCCCTTGCCCCTAAAAAAGCCGGTGACATTTCCTCTTTACGTATCCCCACCCGTAACCGGAATTTTACGGTATTATGGTCTGTGCCTCATTACAAGAGCCTGTTAAGTTTTCCTAGACTCAACGTATTGTTGACTTTTTTGGTTTTCCTTGTTTTATCTGATTGGTGAGTATCACAGGTCTCGCAGAGGTAAACCCATAAATGGTTGGATTGCTCAGTAGCTCAACAACAGTAACTCAAGTAGCTCTACAAACATGTAATGTAACCACACTTACACCCCAGGGGAAGGGGGGACTCTTACATAAAACTGAAGGGACATGCTGTCAAAAATGTTGAACAGAATGTTCTAAATTGTAGCAGACTCTCTTGGCATAGGTGTGGCCCCAATGTAGTTTCCTTAAGGGTTACCAAAACAAAATATTGAAATAATCAAGCAGTTTCCTCATTGCACAGAACAAAAAATCTTTCCTTTGAGGTTTTGAAAGCAGAGATTCAGATTTCCACCGCAATGGTACAAAACTGTACATTTTCAACCCCTGTCAGGGACAAGCATTTTTACATCGCCCTAAAATTGACCTCCCATTTCCCCTTGGGGTGTAGAGCAATAATAACTAACTGTTCACATGGAGTTAACGTTTGGCAACAACAACAACAAGCAAGAGAGGATCAAAAGTATGAATTCTCCATACATGTTCCGATAGAAACCCAGCTGTTCACTATTTATGACTTTTTTTTAGGTCAACCATACAACCAGAGTTTTTTTGTTTTTTGTTTAAGTACACATAATTTTTTAAAAATTAATTTTTATGATTCTTGATGACTGACCTAAAAATAAACCAAGGGGAATCGTCATCATTCCAATAAGACATGTATGACCATTAGGGGATTAAGCCCACACATATACTTGATCCTCTCTTATGACAACCAAAACTATATCCACCATAACTTTAGCTGGTAATTCTAGTTGTCATAGCAGTTTCCATGTCCACATATATAACGCTTGTAATATGAAAACTCTACAAACAGTATCTTCATTTAACATACAGTTTGAAGATACTTAAGCATAATATAAACAAGGCTGTTTTCACGCCAAAAAATGAGTTGTTCATTACATAATTAGTTATGTAATGTAATTTGAAAACAACTCAACAAACTTATCGTTTTCAAAGTGATGTTGTAATGTTCTTGCTTACAGTTTGTAAAATGTCAAAAAAAAAAAGGATTTAAAGTGGAACCTTGCCAGTATACAACAAAGATGCATTATCATTTAATTAGGCCAAAATTTAAAAGCAAATTCTAAAAATTGATCAATTTTACTTTTTATTTGTCTGAGACAGTTCAAGTATCAGACAAAATGGTCAGTAAAAGAAGAAGAAAAAAAAAGCCGAAAAACCAGTATATAATACTAACATATTCTTTAAGGCTTTGCCCCACTATAAGCTAGCAGAATAAACGATGTTTGGGGTAACATGTTTTATACTTTGAAAATATAATACAATGTGACTGGATTGTTCAGCCATTGTGATGGATGATAGTTGTTATAGTGGTGAAGAAGCTTTCTCCATCTTAGGAATATTTTGGGATGTTATCAGTATGATTTATTTGCAAGTTCTTCTAACTGTAAAGTATACACGCTGAAGGTGATTCCATCACTGATAAGTCAGAGGGACATGCACTATTCATGGTTAAAAATGGGCATGGGTGTTATTTCAACACGTTGCAACAGTTATTGCAGTTCCCCTCCCCCTACCCCTCTCTTCTCCAAAGTGGACTGAATTTCATGTTTCCTCTCTAAAACCGAGATTTTATGGTATGGGATAACCAGTACAATACAAGCTTAAATCGATTCTTTAAAATGACGAAAAAAAAAAAGAAAGAAAAGAAAGTAGTCTTCAAGTGACATTAGTCTCTTACAGTATTTTTAGTACGAGTTGCGTCAAGATATCTGCCCAGCCCCAGGCATAATTATCTATACATTTGGCACACACTCTGTTTTCACGCTCGCGATCGTCGTTTTTGGAAGTGGGTTAGTGTGACAGTTGTACATGGATAAATAATTGAATTGCTTAGATATAGTTTCTTATAAAATGTTGGAGTTGAAAATTTGTTACATCAAGATCCTTCCTTCGAAAATAAAAAACCGAAATCTACACGTCAAAATACGGGGAAAGAGTTCTGCGGTATAGATTGCGGTTAAATTTTTATTTTCGTTTTCATTTATTTATTTATTTATTTATTTATTTATTTACTTTTTGCGTGTGTGTGTGTTTGGCTGTGTATGATAAATTGATTAATATAAAACGTAAAACAACGGAAATGAGCATGACCGAACCACAACACATTCGTCATAACCAGATAAATCCTCGACAAGTGACATAAATCCTTTCAAAAATAAACAGAGGCGGTTCTTTACTCACGTCTTTTTCCTGCGAGCTTGAAACATGTCAAGTTTAACCAGCCTTCGATTGAGTTGTACACATCTCCCGTAATGGCGGACGACTCGTGTGGAATGGAAACCAGGTTACGTAAATAAACAAGCCTCTTTAATGCAAATGTATTACAAATCGTGTGTTCACTCGCGAACGATTAAAGTCCACGAGCTGCTATGTTGCATCAACGGCTATGCGATGAGAATCGAAGGAAAAAAGTTTGAATTCAAAGATACCATTGCTTGGGTTTTTGTGATGCATTCTTCGGTTGAAATGGTTACAAAAAGGCTGTATTTGCAAATTGGCGCCCAAAAAAAGGCGCACTTTTTCAGTTTAATGTATTTCTGTGAGTTATTATGCATAAATCGTATCTCGCATAATTATGTCATTCCGCAACTTGTATTTTGCATAATTATGCCATTCCGCACGTCATTCCACATTCCATTCCGCCAACTCAATCTGTCTTTTACCCTCACCGCTGGTTATGGCTGATGGGGAAGTAAACGGCCGCCTTCAAAGACTTTAAAGGGCCCGTTTACACGAAAAATGGGGCCAAGATATCTGAACTTTCGGTGGTGAAACATTGAGTGCATTCCATTTGGAAGAACTGGCCCGGCCAGACGGGCCGGTCTGTAAATCAAATGTGTCATTTTGAAGGGATGGTACTGCAAAAACTGACCCGTCGGGGTCGCCAGTTTTGGCAAATGAAAAAAGACCATTGTAAGAACTTTTGGAAAACGTTAAATAGTTTGATTTGATGGGTCACGGAATTCAGAGTCTGTTAGCAAAACTTTGTGCATCTTAGTCATTTAAGTTAGACGCACCTTCGCAAATTTTGTGCGCCACTAATTTTTCTCATAAAAAACCGGACCCTTCAGAAAATTGCCATTGATCTGCCTCTTCAAAGTTCCGTTTGAAATAGCCCACAGAGCCCCCCCCCATGAGTCCATTTGATGATTATCTGCCAAGAATCTGATCACTGCAGTCACTGTAAGTTCTTTACCTGTGTCGACCCGTCTCTGGGTCGTATACCCTCCTGATCTGTGCTTGCTGTTTTTCATATTCCTCTTTTGTCATTGGAACCATGGATCTAGTAAGAAGGATATAAGTAATTAGATTGAAATTACAGCCAATCCAGGTCACGCGTGAACAGTATTTCCAAGAATGAAATGAACATTCGAATTTCTCTTTGTAATGTCCGACGTGTGAATGGAATGTTGGACATTTCTCTGGAAATCGTTCCGAAAAAGACGCATTAACTGAAAAAAAAAAAAAAAAAAGATTCAAAATACTTGGGAAACAATTGTTATTCTCGAAATATTCAATTTTGCAATGTAAAGAAAACTTCATAGCTTTATACCGTCAAGAAACTAGGGAATTTTATACGGGAACTCTGAAATCTCGTTGGCAATTTTCAAAACTGACATGTAAATTTCAAAACTCCATTTAAATTTCAAAAATATCGTTCACGCGTGACCTGGGTTGACTGTAAACAAAGTTCAAAGTCGTGTGCGCCCTGATACTGTGTCTTGAAAATAGGAGGCTTATTTAACTAAATCAGTTGAAATGTCATACCTTACGACTACTTTAAAACGTTATTATATCAGAATTTTATTTTTGTCCTGAACCTGAAGACCAACGTCAAATAGACAATGAAAGTTTCCTGAGGTGATGCAAGACCAAATTTAAACATTCGTCAAAATTGGTCTAGGAGTGTAAAAGCTGTTTTTTTTTTTTCACCAAAGGAGAGAGCACGTTTCAAACAAGTTCTAAAATTTTCTTGTGTTCTTACCACACGTTACTTGGTGATAGTTCGAATGAAAATAGACGTTTGAACATGCAAAGGGGCAAGCTTAACCCTTGAAGTCCTAATATTGAAGAACAAATTCTCCTATCTTGTCCCAATACTTTTCTCATGAAATTACTAGGGAGACGTTATTCAAATATCAAGAAAAACGCCTTGGGTGATCATATCCTTAATTCTCATGACCTCAGAAGTTGAAAAACCATTGATATTACAAGGAGAAATTTGATGCTGATCACTGTTACGTCTTAAAGGGTTACGTAATTTGGGTCGTTAAAAAGAAACTATGATCATGTTCTGCGGGGCATGTGAAATAGACTTATTGATTATAACATCACAAGCAAGACAATTGTGACACCATGAGTCTCATGACACCACTCATGACCACCATCACTGTTACGTCTTAAAGGGTTACGTAATTTGGGTCGTTAAAAAGAAACTATGATCATGTTCTGGGCATGTGAAATAGACGTACTGATCACAACATCACAAGACTCACGGTGTCAAAATTATTATGACACCGTGAGCACCGTGAGTCTCATGACACCACAAATAACACAAAATTTGATCTCACTACTGTACACTTGCTTCTAAATAAATTTTCTTGCTTCGTTTAAGGTTCAGGCAGTAGTGTTCAGGCTTTAAACAGACAACCAACACTGACGTTTTCTCCAGAGTCTGCGCTGTGCTACAATGTCTGTGCCAGGCGAGGTACATACTATTTTTAATGTATATACATTCAACTGCTTAAAAAGTCTCCTTTGCTTAAAGAGACAACTTTCACCTTCTTTTCTCGTTACAAGGTATTTACCTCTGATAACATTTTCAATGTTTCTTTTGAGCAGGACAAGGCCCCACTCCAAGCGATGGAGGAGCATTGCGAATCACAAGATGACAAAGGTGAAGGAAATATTATATTTTTTTGTCAGGAACAAATCGCTCTGGAAATTTTGATTGTACAGTAAAGTAAAACTTGACTTCTTGGCTTCGGCGTTTTTGTACCTAGCATGGGAAAAATAGCTCTTTTTCGTCAAGGAATGAAAAACGTGACTTAGAAAACAATTTTAAACGACAGGATGCTCGAAAAACCGACGGCAACTTCATTAGCTCAGTCAGAACGGTCTCTGTTTCCTAAATATTTTCTGCCATCAGAAATCGGTCATCTAAAGAATCTATACAGATTAACGTATGGTCCGAAAATTGTTCTGAGCAAAAAAAAAAAAACATATTCGAATTCTTTGTCTTCAATATTTCTTGTCTGGTGTTCTCGACTGATTAAATGAATGGGAATAAAGAGAAAAAATAGTAATAGAAGTGTTTGGCCGTTATTCCAAGGCAATAGCTGGCGTTCGTCTAAGTTGATTTCCGAAATTAAAACCAAAAATACTGTTAGTTGAAAGTCGATAATTCTCAAATAGCATTTAGTATACGCTTGCGTCCTGAAAGGTGGATACACTGAATGGAGCCTTGTCCCTAACATTGGCTTATTTCAAATTATGAGTTCATATTTATGTCAATTTTTTTTTGCATGTGGCTTTCCGACGCTTTTTTTTAGTTTGCATTTGAACTCTTGTTCTGTTATAGCGCAAACGACAAATTTAAGCCATTCCCGGCAACTAAACGGGCATTAAAAGGGCACTATTACGGAGATTCTGCTGTATGTTTGTCGAAACTATTCAATTATTTGAATTATTTGTGAAAATTTTTGTTTGGCAATAAAGCGCGCGAACTTTGGCCACCATTGTCAACAAAACTGAAGCGGTGCCTTTCTTCTTTCCCATAAAATCGTTGACCTTTTTTAATATGGTGAGTGAAATATGACTGAAATTTATAGCCATAAATTGATCTTGAAAATCTATCCTAGACAATTCTTGGGCGAAGTTTTCTGTACAAATATTGAGCATATGCAGTTGTGCTGTGTGTCACATTCCTGACACATGAAAACAGATTTTACCAGATGTCCTCTACCGAAGAATGAGAAGATCTGGGCACGAGATTAACAGAATGCCTGCTGTGTCTATAGTTAGGAAATAGAATTTCCTTATTTGGTTGAGTTATATTAGTGGTGTGATGTAACAGCTTGTGACAGTCATGTTGATCTTGTGATCCCAACATGCAGGGGAACCGAACGAGAACTTACATTTGTTCATGCAAAATACGTCAATTTTTTCCTGTGTTTCAAGGTCGCTTCCTGCCAGTCTTTTTTAAAAAGACATATTTGTATACACTGTTTTTTTTTTATAAGAACGTCTAATTTTGGAGCTGAGACTGAACGTTCTTATATATTTTGCGATTTGACACACTGATTTGAGGCTGAAAACGTTCTTAAGATGTTCTTAAATTACATGATATACACTACATGTATTTCAGTAAATCAATGCGGACGTGCTGAAATATGGTATCAAGAACTGCTGATTATGACAAACCGAGATATGTGTCACCATTGTTAATGTTATACAAAACATGCCCTTAAGTATTTTGGCTAATTTACATTTGTTACCTTGATTTTATATACAGATTAGCAAAATAACAACGTTCTTAATCGAGTCTCAGCCTGATGAACGTTCTTAATACGTTCTGAAAATTTCGGTTTATCTCAGCCTCAACGTTCTTATAAAAAGGTTCTTATAAAAAAAAAACAGAGTGTAATTGGAATAGATATTGATTTGTGCCGATTCTGAAAATTTAAGTGGAAGAATTTACTAGCTGTTGTTTGTTTTACGAAAAGTCCCGGGCTAACCCTTCAGTTTTCGCATTCTTAATGACACATTAGCCCCTTCGAAAACGAAAGGAATTAGTTTTCCATCGATACGAAATAATAATAATAAAAAGTTTTATTTGCTCTCTGAAGCATTGGGTGAACTTTTAAATTCAAAGTCTTGGTTAATATCCTACATAAACGTTTTCCAGGTTGTCATCTTGTTGGTTTATTATTAACTAAGTTCCTTTAATTAGCGTTAGTTCTCGAAATAGACATGCTTGGGAGCCTTGCCGACCCATTTTCTTTCATCATTGCATTTGAACATTCTGTTTTTTAAAACTGTTGTTCTCGGACTGAATCTGTCCGAGTTTTCATTGGATACCCGTTATTGGATTGTATGGCCGTGTAAGCATATTTCGGTTTACTTCGATCGTTTAACCCAAAGATTTCTAAATCATTGTAATCATTCCAGATTCTAATTAGTTTAGAATAGTCGGAGTTAGTTGAGAGTTTGTTGAGATGCAATTGTAAGATGGCATGTGCAGTTTTGACCGATAGAAGCGGAGCAAGTCAAGATTGAAGTCAGCTGGAGAAAACACCAAAATGTGATCCACAGTCTTAATAGCTTGAGTTCGCTCATCCCCTTTTAAACGATTCGCCCTCAACATCAATTGCTGCCTGTTTTGAACACAATTCATCAAAGCCATCCACACTTTAAGGAACTGTAAATGCATCCAGGGTGGATGCATTTCAACCAGTTTAATTTCGGACGGTGCAGTTTGTTGGTTTGGTTGCATGCTATCCTGCTAGAGGAAAGGGGGTTCCGCAGAAATTGGGTTGGTGTTTGTTGCGCTCTTCATTGAACCGTTAACTTTCTTCAAACCAAAGTGTTTAATTTTTCCCACCCTGTTCACATTAGGCCCTTAAGACCCAAGGGAAGGCTTCAACTCACGATGTTAATCAATGCACTTCTCTAGACACAAAGTAGTGTTTAATAAGAGCGGTTTTTATTTGAGTGTCGTAAAAATCCAAAACCGACTCTGGACAATCACAACTGACGCAAAAAGCGCAATGAAACAACGGAAAAACGCTTTCGAGCAAGGCATGTTTGGTTTTGGTTTTGCTTCTGACTGGTTGACAAGGTGGAACGTGTTTTGCTGGCCAATTACAGAGCGAAGTAAAGCAAAACCAAAGCAAACGTGAAAATAGTTTGGACACTCAATTGAAAAGCGCTCTTATAGGACAACAATAAGTTGTCTTAGAACCAGGAGTTGCACATCGTGGCATTAATATTGAAAAATCAATGCAGCACACTCATGATCACTCTCCGTCTTTTTGCTTTCGTCAGGCCCACTGCCAATGCCTTCAAACGTCCAGGAAAATTTGCCTGTTGCATTTGCGATGCTGGAGAAGATACCCGACAAGTGCAGATGTCATTCTTTGAAGATCCGGGAACACTCGGAAGGCCTACTTGGATAACATAAAATTATGACTGCCCTATTAGAATTAATAATCCCGATTGAATCGTCCAGTGAAATAAGTCAGTAAATCTCATCGAAGTTACTCTTGTTTAAATCGTGATGTTATCTAAACAAACGCATATAGGAAACAAGCTGATCGGATAATCGTAAAAGTATGTTATCTGGAGCACAGTCATTACATTGTCTGGATGCGTAAAAATAAAAGTGGTTTAATGCTTTGTAGTGGTTCACATTTACTGAAAGTTTCTACATAAAGTACACTGATATAACCCTTATTGGAGATAAAGGAAAGAAGACCGCAAGAAGTCTAAACGTTTTTAATTTCTTGCTGACCCTTACTGACTGAGAATAGATGAACCCCTGTTCAAACTGTTGTACACAGAAAGTTTCCTTACTTTGCAATTTCAGTTGAGTCAGTTAGAATCATCCAGATTCCGTTCAAATAGTGTTGGAAGTTAACTTGAAATCTTGAAAGACTTACATAAGAAGTGATGACAAAACAGAAAAGATAAACAAAAATAATCCCTTGTGGTCTGCCGAAAACATTTGATATTTAAATTATTTCTGTCACGCTATTGTTGAGATATTTCCATATACACTCGATTGCAAAAACGTTGACACCTAAAAAGCATAAACCGTGAACGATGAGACCCAACAGATTTGTGGGTAGTGTTTAAACAATAACCCTTATTTCCATAATCAATAATTTACTATTCTCGTTCTTTGCAATAAAAAATACAGTGCTGACTTAACTCTTCCGAATAATTTTCTACCAAATACTGCTTAAGTTCATTGCCTGTTTTGAACTTAGGCAAATCGCGAATTGTATATCACTCAAATTGGCCCTTGTTGGCCAACTTGGACACTTTAAGGAAAGCTTGGACAGTTTTCATCATTCACCACGTGCAACTAATTTTGGTCATCAGCCGTCGCACGAGAATAGAATATTATGCAAATAAATTTAGTACACTTATACCCATAAAGCCATTGGGTATCATCGTTCACGTTTTATGCTTTTTAGGTGCCAACGTTTTTGCAATCTAGTGTATACAGGACGATCTGTATAAATTTACAAGAAATCATTAATGTGTTAACAACGACTACGGCTTCTTGACGGAGCAGCTACATTGTAATTTTAGTACCCAAATCTGCAATTCCAAGAGCTCTCTGCTCCTAGAACGTTCAATCAAGCCCGATAATGGTCTACCAGAGTTCAAGTTGGGTACGGATTTGTCACTCAGCAGACAACCCTGTTCTATCTGTGAAAACTAAATTGTCATTCAAACCTGAAGCCTTACTAGCCTTACAGTGCTTAGCATAACAAGAATGAATGTAGGAGATCTGAAAAACACCATGATTCGCTCAGTTTGATAGCAGAAAACCAAGACACTAGTAATGATCTAAATACATGGTTATGTCAATGTACAAAGGAGGCATAGGAAGGGACCGGCGCCTCAGAAATTATGCATTGTTTCTTGATTTGAAATAACCATATTTGCCAGTTATTGACAGTGGTAGCTCACCTCTTCTTTGGTGCTGAATTGGATCCAGTGTCAGCAGGAACTGACTTTTTCAAAGTATCATCTGCTGTATAATATTAAAAAATGATATGAACTTGTAAACAATCAACTTTTCTCATCCGTGTTGGGTCAAATCAACTAGCATCTATAACAGATCACTAATGCATGACACTCAAAATCTGTTCACCACTGTAAAAACACAGACGATGAATGGAATTTGGTAATTTCAGTTGCTTATTGCATGCCCGGGGAGGGGGGGGACTCCCAAATGAAAGCGATGGGGGTGATTGTCATACTTTTTGGTGGTTAAAATTAATGGTTTGGTGCCCTTTGTGGTGCTAAAATCTAAAATTACTTCCATCAGAGGTATGGTGCTACCTTTTAGGGTATTGAGCCAAAAAAAATATGAGAGGAAGTAAATGTCAGTCAACTGATTTTAATTTTTGTCTCATTCATGACTCCCTTTTAGGGGTAAGAGATTGTTCAGCCAACACCCACAAAACAGAATTCTGGTACCTTTTAGGGGTTCTTTTCAAAATTTCCGATGATCACCCACACCACTAAATTATATCGGAGTCCCTCCTTCTCCCGGATTGCATGACATTTCCATGATGCATGCTCGTGCTCAATGCTGAGGCATGTTTTGTTGAAATCTTTAGTATTTTGGAGTGATTTTAACATTGTTTGATTGTTTTGGATTGGGTCAAATGCTATAACACTGACACAAATTTTTGGTAGATGACCTTCAATAATTACCAAACCCAGTAGAATTGACAATGATTTTCATTGAGTTATATGCTTAACACTGATTATTCATCCCAGGAACAACACATCCTCCTGCCCTGTGCCTATAATATATGTTGTGGTCAGCAATGATGAGATCTGGGCCCAGTTGTTCAAAGCCCAATTAATCCAATCCTGGATTAAGGTCAACTTTGATTTGAGTTTAATTGCTAATCAGTGAGGACTCAGTAAACAAATTTTGTTCCTCAGTTTTGGCATAGGCTTTTGTTTAACTTTAGCTTAATGCACCAGTCAATGTAAACCACGGCCCCCCGACCCCCGGGACATAGCGGGGGATGTAACATTCCTACAGTGTTACATTTGGACTTTTACCCCGGCCCTCGGGGGAATATGGACCGTTACTATCCCCACCCCTAGGGCCCCAGTCAGCAAGGCCCGGAGGGCCTTGCCCTCTAAAGGGGTCTGCTCCCCCAATAAATTTTGAAATATTATACTCTCAGAGACGCATTTTCCTGCATTCTGAAGCACTATTAAAAATGGTAAATACGAGACTTGTTGAAAGCATGGCAATTTGTCATTTTATTAGGTTTCCCTAAATAGAAAGCAAAACCAAAGGGCTGCTCAGTGGTCACCCTTTAGAAGGTTCATGGGGCTCAGCTCTTGCCTTCACTTCAGAAGATTTTGACTCACATTTGTCAGTCCCACAAAAAAATCAAGAATCAGTTCTGAAAATAATAATCAATGACGTAACGGTTATGTAACAATAATTTTCTGTATATTTTACAATAATCTATGCAAACATTTCGCGAACTCAAAGCCAACAACAAACGTGCACATACGGAGTACTACATGAAGTACTAGCTGGAATAAACCACTGCCCAGTAACTGAGCCTACTCCACGTTCGCATAAAAGAGATCACCGTTTTCTTCTGGAAAATATTTTCGCTGTGTTAGCAAAGGATGACTTCAAAAAGGCACAGATTAAACAAAAGAACGTAAGACACACTAACCTTCTTTCCCAACGCCATTTTGAAGCCGTTCCAGAGTGTTGTGCCCAGTCCCTCCCTGTCGCGGCTAGCGTTACAGCCCCACTAAAAATGCCCGCTCAGTTTGACAAATTGTTACTGTCCCCGTCCTCCCGGTGAAATACAGCGTTACAAAGGCGTTACTCCACAGCTATGTCCCCGTTACTGCCCCGCTATGTTCCGGGGGTCGGGGGCCGTGGTTTACATTGACTGGTGCATAAATTACCTTTTAAAAAAATTTTACATGAGCAAGAAGAAAACATTCGGTAATTTTTAAATGGCGATTAGCGTTAATCGGCTTTTAAACAACCGGTCCCTGGGGATGGGAATTGGGGCTACATAATGTTGATGCCAAAGGCTACAATGGTAGGTAGTCTTAAATAATTTAAGCATTCACGTACCTCCCTCTAACACGTTAAAAATTATGTCAGTAGTCTATAGGTGGTTTGCATTGCAGCCATGTTGGTGGACAAAACAAAAAAAAAAAATGTGCTCACATAGTTTGCATAAAAATGGCAGTTAAAACTTCCAGGGGAGAAAAATCTAATTGCTGCTGTCGACCAACATGGCCGCCATGACGTCACATGCAAACCATCATTACTATCCTCAGAACCACTTAAAAGAACATCTTCAAATAAAAATTTACGTTTAGAAAAAACGAATTACTGTTATTTTAAGTGGTTAAGAGAATAGTATAGCTTGACACACCTTCAGTGGGGATTGTCGTGCAAACGTCTTTTTCCTTAGTCTTGCCAGTTGCAGCCTTCTTTTCCTCTCTTTCTTTCCGTCGTTTACTCTTCTTTTCCTTCTTCTCGCGTTTCCTCTTTCTCTTCTCTTTCTTTGTTCTAACACGATCTTTACGTCTATCTTTCCTTTTCTTTTTCTTCTTCCCATGATCAATGCTCCCAGAACGTTCACTTTCGCTACCACTGGACGAACTACTGCTACTCTTATCTACCATTTCATCTCTTAATTTCTTTTTTCTCTTCTTCTTAACACTCTGTTCAGATTCTCCGCTTATTCTCTTGGTTTTTCGCGACTTTCCTTCGTCGCTAGAGCTTGAGTTACTCGAGTCACTATAATGTCTTTTCCTTTCGTCCATCTTCACTCGTCTCAAGTCTTTTCAAGTTGAAATCGCGACTGCTAGATTTTTTAAAACGATAAAGTGTTTAAACGACCTTCAGGTAAGGGCAATAACTACGTAATAACGCTTACAGTTAGCTGCAGAGAGAACAGGACCGTGTAACAACTCCAAGGACGCCATTTTGTTTACAGCCTCACCCCATGCCTTCGCGGTTGCCATCAATTCCGAAATGTATGGAACATGGAACGTGGACTACACGTCAAGGATTTCAGTTTTACTTTTAGCCATCGATGAAAACTATTCTACATCCACGATGCAACGCGATCGTAGTGCGCACGGCCATATGTACGTTAAACATGTTTTCCGCCAAAATATTATAAGGAATATAAGTAGTCAACAAACAAATTGAGTTCAAGTTCCGCCTCGTTTCCCTTCTTAATGCGGCGATTTCAGTTCACTGGCAAAATTAATATTGATGTTTGCAATAAGGACAAGACATTTGTCAAAAATATGTTCTTTATATTGGACCCAAAGATAATTTAAATGCTGTCCAAATATATTACAAAT